>NC_091443.1:62581679-62928388 GCF_964237555.1 Oryctolagus cuniculus
ACAGGGGTTTTTTGTAAAAATTTTTGTTTTTAAAATCTCTGTCAAGCAAATTAATAGAAATTATATCCTACTATAGTTTTTAACAATTAGTAATTTTAAAATTTACTTTAAATGAGTTACATTCAACATCTTTTCATTTGAGTAATTGCATATAGCTCTTGTTTATTTCCCTGATGAACTATGGTCTTTTTATTTTGTATTGGTATTACATTGCATTACTTTGAAGAATGTTTTTTTTTTAAATGAATGAGGCAATTTATTAACCCAGAAGGATTTGTTCCAATGTTTCTTGTCCAACAGCTGCCTGGCCAAACCACCCTGAATGCATCTAATCTCATATGTTGAACCCTTTACTTAGTGGAAACATTAATCCTTTAGCTATAGCATAAATTTTAAAATGTCACCTCAAAAAATGATAAATAAGGCCAGCACCGCAGCTCACTTGGCTAATCCTACGCCTGTGGCGCCGGCACACCAGGTTCTAGTTCCAGTTGGGGCGCCGGATTCTGTCCTGGTTGCTCCTCTTCCAGGCCAGCTCTCTGCTGTGGCCTGGGAGGGCAGTGGAGGATGGCCCAAGTGCTTGGGCCCTGCACCCACATGGGAGACCAGGAAGAAGCACCTGGCTCCTGGCTTCGGATCAGCGCAGCGCGCCAGCCGTAGCAGCCATTTGGGGGATGAACCAACGGAAAGGAAGACCTTTCTCTCTGTCTCTGTCTCTCTCTCTCTTTCTCTCACTGCCTAACTCTTCCTGTCAAAAAAATTTAAAAGATAAATAAAAAATGATAAATAAAATATAAAGTTATTTAAAAAGTGCTGATGGTGAGAAAATATTCGACAAAGGACTTGTACCCAAAACATGCAAAGAACTTTGGTAACTCAATAATAAGAAAACAACCTACTTCCTTGAATGGACAAGAAAATTGAACAGACACTTGAATAAAAAGGCCCTATGGAGGGCCAAACACACACAGAAAGACGTGCAGCATCGTCAGGCATCAGGGAAATGGGATGCACACCCCAGGGCAGTATCACTCCAGACCCTCCGTGAGGGTTTTAATGTAAAAATCTGTGTGTACCTGGCGATAACAAGGATGCAGGGCATGTGGAATGTGCACTGCTGGCGAAAATATCACGCAATACCAATTGGGGGAAACAGCTTTGCAATTCCTTTAGAAACTAAACATAAATACCATGTGACCCAGCATTCCCCACCTAGATAAGTGAAAACATATGACCACATGAAGACTTGTACATGAATGTCCGTAGCGCCTTTATGTGTAATACCCCCAAACTAGCAACAACCCAAATATCCCTCAACAAGTAAGTAAGCAAACTGTGGTACAACTATACCATGGAATACAACTCAGCCACAAAATAGAGCAAACTACTGATACACACCACAGCATGGATGAATCTCCCAATCAGTATGCTGTGTTACAGAAGACCATCTCGCCTCAAAAACAAAGAGTATGTGTTACATGGTTCTACTTAAACAAAATTCTAGAAAAGGTAAATGTGGGGAGCAAACCGGACTAGACTGTTACTGGAATTAAGACTTATTCTATGCATCTGCTCTCCCACAATATGGCGCTGGGAGAGAAGTAAACAGCTTCCGCACAGCTGCCTCCAGTTCAACCAATTAACTGTAGGACTTGCTCCTGATTGGAGAGCAGCGTACTCGGCGTGTGGGCAGCCGAGTTGGGATTGGCGGAGGAGGACTATAAAGGAGGAGAGAAACGGCATGCACCGGGAACATCTATGGGGAACATCTAAGGGAACCCGTGCAGCCCCCCAGAGAGCCGGCCGGCGGTGTGCCGCTCCCCTGCGGAAGTGGGGAATGTGGCCAGGGGGAACTGCCCTTCCACGGAGGTGGAAGGGATAGTAGCCAACCCGGGAAGAACCAGCAGCCAACCCGGGGAGGGCCGAGCAGACGAAAGAACAGCGCAGGGTTCAGTGTTGCTCCTCCACGAAGAGGGGGAGCGACATAATGGTGCCGTGACTCGGATAGGAAACCTAGGACGGATAGAAAACTTAGGAGGGAAGAAACGTGACTCGGATAGGAAACCTAGGACGGATAAAAAACTTAGGAGGGAAGAAACGGGAAGAACTAGGGAAAATATCGGAGAGAGAAACTAGTAAACAGCCTAGGGAAATTACCGGAGAGAGAGACTAGCAAACAGCCTAGGGAAAAGCCGGACGAAAAAGGAGCCGGAAGAAGCTATCGAAAGCCTAGGCATAGACTCGGATACGGACTACGGGGGGAAGCTGGGAGAAATCTCTAAGGTCAAAAGCGAAAGTGAAAGCTAGAACAAACAGACTCGGACGCGGACTGTGGGGAGAGGCCAGGAGAAATGAGGGAGGAATATCGTTGGAGGAAAGCTTGGGGAAACATACCGGGTAGAGAAAAATGTTAGGGAAATTGAAGCCGCGGGGGGCAGGCCAAGGCGGAAACGAAAGCCACTTTGGGGTTCTCAAGTTAGCCCGGGAATAGGGGGCGAAAAGTTGAAACCAGAAGCTGAGACGCAAGCCAGGTTGGGATCCGTCTGATTAGCCCGGGGAGCAAAGGACGGGAAGCCAAACCGTGGGGCGGAGACGTACGCTGGGTTGAATTCGCCAGGCTAGCCCGGGGAACTTGGATTGAATGCTAGTGGTGGAGACGCAAGCTACGCTGTGTTACTCGCGGAAGCCGCCGCGTGCAGAGAGAGCACGGGGCGTGAATAGATAGGGAACGCTGGCGTAGGCCGTGGTTCAGACGCGAAAGGGTTAAGCGTGGAGACCGCGGAGCGCGCGAAGCCCAGCCGCGCAAAGCCGGGAAGCTGCGCAGATGAGAGAGGCGCGCGGGCTGAAGCGGCGAGGTGCCGGGAAGCTGCGGGGATAAGAGAAACAGAAGTTTGGAAGTGAAGTAAAAGAGAAATGGGAATGCTGGAAGATAGAAGTGAAATGGGAGAGGTAGGAATGCCCGGAGATAGAGAAATAGAGAAAAATAAGGCCTCCCCTCAACATGCCAATTAGAAGGCTTGGATTCGGTCTGCCCGATTAGTGAGGCGATGAGCACCTGGGCGGCTAGCCGCAGGTCACCGAAGACAGGCACGAATTAACATCAGTAAAGCTTCCCCACAATGCAACAATTAGGAGGCTTGGATTCGGTCTGCCTGATTTAAGGCGGTAAGCGCCAGCAAAGCTCGACCAGAGTATGCGCTGCAGGGCACCGAACACAGGCACGCATCAGCGCCTAAAAACCTCCTCACAATGGCGAAGAGAGGACCCGGATTCGGTTTGCCTGATAGGACTTGTAAGAGCCTGTGGCAACTCTAGCAAGTAGAGCAGAGTGTGTGCCGCGGGACACCGAAGACAGGCGCGTATCAACGCTAAAAAATAAAAAGAAAGGGGGATCTGTGGGGAGCAAACCGGACTAGACTGTTACTGGAATTAAGACTTATTCTATGCATCTGCTCTCCCACAATATGGCGCTGGGAGAGAAGTAAACAGCTTCCGCACAGCTGCCTCCAGTTCAACCAATTAACTGTAGGACTTGCTCCTGATTGGAGAGCAGCGTACTCGGCGTGTGGGCAGCCGAGTTGGGATTGGCGGAGGAGGACTATAAAGGAGGAGAGAAACGGCATGCACCGGGAACATCTATGGGGAACATCTAAGGGAACCCGTGCAGCCCCCCAGAGAGCCGGCCGGCGGTGTGCCGCTCCCCTGCGGAAGTGGGGAATGTGGCCAGGGGGAACTGCCCTTCCACGGAGGTGGAAGGGATAGTAGCCAACCCGGGAAGAACCAGCAGCCAACCCGGGGAGGGCCGAGCAGACGAAAGAACAGCGCAGGGTTCAGTGTTGCTCCTCCACGAAGAGGGGGAGCGACAGGTAAATAATAGGTAGTGGCAAACAATAGATCAGTGGTTGCCAGAGAATGAGGGTGGAGAAAGGGGTGCGTTACAAAAGGGCATGAGGGACTTCCGGAACTGTTGGAAATGCTTGCTCTTTTGATCGCAGCGATGGTTTCGTGAGCAAACATTTGACAAAGCCCTTCACACTGCACACGTGCACGCACACAGCCCGTTGTGCATCTGCAATGTCACTTGAAGCAGTCAGCAGCCCTGGCCTCAGCATTCACGCCCTGGCTTGCTCCTCCTCCTCAAGCAGAATCGGGGCTAACCAGATGGTTCTGATGCAACCGTCTAGGCAGCCCTCTTCTCTATATTTTTGCTCCAACTTCATCTTTCCTTGGTATAGGCCTTTTATGTTTTTTTCTAAAGTTTTTATTGCAATATAGTCACATGTATTCATTTTTAAAAAGAATTCATGTTTACACTCAGGAGGCAATAAAACAGGCACAAGAAAGAGAGGAACAATGCACAGTACAGGTAGTTCCATCTGCCATTTCCTTCCACGAGTCCGAGACGTGTAGCGTGTCTGTGCTTTCCCACCAGCAGCTTCCCTTGCTTATAAGTCCCTCATTTTAGGAGACTCTCATCATTTAAATCGAAATTCAAGTGTTTGTACAACAGAGACTCCAAACACAAACCAAGTGCTTCACCTTACGCTCAACTGAAGCAACAGTGACTTGTCCCAGGACTGGAAAATAAAAAAAAACTGCTCATTGCATTGGACTTACTAGGAGACAGAATATTTGTCTCTCACTCAGAATTTTAGTATTTGTAAAGATAATTTTGCCATCCTTTGTTTTCCTCATAGATACTGATTTTATAACCCATGTTAGACAAAACTTTCCTTTGTCTGTTTGCATTTTCAGAACAACCCCATGCAGCAACCAGAGCAAGTATTATTATTCACACTTGACAGAAGAGGAAGCAGAGCCTCATGAGATTGTGACTTGCTAATCACAGAGCTAATAAGGGACAGCCGCATTCCAAGAACCCAGATCTTGCAACCACAAAGCTAGTTTTCCTTGAACTATATCACCACTTTCACAGGTTGCCATGTTGCTTTTCCAACATAAGAATTATTTATAGCTGAGGTTTGCCCTGAGTCTCAGGAATTCTCAAGATAATGACAATTTCTTGTCACAAAGTGAGCAGAAGCTCCAAACGCCTGCTCATCATGCCTTGTTCCTTCTCAATATTGTCTTCCTTTGAATTAAAAAGAAGACCACGTTAAGCCAAATATGGCAGCCTTGTAACTTTTACCTCCCAGTTATAATCAAAGAATACTTTAAATGATAACCAACCTGCCATTAATCCAAGACTTTGGAAGAAGGACAGATACGGGAACAAGTTACAGTGCTAGTGTCCTACAGACTCTGAGGGCACCAGCTCCCAGAGTTTGCCCAGAAGCAAAGGCAAGGCTCTAGGACAGACCTTACCCCACCATGTACAAGGCACCCCCAGGCATCCTTACACATTTTTCTTGTTTATACATCCTAGCTGCAACCTTTTAAAAAAGGCTGGAAGATCTTAAGTACAACAGGAAATAGACTTTTTTAGGATCCTGGAGCATTTCTGAATGGGGATGTAGGGAGGTTAGATAAAATGATATAGAAAAATAACTGAAGTCCAAAATAAAACTGTCTCCAACCTATTTTTTTGCCATTAAAAATCATTTTGCAAAAGTGGCAAAAATGACACTCTAGCCACTGCTACAATGTCCATTGACAGGTTCTTGGCACCAAACCAATTAAGTCATAACAAGTATCATTGTCCCAAGATGACAACTAGGACAGAAACCGGTCTGTGTCTGACCACATGGGAGGCTAAGAGACCAGTTATCCCAGATAGGACATAAACTCTTACAAGAAGAGGCAACATGTCCTGAGAGAATTACACTTTCTATGGGGACATGTTTCCTGTCCCTAATGAGCTCTGATCCTATAAGAATACACATGAGGTTAGCATGGTAAATTCATACATAAAACATCACAAAGACGGTAACATCAATTCCTCTGGCTGAGCTTAAGAGTTGACCTAAGCTCCATTGCTTGGGAATACAAGGTCGATGCTCTCTGCTTCTCTCACTAAACTCATCTGCAATACAGAGAGAAGTTCCAAGAATGGGGGAGAATCAGGGTTCCTTCGTAGGTCAGAAATGCAATGAGTGACTTTTTAAGAGAGATACACAGCACAAAATGCCATCTCATTTAAATGCCACGTTCATTTAAACATGCCCTTTGGAGTGAGAAGGGAAGATCAGTCTCACATTATGATCCAGGTAATGCGGGTCCCTGTTTACAAAGTCTTGTCCAATAGGCACCAGTCTGAGACTTGACTTGTGGACTTAATCTGGCGGCACTGTTGTCTTTTCAAACCAAGTAATCGTTCTGCCTATACCTCCAATTTCCTCCCTGCTGGCTCAGTAGCAAGCCAGGACCATAACAAACAGGCAGCTAATGCTCTGCAGATGAAGGAATGTCAAGAAAATAAATAAAGTTGCTCTCTCCTGTTGCATTCCTTTCCTTAAGGGAAGAAAATAAAAGAGGAAGACTTAGAACTAAACAGAAATATTCCAACAACACTTGTCTCGCCAGCTCCTGCTGACAACCGCTGGCTCCAACAACTTGGGATCCTGAGGCCTGAGTTCAAGGTGACTTTTGTGCAATCCCAGCTCTTTGTAGAGCTGTCGGTGATTTTTTTTCCATTGTTTTCCAGTTTCCTGAAAGGAGCATGGTGTAAAAGCACTCATTCCCCTTGGCCAGGTGGGAGGAGCAGAGGGGAACACAGAGAAGTATTGTTTCTCTCTCAGCTGTGTTTTGAAAAATCAAAACACCTTCCCCAGGGCTTAGACTGTTTGATTTCTCACAGGGTGTTAGATTCAGAACCTCTGGGGATGTTCCTCCTAATAGTGGTGATGTGTACAAGGCCCTAGAAAGCGAAGACCCTAGAAGGGAACCAAAACCAAGGACTTTAAGTGAAATAGCAGAAGTAGTCCAAGGGCAATGTCATTTTGCCAAATGAGTCACACTCTCTAAGCCTGAAGCACTCAGTTGACAGATGGAGAAAGTGAGGCACAAATGAGTTTGACAGATGGAGAAAGTGAGGCACAAAAGTGCAAGGTGGTCCTTAAGCTGTGAATCGCACAGCTAAGACAAGGCTCCAAGACTTCCTTACAGCTACAGTACACTGTGGAGTATCCTGTCCCATGGACAAACTGAGGGAGTAATACTCTACCCAGGACTTCTCAGACTTCGAGAAGCAAATCAGTGATGATCTACTCCCATGATCCCTTTATAGTCATGTACTAAGGAATGGATTTTAATTCACTCTGGCACAGAGGGTGTATAAGAATGGGGCTCCTGGGAGTAAGTGAATCCCTCCCATCAAAAGCAGCTTACCTTTGCCAGGCTTCACTGTCTCCATTCATCTTCCACTGGTCAATCAGCTGGTAGGCGTGGCAGCTGGAGGCTCACCAGTGTTCAGGAGCGGCTGGGTCAAATACTTAAATTAGGCTTTAGGATACTGTAGTTGGTTTCTTGCTATGTCTGCATCTGAACTAGAATGATTTGCCACTTGGAGAGGATTGAAGCCAGGCAGGAGTATCTCTCTAGCACTTCCTCCCAGCCAACGAGCAGCACTTGGAATTCATATCCAGGTATCCTGTCACCATTGGGCAGGCGCGAGGAGCATTTTCTGCTTTTTTGGCTTTTTAAAGGTGTATTTATTTTATTTGAAAGGCAGAGCTACAGAGAGGCAGAGGCAGAGAGACAGAGACAAAGAGAGGTCTTCCATCCACTGGATCACTCCCCAGATGGCCACAACGGCCAGAGCTGCGCCTATCCAAAGCCAAGAGCCAGGAGCCTCTTCTGGGTCTCCCAAAGGGTGCAGGGGCCCAAAGACTTGAGCCAACTTCTACTGCTTTCCCAGGCCACAGCAGAGAGCTGTATTAGAAGTGGAACAGCTGGGACTGGAACTGGCACCCATATGGGATGCTGGCACTTCAGGCAGTGGCTTTACCCGCTACGTAACAGCACCGGCTTGTTTGTTTGTTTGTTTCTTTTGAAATATTTATTTATTTATTTATTTGAAAGTCAAGGTTACACAGGGAAAGAAGAAGAGTCAGAGAGAGAGAGAGAGAGAGAGAGAGAGGTCTTCCATCTGCTGGTTCACTCCCCAGTTGGCCACAACAGCTGGAGCTGCACCTATCCGAAACCAGCAGCCAGGAGCTTCTTCCGGGTCTCCCATGCGAGGGCAGGGGCCCAAGGGTTTGGACCATCTTCCACTGCTTTCCCAGGCCATAGCAGAGAGCTGGATTGGAAGTGGAGCAGCTGGGATTTGAATCTGTGCCCATATGGGATGCTGGCACTGCAGGTGGCAGCTTTATCCACTACACCACAACCCTCCTACCCCCTGGGCCCCTGTTCTTTCTCTAAGTCTCACCCCTCCTGTATCACAGGATCTTATAACATGAGGACATATTTGGCAGCGTTATCAAATAAAGAATGCAACAGGACTCCAGAATTGTGTTATGTGTGTGCATGTGTCTTCCTCCAATTTATATCTCTGATGTATTGAAGTAAAAAAGATTTTGATTTGTTTGTAAGTCGCATTTAAATTATGGAGGGGCTATTTATACGTTTCTGTGACCAATGACTGTATTTTTAAGTCCCTAAATGTCTATAACAAGAGACCAAAATACCTCAGAAATGTTGCTGCACTTGGAAAAATCACCATAGCATTGCCTCAGTGGTTGGAATTTGTCTCATAAGAAATCTCCTTGATTTGATGAAATGATTTCAGTGTGACTATCGCTGAAGTGGTGGAAAAAACTCATTTATAAGTTCTCTTCATGAGAGATACAAGTTTTGAAGGAACAGTATCTCAAGTTTTGAGTTTTTCAACAAAATACTTTATTTCTGTTCCAAAATCATTTAAATGGGTTCAATATTCAGTTCTATGTCTACTTTCAAGTCTTTTGAAAAGATATTTTTGGATCATGAGCCAGTGAATGTGACATCTAAATGTTAAGTCTGTAAGTCAGAAATGTTATTATCAGGGAGACTGGTATCCACTTTTTTAATGTATTTAATTAGCGCTGATTCATGTTTGGAAGCAAGAAATGAGCTTTCGGGGGTCAGCGCTGTAGAGTAGCAGGTAAAGCCACTGCCTGCAGTGCCGGCAGCCCAAATGGGCACCAGTTCAAGTCCCAGCTGCTCCATTTCCAATCCAGCTCTCTGCTATGGCCTGGGAAAGCAGTAGAAGATGGCCCAAGTCCCTGGACTTCTGTACACATTTGGGAGACCAGGAAGAAGCTCCTGGCTCCTGGCTTTGGATCAGCCCAGCCCCGGCGACCGTTGCAGCCATTTATGGAGTGAACCAGTGGATGGGAGACCTCCCTCTTTCTCTCTGCCTCTGCCTCTTTAAAACTCTGTTTTTCCAATAAACAAATAAATCTTGAAAAATAAAGAAATGAACTTTCCTGGGAGGGCATTGCAGCACAGTGAATTAAGCCACCATTTTCAACATGTACATCCCATATCGGAGCAACTGTTCAAGTACTAGCCATTCCACTTATAATCCACCTCCCTACTGATGTGCCTGGGAACCAACACATGATGGTTCAAGTATCTGAGCCCTGCCACCCACGTAGGAGACACTGATGGAATTCCTGGCTCCTGCCTTTGGCCTGGCCCAGCCCCGACTGTTGGGGCCATCTGGAGAGTGAATCAGCAGAGCGATCTCTGTCACTCTCTCTGTCCCTCTTCTTCTCCTTCTCTTTCTCACTCTCCTTTGAAATAATTAATCTTTTTTAAAAAATGAGCTTGCAATCTGAAATCAAAATACACAAACATTAGGGTTAGGGTTAGGGTTAGGGTTAGGGTTAGGGTTAGGGTTAGGGTTAGGGTTCCTCCCAGAATGTGCATGTCACACATTCTGTTACTTTTTTTTAAGACTTTTATTTATTTATTTGAGAGGGAGAGTTACAGAGAGAGGGAGAGACAGAGAGAGAGGTCTTCCATTTGCTGGTTCACTCCCCAAATGGCCACAATGGCCTGAGCTGTGCCGATCTGAAGCTAGGATCCAGGCGTTTCTTCCAAGTCTCCCACGTGGGTGCAGGGGCCCAAGGACTTGGACCATCTTCTACTGCTTTCCCAGGGTCACAGCAGAGATCTGGATCAGAAGTGGAGCAGTCAGGACTCGAACCAGCACCCATATGGGATGCCAGCGCTGCAGGCAGAGGCTTAGCATATTACGCACAGTGCCAGCCCTCTGCTGCTTTTTAAGTTAGTACCTATTCCTGTCTACTCTTTTGCATCATTGGAGACCACTGTTTCAACAATTGTAAGTACTGATTGTGTTCCACTATTTTCAGGACCTGTACTAGACTGGGAGGCAGAGATGAAAAGACAGAGTCCTGGGGGTCGCACAGGCAATCCAACAGCCTTCTGACTAGATAACTGCAGTGCAAGGCAGGCTGCACGTGAGAGGTGCAGGCAGACATCCTCCAAAGACAGAGAGGCACCAGGAAGGTTTCTGGAGGAAGCCTTGTGTCCTTGAAGAAAGGAGAGCCATAGCCAAGGGCAGAATAGCAGAGGAGGCAGTGGCTTGACAATCTGAACAAAGGCCCTGGTTGCAAGGCAGTGTAGATAGAGAAAACAAAACAGATCAGTTGAGCAGGATGAAAGAATGCATGAAGGACAGACTTAGGAGGTGAAGCCAAGGGAGTGAGTGAAGGCACTGGCTACAGAGGTCACAGTGGACCGTCTCCTTTCTTCCTCTTCCTCTTCTTTTCTTTTTGGCATGTTTGTTCGATTTTGTTTTTCAGTTAGACTTTACCTTCAGATCCCCACCGTTTGAAACTGATATGGTCAGCAACTGGGAAAAATAGAAGGGATTAGGGGTTGTGTAGCTGCTACTAATGAATAGGATAAGAATTCCAAAGTCTTAGTCACATGGTAAACCAGCAACACAACTCCCCAACAGGTATATAAAAGAAACAGTAATTTAATACTTTTCCTGACCACCTGAGTCAGATCTGATTCAAGTGTGTGTTTACTGACTTGGTCTGCTTTTTTAACTAGTCACTTAATTCTGAGCTTGAGAGAAAAACCTATTGGATTAAGATAGCTGCCTTTTTGGTGTGAAAATAGCTTACTTATATTCCTAGCACATTTGCTAAAGGCCCTACTATGTGTTGCATTCAATCAGCACCACCGTCTCCAAGGGTAGCTAGGGACAGAATCATTATTATCATACCCATTTTACAGTTGAGATGGTGGAGCTTCAGACAGATCAGTGACTTGTTCTAGGTCACCTAGTGTGATCCCTCTTGGGTCTCAGCCCTCCAGATCCATGAAGACTGTGCCAGGTCTTGAGGAACATCTCACCTTTTTCTCTCCATGTTTGTTAATATTTGCCTTTACTTTCTGTAAAATTTGGAGAGCTTTTTGATATTCCGCAGATTGCTTTTTAGACTGTAGCTACCCAAACGAAGAAAACTTTACACCTTACTCTGTATGGCTACCAACTGGTCAGAGCCATCCTTGAGTACCCTGAACATTATTTTCTAACCCTTTACAACACAGAATATAGGCACTGATATTCAGGTTTGACAGATATGAAATCAGGTTTATAGTAATAAAATGATTTGATGTAACAAGTTCACTTAGCTAGTGATTTTTAAAAATTTTTATTTATTTATTTATTTTCACTAGTAATTGACAGAATTCCAAATTCCTCAATTACAGGAGCAGAAAACTACCCACACGGAGGTAGGGAATGGTGAAGCAGTGATTCTCCAGGAAGGATTCCTGGCTCCAAAGTCACAGAAGAGTCCTGTTAGAACTTCAGATTCCTTGGGGCCTCTGCTATGGCATACCAGGTAAAGCCACTGCCTGTGGCATGTGGGCTCTGGTTCATGTCCTGGCTACTCCACTTCCAACCCAACTCCCTGCTAATGGCCTGGGAAAAAGCAGCAAAGAACAGCCCTAATGCTTGGGCCCCTGCACCCATATGGGAGACCTGGAAGAAGCTTCTGACTTAGGTCTGGCCCAGCAGCAGGCCATTGCAGCCATCTGGGGAGTAAACTAGTGGAGGTAAGATCTGTGTGTGTGTGTGTGTGTGTGTGTGTTTCCCTCTTTCTCTGTAACTCTGCCTTTCAAATAAATAAATCTTAAAAAAAAAAAAAAAAACTTTAGATTCCTGATGCAGAATGTCCAAAGCTAAAATACAGACCAGGGAATCTCACTTATATAGCCCCCTGACATCAAAAGCTGGGAAATGCTAGCAGGAGGTACAATCAAGGGATCGTATAGCTTGACCCAAAGAGCACTAAGCAAATGTATGGAAGGTGGGGGGAAGTGGGGTGAAGGTTAGGTTCCGGTGGTGGAGAACCCTGAACAAGGCTGGATTGGAGAAAACAGGTAAGAGACTTGCTTTGCTGTAGGAAAAAGATCGGTGATTTGAGAGGCTATTGACTTTCAGTCAACGAACTCACTTGTTTCATCTTGTTTCTTCTCTAAAGAAAGATACCCAACTCCTAAACTCTACCTCTACCTACTCTGTGATCCTGGGCTAATCACATGACAACTTGGAATTTCAGCTCAGCTCAGTAAAATCTCACCCCAAAGTTTGGGGGGATAAAAATGGGTCCAGGGTGGATAATATGTCCTCTAGTGCCAAATTTGTTTTTATGAATTTCCATCCTCTCTTCTTTGAGCTTCAGAGTCTCCAGCCAATCGTTGTCATGCTACCTTCTCCTCCGGCAAGGCTCCGCAGAAAGGTCGGAAGGGCTCCAAAGCCACAGAGATCTGTGAGGAGCAGCAGCTTAAATCCAGATCAGGGTAGGAGAAGCCGGACTCCAGAAGAGTGAACGCCACCTTGCATGCGCAGGCAGGGCTGCCCAGTCGTTATCTCAGAGGGCACCTAGCTTCTGGCTACCATCCTCTGGGAGAGAATTGCCAAAGGCCAGCATTGAAAGATGGCTGGCCCAAGACTTCTCTTAACAGGGCCAACTTATGAGCCCTGGGATGCTGGATGTGCTTTGTGAACTGAATCTCTGTATCCCAGTGGCTAACTGACAACACTGTCTGGCTTTGAAGGAAAGCTTAAACTCCTGCAATGAGTCAGACTAGCACCACATGCCATTTGTGGGCTACAGAAAGCTGGAGAGGCATTGCTTCTGCAGTGCGGGCAAGCAGAGAATTTGGGCCTAGCAGTCTGTGGTCCTGTCTTCCAGGTTTGCACATGGCAGCACCTGATCTGACCACGGCAAAACCTGGATAAGTGGAAATGCATTCGGAGCCCAGACAAGGATCTTCGTGGTGAGATCTGAAACCATAAATCCTCCTTGAAGTGGAAGAGGAAATTCTCTGGCCCTTCCTATGTGACTCTGTTGAACTCATCTGACAGAAGTCAATCTCCAGGCACCCACACCCTCCAGCCTCCTAGAGGGAGATTTTACTATTCAGTATCCACAGCGCTCAGTACTACCAGGAGAGCTGACCACTCAAATTTGGAGGACTGCTTTAGTTTATTGGGGGGTAGGGGAAGGGGTAGAAGAATGGATTAAGAAAATGTGATATGGACTTACACTGTAATATCATTAAATCGTAGAAAAGAATGAAATCCTATCATTTGCAGCAAAATGGATGGAACTGGAGGACATTATGGTAGGTGAAATAATCAGACACAGAAAGGCAAAAGCAGCACATTCTGCCTCATCTGTGGAAGCAGAAAAACTCAATCTGAACACAGAGCAGTAATTACTAGAGGTTGGGAGGGGTAGGGGAGCTAGAGGTGTGTTGGACACTAGGTACCAAGTCAGCATTAGATAGAAGGAATCAATTCCTAGTGTTACACAGAGTAGTGTACACAGTAACCTACAACATAATTTCTGAGTATGTAGAAGAAAAGAGCTCCAAGGCTCCAACCAGAAGATAATGAAAAGGCTGGGGGACTGTTAGTTACCCTGATTGGATCAGTGCACATTGTACACATGGCCACACTGTGATCCTTAAATATGTTTAATTAAACCACTCACAATAACAGTAATGTTTTAAATGGACATTTAAAACTAAAAATAAATTAATTGAAAATGCTAAATAAGAAAGTAAGCACATCTGTGCTACTCAAATAAAAATGCTGTATTCTGGAAGGGAGGGAAGGGGAGGGAGAGGAAGGGAAGGGAAGGGGAATGAGATGAACGCTGGGACTGGGAACATGTGCAAGGATGTTAGACTGGGTGTCAGTGTAGATGAGGAGATACTTTCACTATGACCAAAACCCTACATAATGTCTTAACTATGTGTCCATGACCATGCTGGCCTAGTCCCCCACCCCTTCCCTCTCCCAAGTGCCTTCTGGGAAAACCCCAAGTTCACTGTGGCCTGCCTCCTGCACTCGCCTCCTGCCTCTGTGTTGCAGCATTACAGCATTGCAGCCATTCCCCACTCATCTTGCACTCCCTCTTTAGAGTTCAATCCTAGTGTACACACACTCCTACACAAGTACCAAAAGCATTCCCTAAATGACTTTCCTCAGCCAGTCTGAAAGGGAGCTTTCTGTTAGCACAAGTTCTAAGCAGAAAACAGCTTTCAGGGAAGTGATAACATCAGGATCGAAGGGTGGGGCCCATGCCAGATTGTGCAGAGAGGCCCCAGGGCCTGCGAGAACTGTGCATGCCTTAGCACCACTGTGCTCAAGTCACAGCAGCACTACTTGTGGAAAAGCAAATGGGAGCCAGGGGGCCAGCGAGCCAAAGGGCCGGGAGGCAACCACGGGCCTCTGTACTCAAGTCCAAAGACAGAGCCCAGGAGCATTCGCTTCAAAGCAGGGTGTCTCAGCCCAGACTTGCTACCTTGCTCAGGTCGGCTGGTCAAGGTCTGCAGCCGTGGGGTCCATTGCTCCATGCTGAAGCTATCGGCCCTCTCTGGTGAGTGGCATGGGGGCTGTGGAGCAGAGGGGACGTGCCTATAGACTCAGCACATCTACCTCCTAGTGTGGCTGCCTAATCGCCTACCACCAGCAGGAGTTAGGAAGGGGAAGGAGGGAAGAGAAGAGCAGAAAGAGGAAAGGAAAGAGAAGCAACAGAAACCCATAGGGCCAGAGGTGAAGAATCCACAAAGATGAGCCAATAGCCAAGCTTTCAGACTGCCCTTGTGCCCAGGGACAGTCCTCGCATCCAACATTGTATCTCAGTGCGAGTGCTGCTATATTCATTGGTCTCCTTTCCAGGCTGAAGGAGCCACCAGAAGTAGGGAGTGAGACTTGCTCAGCCCTAGATCTGCGAGATCTAGTATTGTGGGTGCACAGAGGGCTGTCAGTGGGAGTTCCCCACCACCCTGTGCAGTGCACATATCACAGGATCCTTCATAGGAGGGGACATACACACACATGCACACCTGACAAATGCACTCCCAGGGCCCAGCCAGTTCGCACAGAGGCTTCTACATGGCAGACACGACCCCACCCATCGCGCACTTATCCTTGATTCAATGTGAAGGGGCAGTCTTGCGTTACAAGTGACTTGCACATTCACAAGGTTAAAGAAAAACGTAGAAAGGAAATGCACTCTTGGTTTTCTTTCTCTCCATATTTTGCATCTTTTGTTAATTCTGTTACTTTCAAGGGGGGAAGTGGGACTGGGAAATTTAAAGAGTGGGCAGATTGCTTCAGGATTACAGAGAATAATAAAACTTGGGCACAGGGTTAGAGCAACAGCAGTGAGCTGATCGCGGAAGAAATGGGACTCCTGCCACCCTGCTGTGGGCAAATCTCCAATGAGGGAGCAGCTAACACCAGGACACCAGGACCCTGGGCTGCAGGTGCAGCCCTGCCATGAGCCTGTTGGCTCCTGGAAGCCCCACACCCTTGACAGTGGGCTCTGGACTGGGGCAAGACACATTCTGAGCCAGCCTGGTGTTCCCTACTGTGGTGGAAGGGCTGAATTGAAACATGTTGTCACCCCTAGATGACGTTATCCCTGATGATGTTATCATCAGCCGGCTTTCTTTACAGTTTCTGCCGAATGGGCCATTGTGTGACCCAGAGCCTCAAATACCCAGACCTGAGCAGGCACAGAGAAGCCTCCTCTCCCTGTTTTAGTTGGGGTCTGTCCTGTAGGGCTCAGTAGATTCACTGAGTCCTACCTGAAGCTCTCCCTGTCCTCACAGCTCATCCTACCTCTGTCTCCTCTTTGACTCCTAGCAGCAAGCACCTGAACTTGCCGTTAATGGTCCTCCAGCCTTTCTAGCATCTGGCTACTCTAATCTCAAATCAGGGTCCCTGGGTTACCTGTCTCAGGATCACCTATGACTGTTAAAAGCACAGACTTCATGGCAGACCTGCTAAATCGAAATCCACGTCTCCACGAGACCACAGACAACTCTACGGAATACATTTGAGAAGCACGGCTTGAGAGCCACTGCTTTGGTGTCTTTCTCTAACCAGGGTTTCCATTCATTCGTTCAAGATCCTGTCATTGCCCAAAACAATAAAAAGCTCTCTTTCCATCAACGTGGTTATAAATAGATTGCAAATCAGCATTTGGTGCTGCTAATTCTAATGAGTTCCAAGTGTGAGTTTTACATTTTCCATGGAAGTGGGAAGTCTGAAGAAGGGAGTGGCATGCAGAGGCCTATTCCAAGCACTTAAAGATTTTCAGCCTCTGCCTGGTGTCTCCTCAGGGGACAGAACAAGGGCTTGTCCTATCATATCTGGATGGAAGGAGACTTTGGCGTGAATCAGGCAGACAGCTTGCCTGAAGCGTGCACTGCTGTCCCTAGCTGAGATCTGTAACTCCTCACAGGAGAAGCGAAGCGCTCTTCCTCCCCTTGGATCACGGCCCAGTAGGTGATGTCCTTTGAGTGAACACCCTTGACACAAGCAGGCTCTAATTGCATGAGTATTAGCCCAATCTGGGCCTCCTCCAACAATGACAGCAGTGACTGGCACGAGGCAGGGAGAGCCACAACCATCTACGGAGGAATAAGCCCGGGGAAGCTGTCCAAAGGCACTCTGCTTATATCACCACAAAGTCCAACAAGGAAGGCAGGGACACCGAGCCCAGGGTTCCCAGACTGTGAGCCCATTTCTGGGTCACTGGAATTTTCTCTTTTCTTGAGGAATGGACTACTTGACTAGGGTCTTCTCCAGTTTTTAGACCTAAGTAAGCTCAATCCTTTATATGGTAAAAAGCTTACACTGTAATCAGAGTAGTTTAATTTACTTAGAAAGTGCATTTGAGAGCAGGTGCTTGGTGCTGCAGGTAAGATGCCACTTGGGAAGCCTGCATCCCAGATCAGAGTGCCTACTTCACGTCCTGGCTCTGCTTCCAGTCCAGCTTCCTGTTAATGCACACCCTGGGTGGCAGCAGGTAATGGCCCAAGTACTCGGGCCCCTGCCAACCATGCAGAAGACCTGGATTGAGTTCTGGGTTCCTGGCTTCAGCCAAACCCCAACTGTTGCCTGTATTTGAGGAGCAAAATATGGATGGAAGATGTCTCTCTCCCTCTCTCTCTCATTCAAATAAGATTTTAAAATAATAAAAATAAGAGGCCAAAGAGCTTCCTGTATTTAAAAAAATGAGAGAGAATTTTGCACACCCAAAATAGGTATCCAAGGGAAATAATAGAAATAGGAGATCTGTACCTCAGTCACCTTTATTTTTTTTTAATTTTTTATTTTTTCACAGGCAGAGTGGACAGTGAGAGAGAGAGAGAGAGAGACAGAGAGAAAGGTCTTCCTTTTCCATTGGCTCACCCCCCAATGGCCGCCGCGGCTGGCACGCTGCGGCCGGCGCACCGCGCTGATCCAATGGCAGGAGCCAGGTACTTATCCTGGTCTCCCATGGGGTGCAGGGCCCAAGCACTTGGGTCATCCTCCACTGTACTCCCTGGCCACAGCAGAGAGCTGGCCTGGAAGAGGGGCAACCGGGACAGAATCCGGCGCCCCGACCGGGACTAGAGCCCGGTGTGCGGGCGCCGCAAGGCGGAGGATTAGCCTAGTGAGCCACGGCGCCGGCCTCAGTCACCTTTATTAAAAGTATAAATTCTCGTGTGCCAGGTTTAGGTTGGTGAAGACAGTCAGTGCCTCAAAGCAGCTATATGACCTTAGATGCGTCACTTCACCTCCCTAACCTGGGCCTCAGTTTCCCAATAGGTAAGATAGAGGGATTCCATTTCAGTGATCTCCAAGAAGCACCTTCCTTTTTTAAATTTTTATTAATATAAAGAGAACTGATTTCATGTATCTTGGGTACAACTCTAAGAAGATAACCATATTTGCCTCGCTCCTTCTCCTTGTCATTCTGTGGTCCTACTTGAAGACTAGGTCCCCTTTTGGAAACTTTAGTAACAAAAATAAAATTTTTCCAGTTCAGAATTCCAGCTTTAATTACAAAGTCTTGCAATGAGTGCTGCAAGCACAAATTTTTTATCACATGATTTCTTGTGATCCTTGTGATCAGAACTTTATCCATATGCCCATCAGCTAGAAATACTTAGTGGGGCCGGTGCTGTGGTATCGTGAATTAAGCAATCACCTGCAGTGCCGGCATTCCACAGGATGCTAATCTGAGTCATGGCTGTCCTACTTCTGATCTAGCTACCTTCTAATGCATCTGAGAAAGAAGCAGAAAATTCCCCAAGTGCTTGGGCCCCTGCACCCACATGGGAGACCCAGGGAAAGCTCCTGGCTCCTGGCTTTGGTCTGGCCCAGCTCCAGCCATTGCAGCCATTGGAGGGTGAACTGGCAGTTGGAGGATCTCTCTCTCTCTCTCTCTCTCTCTCTCTGCAACTTTGCCTTTCAAATAAAATAAATAAATCTTAAAAAAAAAATAAAGTAATGCATAGGACGCTCCAAGGCAATACAGAAGGAATGAATACAGGCAGACTGGGCTTCATCTGTCGCAGCTGGAGGTATTTGATGTTCTTGTTTTGTTCCACTTCATTAGGCAGCAAAGATGAGTGAACTCTTTGAGCCCACATTAATTAGGCTTTCACCTCTACTGCTCCACCAAAAAAAGGGGGGGGGGCCCTTTCCAAGGTCACCACTACCCTGGCATTGTTAGAACAGCCTGCACAGCTTATTCCCATCTTGTTACGATCCTCAGCAGCATTCCCCACAGTTGACCACTCCCCCACCCTTGAGATACTCTGTTTCCAGGACACCTCAGGTGCTTAACTTCCCTCTTATCTCCCTGCTGCCCCTTCCCCACGCCCTCTGCTGGCGTCCCCTCATCTCCCCCACCACTGACAGTTACGGTCCCTGCGCGTTTGACCTCTTCTCTTTTCCCTGTGTCCACCCTCCTGGTGATCTCACTAGCCTTATGGGTTTAAGTCACTAATGATTCCCAACACTACATCCCCCTGCTGCCTGACGGCAGGGAGCCTGAACAACCAGAGTGTCTGAGTTGAAGGGACTTGTTTCCAGGGGTGGTAAGGGAAGAACAAGGCTAGCTGGTTCTTTAAGGCTTTCTACAGGAAGGAGGTGCTCGCTGCTTACTAAACAGGCAAAATACTTTTTGAAAGTCAGAAAGAAGCTTCTAGAGAACAAGTAGGGACTCTATAAAGAACTGGTATTGTCCCATGCACACTCATTCATTCATTCATTTTGTGCACACAAAGAATATGGCCATGAACCTGCAGGAAATATCCTTTTGAGGGACCTCATCCTTGGAGTACCTCTGACTCAGCATCATGAGTCTTTCGTGGTTGCCAAAGGCATGAATGAATGAAACAAAGGAAGCACAGTTCTGTGCTGGTTAATGGACCAAAAAGCCCAATGAAAGGCAGCGATATATATTCAGAGCATCAACTACATGCGAGAGTCGTGGTAGGTTCCACCCTGGACGCAAAGTGAAGGCCATATCCTTCCCAAGGCTATTTGTCACACAGGCCCTGAAGTCTTGGCCTCAAATAGGCCAGGCCATAACACTCTGAGAAGTCGGGATTACCCTGTCCTGAGCCACTTTCCCCCTCTAGCTCCTGCACCATTAGTGGCCCCTGACCTCACAGACCTATTCGTCCCAACTTGTCTGAGCACACACAGTTGTTTTCTTTTAATTGGCAGCCTTTGGAAAACAAGTACCTGAGTGAGCACAGAGCAAAGGGTTCAGGCTGGGAGGCAGTTCTCAGAAGCTCCTTTCCAGGAAGAGTTCCTAGCCCTTCTGTGCTTCCGTGTGATTGAAGAGCAAGGACGCAAAAGAGGGGCCCACACGCTGCAGCGCGTTATCTTTGGATTTGATAATCACCCTAATGAAGCCCCAAAGCTATCGTTTGGGGGTGAGTTTCTCAGACATGGAATTCTACCAAGGATTTCAATCAACAGGCTTTCCTCACCTCCCCTTGCTTGTTGCTTGCCAAGCCACATTCGACGCAAAGGGAAGAACAAGCGATGCATTGAGACACGTGCTCACCGCAGCCAGGGCATGAGCAATGTCCACCCACACAGGCTGCAAGATTATCAGCAGGAAGGCTCTGTTCTCCCTACTGCAGGCAGCACCAGGCGCTTCCCCACCTCTGAACCGGTGGCTGAGCCAGGCCTGGGCAGGAGGCCCAGAAGAAGCCCAGACCTCGCTGGCCTCCTACCTCCTGTGTTAAGATCTTGCTGGGATGAGAGATCCTGAAGTCCTTTCCTAACAGGACTGTCTGTATAAGGCTTGCCTTGGTGTTTTTACAATCTCTACCTTTTATCATCCTTTTAAAATCACAACACCAAGCAGGAAAATGCCAGGATGGGTTGTTCTGCTTATCTGCTCTCCTGCTCATCAGCTGCCCTGCTGTCTTCCCAGTTCCCCCAATCCTTGACGTGGGAATGGACGTAGACATTTTCCCTACTTGTGATTGAAGCTGTGGAAATCTCAGCCTGTTTTCAATCGCCCTGTTGCCTGCTGTGTGGCTCCACCCCTTTTGCACTGTAAGAAAAACAATGGCTGTAGCGTTTCAGCTCCAGTGTGGCTCAGTCCCCCTGGGAGAAGCTGATGTACTTTCCAGCACAGGGTGGGGCCCCCAAAGTGTGGATGAGGACAGATGTGGGACCAGCGATGAGGGAGCCAAGTAAAGAGGCTGCCCTCAGGGATAGGAGCCCTCCTTAGGGGTGGGAGCAGGGATATCGGGTGTTCCATGATGAGGTCACTCTGCAGCCAAGCCCTGAATAGCTGAAGAAACAGGAGAGCCAGAGATGCAAAAGTGTTGAGCCATATCAACTGCAGGGACAAAACAGCTGGTTACTTAAACCTTTCGTGTACAGTATGCATGTAAAACCCACGGGAAAATTTGTTAGAATGCACATTTATGGACTTAACCCCAGACATTCTGATTCAGCAGGCCTGGAGTAAAGGCCAGGTAGGAATCTGCATTTTCCACAGCTGCTCTAATGTAGATGGTCTGCCAGCTGCCACTGGAGAGGTCCTGGTCTGCAATAAGTTTGGTTCTCCTGGAGACCTGGGCCAAGGTAATTTGCAAAGTATGTGCCTGCTCAAATCCTAAGGACAGGGGTCAATGTTGCAGTTTAGTGAGTTAAGCTGCCACCGGCAACACCAGCATCCCATAAGAACACCAGCTTCAGTCCAGCTACTCTACTTCTGATCCAGCTCCCTGCTACTGCACCTAGGAAAGCTGTGAAAGGTGGCCCAAGTCCTTGGGCCCCTGTACCCATGTGGAAGACCCTGATGAAGCTCCTGGCTCCCAACTTCAGCCTTGCTTAGCCCTGGCCATTGTGGCCACTTGGGGAGTGAACCAGCAGATGGAAGATCTCTCTCTGTATCTCTCGCTGTAACTCTTTCAAGTAAAATAAAAATAAATATTTTTTAAACAGTCCCAAGGACAAATCTAGAATCTGGAGGAACTAACATAAGGCTCATCACTTGAGGGTTACATCTAGGGCCCAAAGGAGGCACAAGTTCAAGGATCTGAGGCAATCTTTGTAGTGAACAAGCCTCCCAGAGCACGTGGAAGCCAATGGTCTGGTGGACAGCACACATCAAGTGAGCCCTAAATGCACATTGCTCATATACCATGCAAGGAAACAAGGCAGAGACCTACACAAGTGCCTGGCCCCTCCAAATCCAGAGTTAATAGGCATCCTTTGGAAACACAAGTCCTTTGGGGAATTTTACCTTCCCTCAGCAGAAACTCGTAAGTATAGGGTCTGCAAGGAAGCAAACCCTATTTCAGCATGATGACCCTATGTTCTGTGAGAGATTCTGAGGATGACACAGCTCTATTGTCAAAGAAGTTATAATACAGTCATAGAGAGAAATCTAGCACATAAAATACTTTAGAAAAAATGAGTATTTAAATAGGCCCCAATACTGGATAACACTGAAGTTGTTGGCCATAATCTAGATACAAAGGGGGTCCCTATGAGGCCAGGGAGAGGCTCACAGACTAGGCAGATGGCCAGAACTAGGTGATTTAAAGTCCTCATTATCCTTTCTGTTTGGCTCCTTTTCCAGTAGGTGAGACTCTGTTCAATGAAGCCCACATCATTTGAAAACAGACCTCAGCACTCCAGTTCACCCCAGATCCATATCCAGTTCTCATCTTGCACCTTTGGAAGTCCACATTCAGTATCTTCTCCTGTTCCTATTTTCTCAGCTCTGATGACCCATCTTTGTTAAGTTCTCACCATCCCCTTGAACCTGACATTACATATCACTTTGACTTTAATTTTGTTACCTTCTCTCCCCTACCTCTAACACAATGGTTCTCAGACTCCCACCAGCCACTCTGCCTTTGGCCATCGAGATAGGTAAACATGCTCCCTCACCCAACCCTGCCTCTGATATGTCCATTCTTGTACCTAGGCTTAGCCTCTATGAGGTCTTTATGGCCCCAAAGGAGAATTCATATTTTCAAGATGGAAGAGAGCAAGTGGGCAGGATATGAAGAGAGAAAGGAGAGACGGCAGGTAAGGAGCAGAGAGAAGACCCTACTCTTTGAGATCAGTAATAACGTCCTCCCTCTCAATCAACATATTTCCTATTCTTCACCAATCAGTTGGGAAAGGAGAGACCTGTTGTTCCTGGACTTGAATAAAGTAATGTTGGGCTTAAAGCACCAGCCAATCATAGTCTTCTATGTCTTGATGAAACCAGATAGGAAGGTGGTGGCTAAAACATGATTGATACATAAGGGAAGTCTGGAGAGGTTGATAATTAGTGGAAGAACCTCAATTCCCTGGCCTGATCTTGGCCAGAACCAGAATGCTAGAGTCATTTCTAACTTAACTTCATTTGTAGCCCCAAGTCTTCAGAGATTCAGAACCAATGAGAATTCTGAAATCTCCACATGATTCCTAACTGGCTTTGTGCTCTACAAACAAATCATGTCCCAAGCAAGAACCATCTTCCAAACACCCCACTGAAGTATCGGTGGTAGAAAACCAGTCTGATGCTCCTCAGGGGTGGAGAACATCAAGCCCATGGACTGTTTAAGGCCCACAGCATCATTTGGTCTGGCCCTACCAAGGCAGTGGGACTCAAAATCCAATAAATCTGTACAGGCTAATTTTTAAGTTGACAATTTTGTAATGTTACAAATCATGTTATAAATATCCAAATGGTCCTTGTCAGAAAAAAGGTTCTTCACCCTGCATGAGTTGAGTATCTTGTTTCTTCTCATTTTCAACCTTTTTCTCAGGCATACACATATGCCTGGAGAATACTGCACATAGTAAGTTTTCAAAAACTCTGCTAATGGGAAGGATTCATAATATTAAAAAAGCAATGTTCCTGAGAGTCTGAGCTATGGGCAGATTCCTGCAGGATGCCAAGTACAAGTCTCTTCAGAGTCCCTCCTACAGGAATGTAGTTTCACAGATGTCCATCTGCTCTGTAACTTACAAGCTCAAATTAAACCAACAAAGGGACTAAAACTTGTCAAGTCCTGTATCATCTTAATCGTACCTTTTGCAAATTTCCATGACAGTGAGCATCTATGACCAATCAGCAGTCACCTTCCAAGGTCCAGCCCTTGGATTTGGGGGGATTTATAGCCTAGATCTGTAGCTGGATTGCAGAGGGTGGCAATAGTTAAGCAAGCAAGGATAGGTAAGAAGTATCTATTTTACTCATATAATAAAACTATAGAAAAGCCATATTCACTTCCCCAAGAATGCTTCATTCATAAAGATTCACAGAAAGTGTGAATCTCTGGCCCAACTCTTTCCTTCCCCTTTCATGAGTCAGTCAACAGCAGGTTTTCTCTTCAACTTCATCTCATTATCATGATACCAGCAAAGATTTTAGGAGAAGGCACAGAGGTCTATGGCCCTGTCTCCCATACATGAAGATCAGAGGTCTCAGGAGACATTTTTCATGAAGGCTTGTCCAGAGCTTGGGCCAGGCCCACTGCATTCCAGATTCCTAAGGCTTAGCTAAAAAGCTTATGGGAACAAAAAGCCCTCCAAGCAGGAGAGAATCAACATTTTCACTTTCTAGCTGTTGTCTTCCCTAGCAAGCTGTTCTCTGACAGATTTATAGGGCACTATGCTATTTCTCCCAGAAAGACACTGATTTAATATGTACTAAACTCTACAAAAAGTTATAGAATAAAATCATTATTCAGATTCTTGAATTTTTTTGGATCCCCTAAACAATTTGAGAAAACCGAATGTCATGTTTTCCCAGAGAGAAAAGCATCTGCCATTTTGGCAAACCAGGTATGTGATCTGAGAGAAGGAAACATTGCCCAGTCCTGGGTTCAAGGCCATAGGGCCAACATAAAGGAAAAGAACAAAAAGACTCTGTATTGTTGAGCTGAATGGCCACCCAGAGATGCCAAAGAGTGAACTTTAACTTTCCCAACAGAAAGGCAACCACAAGAAGCTTGGTGGCTTGGGGAAAAAGTTCCTTCATGAACGTGTGGCCTTTACAGCACTTCCTCTTTAGACAGAGCTAACACAGGGCCTGAACCGCGTGTATCTTTTCTGATTTTGTTTTAATGGCCGACTCAGAACACAAGGTACAGCTTTGCTTCTGTCTTTAGAACTGTCCTTGCTTTGCCCTCCAAGGCCTGCAGCCAGCTGAGCATTTTTGGCCAAACAGAAACACTACCCACTCCCAAGAATGCCCAGGGACCAACAGACCTAGGTGGTTCCTAGGCCTATTTCCTGTGTTCAGATTTTGTGGTGGAATCCCAGGTTGGCCTTGCTACAAAGGCTGGAAGGTAGGAAAGGTGAAATATTCTCTAACACATTTCCAAGTTTTCTATTTACTGGATAGACAACAAGCCAATAGCTGTTTGGAGGAACTAGCTGACTGGCAGCAATTTTCCAAGAATTTCCAAATAGCCGTGCATGGCCTAAGGGAGGGAGGTGCTAGGAACGGAATAAAAAGAAATAAAAGTAAAAAATGATTTATTGGTGCCCCTGGCAATTTAAGCTTGGAGTGGACAGCACAGCCACTTGCTACTGCAGTGTGGAAATTAGCCAAAGGCGGTGTCAATTAGAGCTGCAGAGGGTGGCAATTTCGCTTGAGAAGCCAATCTAGGCAAAGGGTAGAGGAGCTGGACCACTGCCTCAGCCACCTGCCAGGTGGTATGCTGTTCGCTCCCACCTAGACTGTGAGGTGTGTTACTCTATGGAAAGAGAAGGCTAAAGGGTTGAAGAAAAAGCATTTTCTCTAAGATTTATTGTAGACATGGAAGATTCAGTGTCTATGGATAAAAAAAAATTACAACAAGAAAATAGGAAGATAAACATTTGAGAAAATGTTTCAGGAGACTCAAAACCAGAGATGAGATGATAATAAATGAAATGACATGCACAGATGAGAAAAAGAAAAAGGACATGTGTTGCTTTCCTGATCAGAGCCCCATTCTTTAGATGTGAGTTCAGATTCTTCTGGAGGAGCTACGTGATCGGCTGATGAGGAACCACAGCAAAAATCATCTGCTGCAGGCCCTAGTGAGATTTGGGAGTGGGGCTCCCCATTGAGGGGTAGAAAGGGGCTCCATGAGTAATACAGACAGGCAGTGGAGCGGTGCATCATCCTTTGAGAGGCAATGACAAGGTGACTTTGATTTAAGAAATAAGTCACCACAGTCAACTCACAGAAACACTCAACTGCTTCTGTATTAATGGGGATAATTTTGGAGTCATATAGACACCACTTTTCTTTGTGTGTGCAACTGGAATAACAATGATGCCTCCAAGCTTGACTATAGACTTCAGAAGAGCACAGAAAGTGTTCAGAATTGCTCCTGGACCACAATAGATGTTCCCTTCCCCCTTCCCTCTGAGATAGAGAGCACCAACAGAAGAAGCATGAGATACATTTTCCAGAGACAGAAAAGTAAAGGGCATGGGAGAATCAGTGGTTTTTCTCACTGATTCTTCCAGTGGAAAGTTGGAGGTATTGGACAAAAAGGAAGATAGAAAAAGCAAAGGATTGTGTAGACAAATGGAATTCAAAGCAAGTTTTTTGTGTCTGGCTCTTGGTTTCAGACACTAACATATAGCCTCTAAGAGGGGCACATATCTCTCAACATCTTGAGGCCAAATGAACTGATTCCGAGGCTTCAACTAATATGGGAGAAACACCATGGAGAAAAACTTTAAACAAAAAGAGATTTGGCAAGAATGACAATATTGGAAAGTTGGTCTGTAAATCACACGAAGAAATAACTAAAAAGCAAGCAAAAACAATATGAAGAAACTCTGTCTACATCACATGGCAGAGTAGGGGGCAACAGAAAACAGAATCCCATCACTTAATGGAAAATTTGACCTCAAAAAATTTCACTAGGACTGGTTGAAATGGAGCTCAACATTGGCATATTGCAGGCATGCTGAGAAGGGAAGACAAAATAGTTGTAGAGCAAAATAGTGCTCTCTGCTGCTGATGGTATTACTCAGTACAGGCAGAGATATGAAATGGTGCAGATGTTATGGTGTGGATATTGTGTGAACCCATCAGATCTTCAGAATCAAAGGAGCCATTCTCGCAGTTGCAAGAGTACAACCTGCTATATTGGTCTCTTACAGAGGTAACAATTACCACAAACTATGTGATTTATTTTAAGCAAATGTTGACAATTTTTCAAACAAATTTATTATCATATAATTCTGGACACATAAATGAGTCTTACAAGGCTAAAATTAAGGTGCTGTTAATGTTGCATTCCTTTATGGAAACTCTAGGGGAGCACATAATTTGTTTGGTGGGAGGCATTTTATTGTGTGTAAGTGTGTATACACATATACCTTTTTCAGCTTTTAGAGTTGCCTACACTTCTTGGCTCATGACCCTATTCCATCTTTGAAGTCAAGCCTTTCTCACATACCATCATTATAATTCACTTTCTCTCTCTCTCTCCCCTCCCTCTCATCCCTGTTTCATTTTTAAGTTCCTAGTAATTATGTTGGACCTACCTGGATAATCCAGATTCTCTCCATTTTGGTTCCATCTGCAACCCTAATTCTCTTTTGCCCTGTAACCTAACACCGTCGCTGACTACAGGAATTGGAATGTAGACATCACTGGGGGCTGTTATTCTGCTTGCCACGCCTGCCAGTAGTTTACAACTAAGTCCCTTCTCATGAGTTACCTTCAAGTAAAGGCAGCTACCTTACCAAAGTTTATGCGCACAAATAAAACTAAAATCCAATGCTGGTCAATTTAAAGCTAACAGAGATCCAGCCTCCCTGGGCCAACCTAGTTTCAGAGCCCCCAAGAGCCAATGGGAGCCATTGCTTACTGCATTACAAAATCCTGTTTCTTTCTTCCTCTGATTAATCATGTTTCTAAGAGCTCTCCCCAAAATCTTCCTGATAACAAATCTCTGTCTCAGAGTATTTCCCAAGAAACCCAACCTAAGGTAGTTGATGTCAGAGGTGGTCCAAGAAAGCCAACTCTAAAATGAGATTTGGGAGATGAATGACCTGCTGACCCATTAACAATGAAGATCCCATCACCAGTTAAAAGTGGAGTATGCTCTCTGCCGTGGCCAGGAAGTGCAGTGGAGGATGGCCCAAGTACTTGGGCCCTGCACCCCAAGGGAGACCAGGAAAAGCACCTGGCTCCTGGTTCCTGCCATGGGATCAGCGCGGTGCGCCGGCCGAAGTGCGCTGGCCGCAGCGGCCATTGGAGGGTGAACCAACGGCAAAGGAAGACCTTTCTCTCTGTCTCTCTCTCTCTCTATCCACTCTGCCTGTCAAAAAAAAAAAAGTGGAGTATGTAGAAGTACATGTTATACTAGTACAAGAGATAAAATACATGCTAGTGTGAGTCAGGATGGGATATGAGCAGAAGGAAATGCACCAAAGGATGCGGTACCTCCAGAGTTTGAGCCATTCAGAGGAAACCGGGATTACTGTGGTTGAGTATTATCAGTTAGTGTATTGGGAAAGGCCACGAAAATCTAGGGGGAATCAGTTTCTAAATAAAGCTGTCTGTCTCCTTGGCAGCACCAAAAAGGACCATCGCCTAGTGCAGCCAAAAAGCAGAAAAGGCTGAGAATCAGCGTTCAATTACAAGTACAGCAGAGCTCAAAAGGGTTGAATTTTCAAACCCAGCAAATCATCTACACCAATGTTAGGACTCTGGTTGAGAAAAAGGAGAACCTAGGCAGGCGCGGCAGCTCACTAGGCTAATCCTCCGCCTTGGGGCGCCAGCACACGGGGTTCTAGTCCCGGTTGGGGCGCCAGATTCTGTCCCAGTTGCCCCTCTTCCAGGCCAGCTCTCTGCTGTGGCCAGGGAGTGCAGTGGAGGATGGCCCAGGTGCTTGGGCCCTGCACCCCATGGGAGACCAGGAGAAGCACCTGGCTCCTGCCTTCGGATCAGCGCGGTGCACCGGCCGCAGTGCGCCGGCCGCGGCAGCCATTGGAGGGTGAACCAACAGCAAAGGAAGACCTTTCTCCCTGTCTCTCTCTCTCACTGTCCACTCTGCCTGTTTAAAAAAGAGAGAGAGAGAGAGAAAGGGGAACCTTGAGACTTGAGATGAGGAAATTCTGAGTAGAGGAACTAAAAAATCTTGAAACCTCTGATCTGAGCTGATAGAAGTAGACCCCTACTCTCTGTTAAAGAATTTTGTAATGCCTTTCATACTCAAAGACAATGCAGGAGTCTCTGCCCACAAAAAAATGTGGTCTCCCTCAGGTTGTGGTCTAACCGTACCCTCACAGCCAAAAGGAAGACAAGTCGTAGCCCAACATGGCCAGGAAAGTGTTGGGTCTTCAATGAAAAGGGCCCCTAATCCCAAAGGAGCCGCAAGTTGCAGCCAATATGTACCACCCTGAGTTAACAAACTAACTGGCTGGAACTTGAGGGAACTGTATCAAGGGGAAGAGGCTATAAATTTCAATAAGGAAGATGTTGTTGCTATGAAAGCACTCTCTTACAACACAGGATCCATCAACCCTGGTAAGCACCCAGGCAGACGGTGTTAACATTCGGCCAGGAAGGTTTTTGAAAATGAGGCAAAAGCAAGGCCCACAATAAGTGAAATAGAAGTCAGAACTACCATGAATCAAGACTCAAAGACAGGCATGGGGGACCAGCTTTGTGAAGTGACAGGTTAAGCTGCTGCTTGCAACACTGGCATCCCATATGGGTGCTAGTTTGAATCCCAGCTGCTCCACTTCCAATCCAGCTCCCTGCTAATTTGCCTGGGAAAGCAGTGGAGGGTGGCTCCAGTACTTGGGCCCCTGCATCCACAAGGAGACTCAGATGAAGCTCCTGGCTCCTGGCTCCTGGCTTCAGCCTGGCCCAGCCCTGGCTATTGTAGCTACCTGGGGAGTGAACCAGAGGATGAAAGATCTCTTTCTCTCTCTCTCCCTCTCTCTCTGTAACTCTTCCTTTCAAATAAATAAAATAGATATTTTAAAAAAAGGCACACATGTGAAATGTGGTTATATAATGGAAGGTGAGCAGATTCTGTTCTAAAGGAGGCTAGGAGCACATTGCCTTCACCAGAAGGATCAGAGATGTACTGGGAGAGCAGCAGCAGCGAGGACTCAGTAGTAACTGTCCACTTTTGAGTGGGCTGGTCATGAAAATTAAACAGTCATGATCCCTGGCCCACATTCCAGAACTGAGCCAGTTTTCAGACCCTCCACTTGTTAACGGAAGGAGAGGCCATATACCAGGAGGAATAACCCTGCAATGACACAGCAAGTATGCAAGGTCATAATCACCTCAGTTCTTACCTACAGGGTTCCAAGGTCCCTTACTCAAGGAGCCATAAATGGAAGAAAAGGGAGTATCTCAACAGTTCCAGAACTGGTGGCTGTAGACCACGTGGACAGCTGGAGAACTGAAGGATCATCACGCTTCCTGTTTAGAGTGAAGATATAGCAGAACAGCTAATAAAGTGGCATGAGAAGGAACAGAGATCACAAGTTACACCAGTGAAACTTAGAACTGATTTTTTGAGAAGATAAACATAATTGATGATGTTTAGTTAGACTAACTAGGAAAGATAATGGTCAAATAAATAAAATTATAAATGAAAGAGGAAATATTAAAGCTGATAGCACATAAGTACAAGGGATCTAAATAGATTACTGTAGACAATTATATACCAACTACTAATTGAACAACCTAGAAGAAACAGATACATTCCCAGAAATATTCAACCTGCCAAGACTGGATTATGAAGAAAAAGAAAATCTGAACAGATCTATACATTCAAGGAGACAGAACCAATAATTTAAAACCTGTTAATAAAGGAAAGCCCTGGCCCATATGACTTCCATGATGAACTCTATCAAACGTTTAAAGAATTAACGACAATCCTTCTCAAACTATTTTAAAAAATTGAAAAGTCAAAAACACTTCCAAACTCATTTTTACAAGGCCAGCATTACCTTAATACTAAAGCCAGTTAAAAACTACAGGTCAATATCCCTGGTGAATATACAAATAGATGCAAAAATTCTCAGTACTAATAAACGAAATCCAACAACACACTAAAAGGGTCTGAAACCATGATCAAGTGGGATTGTCCATAGGGCAGAAGAATCATTCAACATACGTAAAAGGATACGTTTTATGCACTGGAGCTCACATTGTGACCCCACGTGCTAAACCACCACTTGTGATGTTGGCGTCCCATAATGGAATGCTAGTTTGAGTCCTGGCTATCCTACTTCCAATCCAGCTCCCTGCTATGCACCAAGTATTTGGGTTTCTCCCAGCCATCAGAGAAACCTGGATGGAGTTTCTGGCTCCTGGCTTTGGATTGGTCCAGCCCCAGTGGTTGTGGTCATTGGGGAGTAAACCAGCAGAACGAAAATCTCTCTCTCTCTTTCTCCTCCACCCCCATGTCTGTCTGTCTGTCTCTCTCTCTCTGCCTTCCAAATAAATAAATAATTGTTTAAATATTAGACATTAACAGAATGAAAGATAAAAACCATATCATCTGGCTGGCACTGTGGCTCACTAGGCTAATCCTCTGCCTGTGAAGCCAGCACCCCGAGTTCTAGTCCCGGTTGGGGCGCCGGATTCTGTCCCGGTTGCTCCTCTTCCAGTCCAGCTCTCTGCTGTGGCCCAGGAGGGCAGTGGAGGATAGCCCAAGTGCTTGGGCCCCGGACCCACATGGGAGACCAGGAGAAGCACCTGGCTCCTGGCTTCAGATCGGCGCAGCACGCCTACAGCCATTTGGGGGGTGAACCAACAGAAGGAAGACCTTTCTCTCTGTCTCTCTCTCTCTCACTGTCTAACTCTGCTTGTAAAAAAAAGAAAAATCATCTAATTAGATCCAAAAAACAAACTTCACACAATTCAACAACTTTTCATGATTTAAAAAAAAAAAAAAAACTCTTCCACAAACGGTATATGAGGAATGTATTTCAACATAATAAGACACAAACCTACTGCAAACATACTCAATGGTGAGCTAAAGAGCAAGCTATCCACTCTCATCCCTTCCATTCAACATGGTACTAGAGGTTGTAGTCAGAGCACTTGGGCAGGAAGAAGAAACAAAAGGCATCAGGTCAGAAAAGGAATAAGTAAGTTGTCCCTGCAGATGACATGATCTTATATGTAGAAAACCCGAAACACCCAACCAAAAATCTGCTAGGACTAATTTTAAATGGCAATAAATTTGCAGGCTACAAAATCAGGTGTGTTTCGATGCATTAACAGTAAACGTGTTAGAGGTAGTGTCATTTCCCATCCCACCCAATGACCAACTCGGGGAATTTATGTCCTCCAGCCCCACAATTCTGCGTTCTGCAGCTCTAGAGATTTTAGCTCCATAAACAGAAACACTTGCATCAGGGACACTGAAAGAATCCCATTAAACTTTAAGCTACAGCTGCTTCCCAGGCACTTGATAAAACTTGTGCCAGAAGATCAACAGACCAGGAAACACATCACCATGCTGGCAGTGGTAACTGATCAGAAGACTGAGCAGTCTCTCCTCGGTGTTAAGGGAATGCTTAATACAATTCTTTCATACAGATCTCTCGGAACCTACTTCCTTGGGATATGGTCTAAATTCAGATATACATAAAAATCCTTAGAAATGTTCATGTAGTGTGACCTAGTAGCTCACATCTAAGCTAATCTGAGGAAATAATGAGAGATGTAATCAGAGTTCTGAGTTTACTGCTGTGCCACTAAGTTTTGCTATAAGGAACCTGAATAGTTCATAAGAAAGACAATTAAAACAACCGTATGGAATTCTTTTCAGCCACTTACAATTCATAATTTTGAAGAATATAGTAATAGGAAAATGTCCACAATATGATTTTAAATGAAAGCAGCAAGATACAAAATGATACAGCTGTAAACTGCTCAGAAAAGTATTACTTAATGAACTATCATGTTTAAGAGAAATCTGATGATCTCAGTGGTACATGTGTGAGAACCTAAAAGAACAACCAAATTTTGTTTAAGTAAAATTCTAGCAGCCAGATACAGTTTTAGATAAAATGAAGATAATGAATCCTTCAGCATTGAGTGTTTCAAGAATACCATAAATGACACTTGGCAAGCTTGGTATAGAGTTAAGTATTCATTTTCAAACTGAAGGCACCGTTTACCCCTGTGTAATTCCACTCGGTGCTGGGTGTCTTCACTGGGTGTGGTTGCGGTATGTTTTCCATTGCTTCCCCTTGGTTTGCTTTGCTTGGATTATTTTTTTCTTCACTAACAACTTAACTCTTACAGACATCTGATTTCTTTGGCTTACTTTGACAACTCAGTGAGAAGGAATTTGCTTGATCATCCCCACCTCAAAACCCTATAACCCTCAGACCTTTATCACAAGCATTGGAGGAAAAGAATTCAAATGAAAGAAACTTGCTTCAGATGATATTAAGACATATATCTAAGCAATAAGAGAGAGCAGCCCCACCCTAGTATCAAGGCAAGAGGAGAGCATTTTAAAAGTAAGAATTTATATTCTGAAAAACTAATTGTGATGTTATGTTCCATGTTTAAATATTCCCATGTGCGTAATTTCTCACTTCAAGCAGAGCCCAACCAACCAAAGCAGTTCAAAGAATCTGACCCCTTTCCATCGCCAAGATCCTGACATTTTCTAGGTCTGAATAAAACCCAAAAGCTTATTTTCCCAGTTCTTCACCCCCACCCAAGATAGTTCAACACCTGGGATAGATCACTGGATGGCTTTAAGGAATGAAATGAAAGGAAGACCCACCATCCCCAACCACCACTCCCCCACTCACCTGACTCCTTGGCCTGAGCTATGGAAGAGAAACATCATGGAGAGAGAACCCTGTCTTTGTCTTCTTAGCTCGCTTGGCAGTCCCTTCAGTGAACAGAGTCAGTCTCTGTCTGCCTCTGCCCAGCTGCTCCCAACCAAAAATGTCCCACCCTGACCATGGATGAGGAGCTGCTCAAAGCACATGGGGCCCACAACTTTCTCCGTGAACCATCAAGGTGTGCTGGTAGCTTCACCTTTCCCTTTTACCTCCCGATTCTCTAGAACATACCAGGAGTTCTTTAGAGAACTGAATGAGGCAAATGGAACTGAAAAAGACTGCATGGTGACAGAGGGAGAACAAGCGAAAAGTAAAGATACTCTAATGTGTCTATTCCCTCTCCACACTTTCTTTTTCTTTTTTTTTTTTATTTGACAGGTAGAGTTATAGACAGTGAAAGGGGAGGGGAGGGAGAGGGAGAGAGAGAGAGAGAGGGAGGGATAGGGAGAGATAGAGGGAGGGAGAGGGAGAGAGAGAAAGGTCTTCCTTCCTTTCGTTCACTCCCCAAATGGCCGCTACAGCGGGTGCTATGCCGATCCAAAGCCAGGAGCCAGGTGCTTCTTCCTGGTCTCCCATGTGGGTGCAGGGGCCCAAGCACTTGGGCCATCCTCCACTGCACTCCCGGGCCACAGCAGAGAGCTGGACTGGAAGAGGAGCAACCAGGACTAGAACCCGACGCCCATAATGGATGCCAGCGCCACAGGCGGAGGAGTAACCAAGTGAGCCATGGCACCAACCCCTCCCTCTCCAAACTTCCTACAGACCTGAGGAAGTCTTTTGGATGTAGAACCACTGATTGAAGAAAAGCCCATGTGAAACCAGAACACTTGTGTTTATTCAACAAACATCTTAAAGCAATTGTTATGTGTCCAACACTGTACTAGATGCTGGAGATGCACACCTACGCACTGCCCTTATGGGAATCATAGTTGGGTGATGTATAGATTTATCAGAAGGCTGTCTCACAACATTTAGCAGACTGTACAGTGCTGTAGACTTATCTACCTCTACATGTTTCCAAGACTACTGAGAAAGGAAGACACCAGTCAGAAACATCTTGTGAAATGGTTACCTGGAACAACTCAAGAACGTCTGTAGAAGTGCACCTGTTTATGTCTCCTCATCTAACAACACTGAATGGGAGATAGCAGATGTTAACAAGTCCAAGGATCTGCTAACATCTCAGCCTGAGCAACAGCTACCTGGGTGCTACTGCAGCTCTGGTCAAAACTGCAAAGCAGGTGAGGTTGGTCTACCCACCATCCTGGCTTAGCTTCATTATCAATCTCAGACACCACAAGCATTCACACTGCCTTAAACCTGCCTGAAATCCTCCAGTAAGTCTAGACATGCCACTGGACTAGCATCTGATTAAAATGCAAATGAGGTTTAATCTTACCAAGGATGCCTCAACATCCCCTGGCAGATCTTCCACTGAGACAGGCAGAGGTGGTGTAATGGGAAAAGCATGGGTTTGGGGCCAGAAAGACCTGGTTTTCCATCCTGCTTCCACCACTTACTGTTTTGTGACTGCAGGCAAGTTGGCTAACCTGGTTTAAGCCTCAAAGTTTTTTTGCCACAAAATTCAGATAACAATGCCTGCTCAAATATATTTTGAGGAAGACTAAAGAATCTCTTCATTTCTTATTGTATTCTTCCTCATCTGGTAAGGGGAACCAACAAAGCCCAGCAAACATTAAATTGGCAGTGGACTAGAGCCTGTCATGTAGTTGGCTGGTGTCAGTCTTCTCCGGGAGGTGTGGAAAGATGACCGAGGCCACGTGCAGAAATTCAGAGGCTCACCTGAGCAGCACCCGAGTCTCAGGCCAAAACATGTGGAGGAAGCCATCACTAGTATAATCTCCCTAAGAAAAGCATGAAAAGCAAAGTGCATTCTTAATTATTTCAAAAAAGTGTGCAGGGCAGGCATTGTAGCACAGTGGCTTACACTGTTGCTTGGGACACCTGCATCCCATACTGGAGCCCCAGTTCCAGTCCCAGCTCTCCACTTCCAAGTCCAGCTTCCCACTGATGTGCACCCTGGAAGGCAGTAAGTGATGGCTCAAGTGCATGGGTCCCTGCCACCCATGTGGTAGACACAGATGGAGTTCCAGGCTCCTGGCTTCAGCCTGGCCCATCCTTGGCAGTTGTAGGCATTTGGAAAGTGAACCAGCATATGGAAGATCTCTCTATCTCTCTGTCTCTCTCTCTGCATTTTCTAAATATCTATTTATTTTGAAATAGTCACAGGGAGAGGGAAAGACAGGGTTTGGGGGGAGGGGATCATCTTTCTGCTGGTTCACTCCCCAGATGGCCACAATAACCAACACTTGGCCAGGCCAAAGCTAGGACCCAGGAGCTTCTTCCAGGTCTCCCACATGGGTTGCAGGGGCCCAAACACTTGGCCATCTTCTGCTGCTTTCCTAGGCCATTAGTGAGGAGCTGGATTGGAAATGGAGCAGCTGGGGCACAAACCATGCCCACATGGGATGTCAGCATCACAGGCAGAGGCATTACCTGCTACACTACAGTGCCAGCCCATCACTCTGCTTTTTAAGAAGAAATATATATTTTTAAATATTTGAGTTTCTAAATAATCTGCCCTAGAAATAATGAAGAGAAGGCAGGACTTGGCTTTATTTGAAGAGGTGACATTCTTGAGATTTGCAGGCTACCCCTTGGCAATACCTCAGGGCTGAGCTAGAGAACTCAGGACTGGCTCCACATCTGACTTGAACTCCCACTGCTCTCCCAGGCATCCTGTACTAGGCTCCACCTCACCATGTCCTCCACACACAACCAGGGAACTTGGGCTTTCCTGCCCCTTGTGCTGTTCACACTGCTCTCTTCTGCCCTACGAAGTCCTCCTTTCATGTCTGCCCAGCCTCCCTCCCCATATGTGCAAGCTCCAGCTCACATGGTCCCCCTAAAACCATGGAGAGCTACTAGCAGCCAGGCTCAGTGTCTATGGGCCAGGGCCCAGAGGCCCAGTGTGGCAGCTGAGGTGGTAATCGGAACACTGCATTCCTGGGGTTGTCTGCAGGCCTGTCCAGATGACCCTTAACCAAAGCTGTCCTGAGAATCAATCCATGAGCTTACAGATAGAGATAAATACCCACATCCCCCATCCTAAACCCACTAAATCAAAATACTTTACAGGGTTGGGGGATATTGGGCATCTTTATTTTTAAAAGACTTCAGCCCTAGCTAAAAACCGCTTCTCTCAGATAAGGATTTTCTTCTACATAAATAAGAGTGGACACCATGGTATTACTTCAAAGACTCTACAAATAGAGCCGCTGGAAAATCACACAAAAAGGCAGTATTTGCACAACCTGAACACTTACAGATCAAAGGGGGCGGGTAATAAGTAGTTTGGGCTGTTCAAAGATCTAGGTAAGGAGCCAGTGAAAGGTTTCATTATTTCTCAGAATTTATTGGCAAGCAAGGGACAGGAGGGAAGAGAAACTGAAAACATCCAGACGTTTGTCCTGAAACTACCCAGCACCTATAGGCCTGTAATTAGCAATATAAAAATAGTTGTGGGTGAAATTATGATTTGCAAATACATCAAGTTCAGTGGAATCTCTCAAGTAATAAGGAAAAACAGTTTTCCTTAAGGACAAAGAATGCCAACCAATATGGTTGTTTGGGGAAGGGCAACCATGTGGGAAGAGACAAGAGGTACAGCAGACTTTGTTGCATTTTTGGACTTGAGGTGCAACACTTTATACAGCTGCTCATGAAATTTTAATTGCTTACATGGTTCAAACTGGCAGAGAGAGCAAGTCACAGGGCTGAACACTCACAAAAAATTAGGGAGGAAAGGTGAGACTCAGTGGCAAGTTTCCAGCAAGAAGAGGTGCTAGGCAGCTTGCCCTGGGGTCAGGACTTGCTGACTCTAGACTTAATTTTTCATTCTAATTAGCAATGTGGAAGAGAGAACAAAAGATCCCTCAAAGAACCCTAAGGAAGACTTGCAAAGGGAGAAGCTGGCAAAGCCCAGGGAGTGAAGAAAAATGAGAGAAGTATACCCATAAAGTCTAAACTGTGTGCAAAAACAGAAAGTAGACTATGTAGAAAAAGGCAAACTATCTCACTGGATGAAAATTCACTGGAAGCCGCTACACTCCAGAAGCAGAAAGACACAAGCCACAAAAGCACCTAAACCATCTAGAGGGTTAAGAATGGACAGCACCGGCCGGCGCCGCAGCTCACTAGGCTAATCCTCCACCTAGCGGTGCCGGCACACCGGTTTCTAGTCCCAGTCGGGGTGCACGGATTCTGTCCCAGTTGCCCCTCTTCCAGACCAGCTCTCTGCTGTGGCCCGGGAGTGCAGTGGAGGATGGCCCAGGTGCTTGGGCCCTGCACCCCATGGGAGACCAGGAAAAGCACCTGGCTCCTGGCTCCTGCCATCGGATCAGCGCGGTGCACCGGCCGCAGCGTGCCAGCCATGGCGGCCATTGGAGGGTGAACCAACGGCAAAAAGGAAGACCTTTCTCTCTCTCTCTCTATCCATTCTGCCTGTCAAAAAAAAAAAAAAAAATGGACAGCACCCTGGAGAGGTATGGCTGTGTGGCTGCACAGGAGCCAGCCAGCCCTTCCCACCCAGCCTCCAGACCCAGATCTGCATGGGCAGAAACAGCTATGGATGGTTTCTTCCTAGAAAAACAAAATGCTACAAAAATCTTCTACTAACCAAATAATCCACTTGAAAATTTCTTTCCCCAACCACTGCCATACTATGATCAGCACATGCAGATGGCCAAAGCCATAAAAGTGCCCACACCTCCACAGCGGTCTGTTCCAAGAAGAAAATGGTAAGAGTGGGTGGGTTGGAGGGGAATGAGGAATCTTGTTACTAGCATCTGTTCAGGGGAGAGTAGCAGCCACCACGTGTTTGTTGAGTCCCTGCTATGGTCTAAGCCTGTATTAGACACATACTTGTTCTATTTAACTACAATGGTGACATCACAATAAGTGATTACACCAATGTCTTGAAGAGGCTGAGCAGCTCCATGGGAATACACACCGACTACATGCAACTGCCGGCATTTGAATGTGTATCCTTCAGGAATCACAACCTATGCTCTTGCCCTCTGTTGCTCAGCCACCTGGTGTTCTCTTAGGAGAGCTCTCTCCCCATTTCCCCCCATTTCTGCCTCTCTGCTGAGCGTCACCGGATGGTGCTAGCATACAGATCATTTTACTGTGTCCTCTTCAATGAGCACGCCTTTGTTTGTGCAGAAATGTTTGAGGTGGCTTCCACCAAACTCTTTGCCCCTCTGGCTCAGTACAGAGCGAGGAGGCAGAAATCCCCTTCTTCCAGGAGTGATCTTATTCCTTAGAAATGCTTCACATAGATCCTGACATTTCTGACTTCTAGTGAGTCAATCTCTGGCCCACTATTTCAAACATCAGGTAGAAGGGATTGAAGAGGTCTGCAGTGATCAAGCACTCAAAGGGAGCTGGAAACGCAAGCTTATTTGAGAAGAGAAGACAGCAGGGCAGTGAAGAATGCCAACACTGGAGTTAGAGGGTCAGTGTGTACATTCTGGCCCTGGCACTTCCAATGGGAGCAGAAACAACCACCCTAACCTCTCTCCACCCAATTTTCTCATCAGCAAAATAGACTGTAGTGCACATTCAGAGGAAAGCACTTAGGAATGCTGAGTGGATGCTAGAGAAACAAAAAGAGAACAGAGGCAAAGATTCCAGGAGCCCCAAAATTCCATCTCAACATCCCTAGGCAGAGACTCCATAGAGTTACGTCTCTTACTCACTGCTCTTTGTTCACCATTCCTGGTTTCTCTTTTACTCCATAAATTAATATTTCTTTGAAGTTACTCTTGCTGCTATGATCCCAAGTAACCAAGGATAACAAAGAAGCAACCTATGCATTAGGTCGGGTGGCTACCAGAAATGGGCCACTGTGAGGCAGGCACTGGGCACAGCAATTAAGACACTGGCTGGCACATCCCCACTCCATACTGGAGTGCCAGTTCCATGCCCAGTTCCAGCTTCCTGCTAATGTGCCCCTGGGAGGCAGAAAGCGATGGCTCAAGTGCTTGGATCCTTGACATTTACGTAGCAGACCCAATTGACTTTCGCGCTCCTGGCTTCAGTCTGACTCAGTCCTGACTACCGCAGGCACTTGAGATAAAAGATCTCCTTACATGTCTGTCAATCTTTGTTTCTCTGTCTCTGTCTCTTTGCCTTTCATGTAAATGGTTAAAAAAAATAAAAGATTTTTTATGGCAAACAAGAAGGAAGGGATTGTAGAATGGAAGGAGAAATAATCATGAAAATGGATCCCAAAAGGCCCAACGTCAACATTTCCAGCAATGAAAGATGATTCTTGCTGATTTGACATGAGGCTTTTATGATTTGCATCTCCTTAGCAAATTGAGAAACTGTTGAGACATTGAAAAATTAAACCTAATCACAGAATATCTGAGCCCAAGTTAAAAAAATAAATAAATAAATAACCAAAAAAATGGAAGAACAAGTCCAAACGAGCCTGCAGGGCCCTCTTCCTGTCAAAGCTCACCATTCCACTGCCTGTGACAGCTGCTGCCGATCAAGTAAGGTGGGTGTGACACCGACACTGCTTCTGCCATAAAGGAGAGCAGGCTGGAGGAGGGTTCCACACAGTCAGTGTGTGAACTGCACATGAAAGGGTTTCCTACCACACACAGCCTCCAATGTGAGACGTGGAGAAGACAGGAAACCCCTGAATAAAGTCATGTACTATTTTACAATGGTTCTTGAGCTTTTTTCCAACACCTAGAACTTGATACTTTATCAAAACGTACCCACAGGATGAGAATAATGAAATGGTACATGCAAAGGGATGGCTGGGTCACTGTAGCCCACCCCCAGGTGAGTAGTGACAGCCATCCCACATGGTAGAGGGAGAAGCAGGCTTGGAATCTGGCCTCCAGAGAAGAATGTGAAATAATTTCTCTCAACACTTTTGTTTAAAATGTTGATCCTAGGGCTTCACTCCCCAGGAACTGAGATTCCGAGATACTGGACCCAGTATCTTCCTTTCATAATATGTTCTTCGGGTGATTTTGATGCAGGTAGTCTGTGGTGCCTGCTTTAAGGAACAACTGATCTAGTCCCACTTCATGGTGGCCTTACCTTGAGTCGCGAAGATGAGCAAAGGGGTGGGGACTTGGCCTAGGAGTTAGTATACTGTTTGGAATGCCTGTATCTCATATTAGCATATCTGGGTTCAAGTCCCAGCTTCAATCCTGATTCTAGCTTCTTGCCAGTGCAGAACCTGGGAGGCAGCAGGTGATGGCTCAAGTAGTTGGGTCCCTACCACCCACATGGGAGGCCTGTACTGAGTTTCCAGTGCCTAACTTTGGCCTACTATAGCCCCGGCTGTCACAGGCATTTGGGGAATGAACCTAAGATGGAAGAGCTCTCCCCTTCTCTCTGTGTAGGTTTCTGTCTCTGTCTCCTTCTCTCCACCCAGCCCCCTCCCACTTTTCAAAAACAAACAACAACAAAAGATGGGCAGAGTGTTGGCCAAGTTTCCCCCTAGGGAAACTTTATAGTCTCTCAAAAAGTAATAGGTGCCAGCAGCCTCCAATATCTAAATGCAGATAAATATATTCTGGGGAAGATGACCTATAAACCCACTCATCAACAAAAACGCCCTAGGTCAATCAGAAAAGAACTTTCTTGTAGGACCACATGGTAAGAAAAGGAGAGCAGCCATTAGGAAAGGAGAAAATCAGATTACCTCTGTTTGCAGATGGCATGACTTTGCAGAGAAAGAAACCTAAAGACTCCACCAAATAGCCAATTCACCAACTCATTAGTGAATTTAGTAAAGTTGCAAGATACAAAAATCAACCCATAAAGAACATCAGCATTCTTATATACCAAAACAAACTCACAGAGAATCTATAAGAGCAGTCTTATTCAGAAGATCTACACACATACCACACACACTCATAGTTTGGAACAAATTTAACTAAGGATATGAAACCTCTTCAACTAAAATTACTAAACCCTGTTCAATTAAAATTACTAAATACTATGAAAGAAATTGGACAAGGCACAAAAGCAACAGAGAGATTGCCCATGTTCATGGATTGGAAGCATCAATATTAAAATGCCATACTACTTAAAGTGATTTATAGATGCAATGCTTTACCCACCAAAATATCAATGACTTTCTTTGCAGGACTAGAAACCACAATCCTAAAATTCCTATGAAAGCATAAAAGACCCAAAATATCCAAAGCCATCTTGAACAAACAGAACAAAGCTAGGGGCCTCCCAATATAAGATTTCAAGACATTATCACAAAGCTATTGTAATCAAAAACAGTATGGTACTGGCATAAAGAAAAAGACATACAGACCAATGAAATAGAATAGAAATCCTAGAAACCAATGCACCCATCTGCAAGCAACTGACCTTTGACAAACATGTCAAAAACCTACAATGGACAAAGTACAACCTCTTCCATAAATGGTGATGGGCCAACTGGACAACGTGTATGCAGAATTTTGAAAGTTGACTCCCTACCTCCCACCCTATATAAAAATCAACTCAAAATGAGTCAAAGCTCTAAATATAAGAGCTGAAACCACAAAACTCCTGGAAGAACATATAAGGGAAGCCTTCAAGACAATGGCATAGGCAATGATTTTTTTGGTAAGACTCCAAAAACACAGAAAACAAAAGCAAAAATAAACATTATAAAATATCAAACTAAGAAGCTATTGCACAGCAAAGGAAATTATCCACAGTGAAGAAACAACATAAAAAATGAGAAAATATTTGTACACCATGCATCTGACAAAGGATTAACATCTAGAATACATAAGATTCAAAAAAACTCAAAGACAGAAAAATAATCCAGTTAGGAAAAAATTTGAATAAATACAAATAGCCAATTAGTACATCAAAACACCCAATATCATTACTCATCAGGGAAGCACAAATCAAAGTCACAATAAGGTGTCACCTCACTCTAGATAGAAAGGCTATTACATCTACATCTCATTAGCCACACGTGTGGGCAGCCTTCTACACATGGGCAGGGGAGGGCAGGCCTTCTTCCTTCTCACCTAGCACAGCCGACATGGTGTTCAGGAGCTTTGTGGAGGCTGGGCCTCCGGCCAGGAAGCTGGTTGAGGTTGTAGATGTCACTGATCACAACAGGGCTTTGGTTGATGGACCCTGCACCTGGGTAAGAAGACAGGCCACACCTTTCAAATGCCTGCCGCTGTCTTCATTCTCAAGTTTCCATACAATGCCCACTAAAAATATGTCCGAAAAGCCTGGGAGAAGGCAGACATCAATACAAAATGAGCAGCCACAAGATGGGCCAAGAAAATTGGAGCAAGGGGGCCGGCACTGTGGCATAGCAGGTAAAGCCACCGCCCACAGTGCCAGCATCCCATGTGGGTGCTGGTTCTAGTCCTGGATGCTCCAATTCCAATCCAACTCCCTGCTATGGCCTGGGATAGCAGGAGAAGATGACCAGAGTCCTTGGGCCCCTTCACCCACATGGGATACCCAGAAGAAGCTCCTGGCTCCTGGCTTCAGATCAGTGCAGCACTGGCCTTTGCAGCCAACTGGGGAATGAACCAGCAGATGGAAGACCTCTCTCTCTCTCTCTGCCTCTCCTTCTCTCTGTTTAACTCTGCCTTTCAAATAAATAAATAAATATTAAAAAAAAAGAAAGAAAGAAAATTGGAGCCAGAGAAAGGAAAGCTAAGATGGCGATTCTGACTGTTTTAAAGTCAGGAAGGCAAAGAAAGTGAGAAACAGAATAATCAAGGATGAAATTAAGAAACTTCAGAGGGAAGCTCTGCTCGAAGTTTCTCCCAGAAAAGCATTTGTTGCTAGGGGTGTTGTGGCTGCTGCGGCTACCGTTGCAGTGGTTGCTAAGGTTCCAGTGAAAAAGGTGACCACTGTGCCCAGAAAGCCACAGGCCAGCAGGCAGCGCCTCCTCCCAAAGCTCAGAAGGGCCAGAAAGCACCTGCTCCAAAGGCATCTGACGAGAAAGCAGGAGAGGCTGTAGGAACGTGATGAAGGATCTTTCCAACCAAAAAAAAAGGGCTGTTAACAAGACAGTAACAACTGCCAGTGAGATGTGGGGAAAAGGCTACCCTTACCCACTGTTGGCATCAACGCAAATTAGTTCAGCCCTTATGGAAAAGAGTAGGGAATTACAAATAAATAAATAAATAAATAAATAAAAACTAAGCATCGATCTATAATGTGAAACAAGGATTCCACTTCTGAGTATGTATCTGAAGGAACTTAAATCAGCATGTGAAAGAGACACTTATACTCCCATATCCATTGCAGCACAATTCACAATAGCCAAGATACAGAATCAACCAAGACATCCCCTGATGGATGAACGTATAAAGAAAATGTGATATATATATATATATATATATATATACACAATGGAATATTATTCAGCCATAAAAAATAATGAAATCTTGTCATTTACAGAAAAATGGATGAAACTGGAGATTATTGTATTAAATGAAATTAGCCAGGCTCAGAAAGATGAATAACATATGTTCTTTGTGTATGTTAAAATGATTATTAGAGGTTGGGAAGGGGGTGGAGAGAGGAGGTAGGAGGAGGTTGAATAAGAGTACCAAAACACACTCAGAAGTATCAAGGTCTAGTGTTTCCCCTCACAGTGGGAAGACCAGGGTTCACAATAATGTATTACACACTGTATGAAGAAGTGAAACAGAGGAACTTGGTAGACTCCAGACACACAAGGTAATGAATTGGAAAGGCTAGTTACCTGATCTGATTGGTTCTCCCTGCACATATGTTTTGAAATATTGCACTATAGCCCATAAAAAATGTACAAGTGTTATGCATTAATCAAAAATTTTTTTAAATAAAATAAGGGGAAAAAAGAAAGACAAGAGGAGTAGCATCATATGAACCACAGACCCTGCCCACTAAAATTCCTGTTACATGAAGTAACATCCTTCTACATAAAGCCTGTGTCCCTTGGAGATAAAATTCCTGGAAAACAGAGCTTTTATTGCTTTGTTTTAGAAAGAGTTCAGGGCGAGTCTCTCCATTATAAAATATGAGCAAGTTAAGAGCTTAGTATATTCCAAAGCATCATAAAATCTAACATTATTACTGGCTTGATTCCAATGGTGAGCTTTTAAGAGGAGCAAAATAATAAGGCTTGTTTCTGTGAGTGCTCTGACAGAGAGAAGGGGCTTCACAGTTGAGGGGCGTTCCCCCAGAAACCTGGGAGGAGTGCATCCTTGGAGGTCCAAGTCCCAGACACAAGAACACACTCAGCGTTCAGGAACAGCCCCTCTCTGGGGGAGTTCAGTGTCTCTCCAGGTGTGTGAGTGAAGGAAACCAAACATAGACTAAGGAGGAACTGGCAAGCTTAGCTCCCAACCAGACTTAATCCAATGAAGTGAAATGCAAGCTACACAATGCAGTCAAGCAAAGGAACCAGGAAGATAATGCAGGGCCCTCCTCTCCACCGGAATGCAGCAGGCTCAACCCTCTGTGGCAACCTGATGCCCCATGGCCTTCCCAACCAGGATGCTTTTCTATTCTGTCCTACTGGTGTCTGTTGAGTGCCTACTGTATGCTAGGGAGTGGGGGTTCACAGTGTGTATACCTGTCATTCCAGAGCACTGTCCAGTTTCACTTGACATAAGAAGACACCTGTGAAGTTCCCTGTGGAATTTTAAACAACAAAGGATCAGAAACTCAAATTGTAAGATCTGAAAGCACAAGCTACTTATCTGCGGATTATATCCCAAAGGTTTCTTTTTAAATTTATTTCAGAGATCAGAACACATTTTTACTATGGTGAAGTGTTAGGCATGGCCATCAGGTATTCAGTCTAAACCTAATGAATCTACATAAGTGAAATCATAATTACATGGGCAATGAAAACAGGGGCACATTTATGCTACATTAATATAATTAAAAGTAAAATGCTTAAAATAGTTAGCTTCAGTAATGCTATCCTATAAATAATATTTAACTGAAATTTGATGAAAATTAGAATTTTAAAATTTTGTAGAAAGTATGAGGAGGCCGGCGCCGCAGCTCAATAGTCTAATCCACCACCTACGGCGCCGGCACCCCGGGTTCTAGTCCCAGTCGGGGCGCCGGATTCTGTCCCAGTTGCTCCTCTTCCAGTCCAGCTCTCTGCTGTGGCCCAGGAGTGCAGTGGAGGGTGGCCCAAATCCTTGGGCCCTGCACCTGCATGGGAGACCAGGAGAAGCACCTGGCTTCATCGAATCAGCGCGGTGCGCCAGCCACAGCAGCCATTGAGGGGTGAACCAACGGAAAAGGAAGACCTTTCTCTCTGTCTCTCTCTCACTGTCCACTCTGCCTGTAAAAAAAAAAAAAAAAAGTTTGAGGAAATATTTAGAGAACTTCAGATTCTTAGCTCACATTTTAAAAAATTTTTCTGTTTATAAAAACAGTATGTTTTCTTTGAAAATTTTGAAAAGTATATTAAAAATAAAATTGCCTAAAAGGAACACAATTTGGGAATTTGGATAGCAGCACTAACCAATTTTCATATCACTGTAAACCACACATACCCATATAACCCCCAAAATACACACAGATTCTTTCACAATATGGATAGCAGCACTAACCAACTTTCATATCACACATATCCATATAAACCTCAAAATATACAGAGAGATTCTTTTACTATTGATAAAAGGCTTTTAACATAGCTCAGATTTTTGGAGTGCACAGAAGAGATCTAAATTATCTGTCCAGATTAACTAGGTGATTTCTAAATAGGCACTCTATCCAATATCATTCACCTCCCATAAAGAATAAGGTCAATTCAAAGGCTGATTTTTTTTTTTACTTTATGAATTGTTGGGGCTATTGTTTACTTCTTCACTTCCCTCTGAATTAATTAAATTTCACTACAATTTACTTATGATTGATTTCCAGATTTAGATTCAGAATCATATACACTACAGCTAATAATTATAAATGCAAATAATCCTTAAGCAGCCATAGTTTCTTACAAACAGTTATTTTTTCAGAAAATTTGAGTAATGCATCCAGTAGGAAAGACATTGCCTTGGGACACTAAATGACAGATAAAATAAATACCAACTAATTACTAAAGAATCCAGCCTGAAATCATTTCCAATTGTGTCAAAGGCCACAGGTGGAGCTTTTGTTTAGTCTGTGTTTCATAGAGGAGTACCTGGGTTCAATTCTCATCTCTGGCTGCCTCCTAATGCACACTGTGGTAGGGGGCATTGATAACTTAATTGGGTTCCTGCCATCCACGTGGGAGACCAACTGAGTTCCATGCTCCTGTCAGTCTAGCCCAGCCCCAGCCATGTGAGCAGATGAAATTTCTCTCTCAACTCTCTCCCAAATAAATAAGAAAATAATTTTTTAAATCAAAGGGTATTAGTTAGTCTTTCCTCATATGTAATTAATATTAGGTCTCAACTACACTGGATTAAATACTGGACACCCAGATAACTGATAAAACATTATTTTGGTGTATGACTATGAGGTTGTTTCTGGAAGAAGTTAGCGTGAAGCAGGACACTCTTGCCAATGTAGGCAAGCGCTGTCCAGCTTGTTGAGGCCTGGAAACAAGAAAAGGGCACGGGAAAGGTGGATCTACTGTGTCTTCTAGAGCTGAACATCCACCTTCTTCTGTGCCCAGACATCCTAACTGCAGGTTCTCGGGACTCCAGACTGAGGGACTTGCCCCAGCAGCCGCCAGCTTCTCAGGTCCTGTCCTTGGGCTTGGATTGGGAGTTACCACCACCTGCTCTCCTGCTGCTCAGCCTTGGAGCTCAGCCTGAAGTCCAACACCAGCGTCCCTGTCTCTCCGGCTTTCAGCTGGCACATAAGGGGACTTGTCATCCTCTGTAACTGCCTGAGCCAATTCCCAGTGTCAATCCCCTTCCATACATTAATATATCCTATTGGTTCTAGCCTCTGGAAAACCCTAACACTTTCTAAAAGGCAATGCTTGCTTTGAATAAACTCCAAACAGGACAGGTTTCTCCACTATGATGGTCTCCATCAGGTCCTTGTGGTTGTTATACCTAAGACATGAAATCACATGAGTGAATTCTAGGTGGGAATGGCACTCAGGAACTAGCGCACTTGTCCACAGGGTGTAACTGATTCACACATGTGCTCCTGTGCCTCTCAGAAAGGAGAACACAGGAAATTTCTTTTGCTGTACAGATGAATTTTTGGACCATTGTTTATAAGCATGCATCAATTCTGTCAAGAAATGTTACAGCTGGTGTGCTACAGTTGTGCTTTCTGAAAACTGTGAATGAGAGAATAGATTATCCTGCCCACCGATTCTGTCTGTATGCCTTTTCTAAATATATCAAAATAGAGAAGCTATTTTAATTCTCCATGTGCCTTAAGCAATATAAAACATCAAGCTTTACTCAGGCATGATTTGAAGCAAGCTATTGAAAAGTCACGTCCTACAATTTACTTCTCAGCTTCTATCTATAATTGGATTGATAAATAATCAAAATATGTACTCAATCAAATCCATTTTGAAAATCATTTGACTTAATATGAAAAATAAAATGGTCATTTGGCATTGCAAGGTAGAAATTAACTGAATAAAAGCCTTGTTTTAAAAGACTAAGCACTTTTACTGACAAAGCACTAAGTATGTACATTCACAGTTAGTTCGGCTGACACCATCTATCCACAAACCATCACCCAAAGCTATCCATCTCCATTCATGAGGGGCATCTGAAAATCACCTGTTAGCAATACCAAGGTGCCTCCCTGGACAAGGACGACTGCTGGTACGGTAACAGATACAGATAACTAGGAGGATTGTGTTCTATAGCGCAGCAGGGTGAGTATAATGAACAAAAACTCAATGTATACTTCAAAATAGTGGGAAGAGAGAATTATCCTAATTTACATCCATGTGTTAAGATTATCATACTGTTTGCCATGAATGTGTACAACTATATGTATCAATTAAAAATGAGAAAACACTTTGACTTTGCGATTTCATGGCCCTGGGAGTTCTCAAGACAGCATTATAATACTCCCGATGGATCTAACAGACTGTTGCGCAGTGGAAGCAGTGTTGAGGATTCACAGCTATCATGAGATTTCTGGGTTGGACTCTTGGAATTTCTTAAGCCTCAGAATTCTAAGTTTCTAATAAAAATGCATGGTAAGTAGAATCTGGAGGATTCTCTGAACTCTGAATTCCCCAATTGGTTTTAATCTTTATAGACAAACTCCTCTAATCTTCAATCCAGCATCTTTCTATGAAATGTCAGTATTTTGGTTAGTTATTATTCCCCAGTGAAAAATGTTATCATTTTAGGAGAAATAATTCTGTATTATAATTGTGATATTTTATATGTATTTAGCATTTATAGAAATCCTCTCAGGAATCCCCAAAATATGTCAGTGAACAAAAGTCTGTAAATATACAGCCATAGTATTAAGTACCTGATTAGCAACACAGAAAAATCACAAATTTTTATAGAAAATACTTCTTAAGAGATATTTCTGTTTTTTTTTTTAATTTTTTAAAGACATCTCTATTTATGTAAAAGGCAGACACACACACAAAAGGAGGGGGGGAGAGAGAGAGAGAGAGAGAGAGAGAGAGGAAAGAGAGATCTTCCACTATCCAGTTCACTCCCCAGATGCCCACAACAGCCAGGTTGGATCAAGCTGAAGCCAGGAGGCCAGAACTCCATCCGGGTCTCCTACATGGGTGGCAGGAATCCAGGCACCTGAGCCATTATCTGCTGCCTCCCTTGGTGGACATCAGCAGGAAGCTGATCAGAAATGTAGGTGGGACTTGATCCTAGGTACTCTGACATGCATATTGGCATCCCAAGTGTGGCTTAACCCACTGCACCACAGTGCCTATTCCCATTTATTAAATTTTATTTATGCATTTAAGTATTTATTTGAGAGAGAGAGAGGAAAATCTTCCATCTGCTGATTCACTACCAAAATGCTGACAGTAGCCAAGGCTAAGGCCAAGCCAAAGCCAAGAGCCTAGAACTCAACTGGGGTCTCCCATGTGGGTGACAGGGATCCAAGTACTTTAGCCATCACCTGCTGCCTCCTGGGGTCTGCATTAGCAGGAAGCTGGAACTGGAAACAGAGTTGGTACTTGAACCTCGGCACCCCAGTATGGGATGCAGCTATCCCAAGAAGCATTTAACTCCTGTGCCAAAAGCCTGCCCCAGGTTTTATCTATTGATATTAACATCCTTGATGGAAAATCTCTGGTTTTTAAGGTGGTGGTAGTAGAAATAACACTAACCTTTGATGAGAACTTTCCATGGCCCAGGTATTTTGTTAAGTACTGGGCAACATTTTCTCACTGAAACCTCACATCTATCCTATGAAATAGAAACTAATTTTACCCTGATTTCACCAAAAGATGGTGGCATCTAGAAAGAGTAAATCTTTACCAAATATACGTAGCAGGAAGCTGCATAAGGAGGAGTTACAGTGGTCTCCATGGCAAAGTGCTGCTGGCTTGGACTAGATCATGAGAGTGGGAATCAAAGGGAGGGGACTGGAGATGCACCTGACAAACAGCGATCACAGCCACTGGACTGAGTGTGACAGAAGAAGGAGCAGAAACCACAGGTTCTGGCTTGAGTGCAGGCGTTCATTTCCATGAGGGAGACTGAGAGAGAAATAAGTTGATGTGTGTTACCAGAAAGAGAAGAAAACATTTTGTAGTCACGCTACATATATCATTTTATATATATATATATATATATAAAACTATACACACTCTCTCACACACATAAATAGATATATATTTTTAAAACATGATCTCAGGGAAGACTATTCATTCACCTTCTGTCTTTATACTGTCCCACCATGGGAAACCCTGAACCAGGACTCTGAAGTGCCTGTTTGTTTTTTTTTTTTTTGCTAATGTATCAGTTCATTAAAGTAGGGCACATGTTCCCGAAGGGAAATCTAACATGAAACCACCATTCAGTGGCCATCCCTCCTGCATGGTTTATAGGAACCTTAGCAACAGCATCGTCCAGAAGTGACTATTCTTTGTCTGCTCTCCCTTGCAGCACATTCCTCACTTCAAATCCAACTACCCCTCTTTAGCCCAAAAGTATCTTACTACTGAACAGGTGCCCTGTCTTCAATGCTATTTGCAATTCCAAAGGCATGCTCCTGTCACTGTTTTAACATGTATCCAGAAATGTCCATTCTGTGCCATTATAATCTATGCCACTTTGTTATATTTCTTTTGAATTTTAGGAAACAATAGGTATTAATAAATACTGGGGCCAGAACTGTGGTGTAGTGGGTGAAGTTGCTTCCTGCAGTGCTGGTATCCCATATGGGCGCTGGTTCAAGTCCTGGCTGCTCCACTTGTGATCCAGCTCTTTTCTGTGTCCTGGGAAAGCAGTAGAAGATGGCCCAAGTCCTTGGGCTCCTGCACCCATGTGAGAGAACTGGAAGAAGCTCCTGGTTCCTGACTTTGGATCAGCGCAGCTCTGGCCATCGCAGCCATCTTGGGAGTGAACCAGCAGAGGGAAGACTTTCTCTCTCTCTTTCTCCCCCTGCCACCCCGCGCCTCTTCTTCTCTATAATTCTGCTTTTAAATAAATAAATCTTTTTAAGGAGAGAGAGAGACAGAATAAGTAATGACAATCAAAGAATAAAAGTGTGAAATTGACCAACACAGCATCTGAAAAGCATGACAAACTGGACCCATGGAAACATGATGCCTAGGTGACTGGGGGTTAAGGCTTCAACATAGGAATTTAGGGAGAACACAAATCATCCCATATGTTCCAGTATGCACCTTACATGCTGATTTCATCAAAATAGTATCCTACATCTAATGCTCATTCTGCTTATTAATAAGCCACTAACGTTCACATTGAAAACTCTTTTATATTTACTACGCCGATTTACGAAGTTTCACCCACTTGTTTTCATCAGGGGCTTCGCCATCAGTCAGGTGCAACGGCATCTGATTGACAGAGTCTAGTATCAAGGGAGGCTAATGAAGTAAGTTTCTGACCTTTCTGCTGGAGCGGGGAACTCACACAGTCAGGTTGTATCTCTTTATCTATTCCAGCACAGATGATGTGATATTCAGTGTCTGCCAGCTTCAACTCTAGGGGCAACCTATTGCCTTGACAGAGAATGTACACCTGACAGTACCCAGGAGACTACAACAAACGGTCCAGTTACCATCAGTTGAATAGTGTCATGGGAACAACAGTATTGTGTGGAGTTTGCCCACATTTCATTACTTCAGTGGCTCACTGTCTCCTGGAGATTCTTCAAGGAACCTCACAGATAACCACTCAGCATTCATTTCTTTGCAGCCAAGCCATTAGATATCAATCCTTGGATTTTCACAAAGTATACAAAAGATACACTATAGTACAGTGAAATCCTCGCTCACACAAGCAGTGTATCACATGTTGACCAGCTGACCTATATTTAGACATATCAGCACCAAAAGTAGGGAGAATTAGAGAATCAGCTTGTGTTAAAATCAGAAGGCATTATGGCAGACTGTCGCTCCCCCTCTTCGTGGAGGAACGACACTAAACCTTGCCTAGGCTTCATATCCGAGTCACGGCACCATTATGTCGCTCCCCGTCTTCGTGGAGGAGCAACACAGGACCCTGCGCTGTTCTTTCGTCTGCTCGGCCCTCCCCGGGTTTGCTGCTGGTTCTTCCCGGGTTGGCTGCTGGTCCTTCCACCTCCGTGGAAGGGCGGTTCCCCCTGCCACCTTCCCCACTTCTGCGGGGGAGTGGCACACTGCCGGCCGGCTCTCTCGGGGGCTGCACAGGTGTTCCCCTTAGATGTTCCTGGTGCATGCCGTCTCTTTCCTCCTTTATAGTCCTCCTCCGCCAATCCTAACTCGGCTGCCCACACGCCGAGTACGCTGCTCTCCTCCAATCAGGAGCAGCTCCTGCAGCTTGTCAAGTTGGTGAGAGGCAGCTGGGTAGAAGCTGTTGCCTCCTCTCCCAGCGCCATATTGTGGGAGAGCAGATGCATAGAATAAGTCTTAATTCCAGTAACTCAGTCCAGTCCGGGTTGCTCCCCACAGCAGACATCTGATACAGGTGGAGAAACAGAGACCCAAAGAAGAAAGATGGTGGGATCATCGCATCTGATTTCATTTCTACCCACAAAAGGATGTGTTTAAGTAGCCTCCATCCCTCACTCTGTGATAACAGTCCTCACCTAAAGATTATTTTTATTTAGGTTGAATCCCTAAACCTGCCCATGTTAGCCTGAAAGGTGAATACAATAGATATTCCTATTCGGGGAGATGTAATTTAAGAGAGAACAGTGTTCTATTTCTGTTTGGACCAATACTGCAGGGTGGTGGGCAGAGGTACCTGAAAAATGAGCACTGCTGGGTCTCTATCAGAGACCCCCAGAGCCACGGTGTGCCCCTGAGCTACCTTTCACCTAGGCATCAATGCCCCGGCCCCAGCAAGCAGTCACAACAGAGAGGCTGCGGCCGCTTGCTCCATCCCATCTCTGTGCCAGAGAGCAATTCAGCCAGGTTTTAGGTCAGAATCTTCCTAGGTGGTGGAGGAAGACTCAGGGAAACTGAGAAGGACCAGACCCCCCCCTCCCCAAACCCGGCCCCACATCTTCCCTACTCAGGCCAGGCCAGTCAAAGGGAGCTCTGCTATGGGGGAGGGGGGAGGTTAAAGGTACACAATGACTATTTTCTTTTATGTTTTTGGGTGTGGGTGTCATTTGGGATAATTCTCTCCTCTATGTTTGACATTCAGCGATATCTGTGGTTGCAGTTCTGTTTTTTCTTCTGAATTTTTGTATGTGTTTTAAAACCCAAATTGTTCAAAGAAATGCATATTGTTCCTGGAAGTCAACATGGCATTATCTTCTAAATTAAATGTATTTTTACAGAGAATTAAATCTCCTGTAAACATAAAAGCTAAAAACTGTTTCCTAAGTCCCCTTGCTTCAGAATTTAAAGTATTTTGTGGTGATTTGGTTGGGTTTTTTCGGGGGGAGCAGAGGGTGGAAGGGATGGAGGAAGGGAGAGCTACCATACTTCAGTAGATCAAGAAAAAATTATTTAACTATTTACACATTGTGGGGAGCAACTCGGACTAGACTAAGTTACTGGAATTAAGACTTATTCTCTGCATCTGCTCTCCCACAATATGGCGCTGGGAGAGGAGGAAACAGCTTCTACACAGCTGCCTCCAGTTCGACCAGTAACCTGCAGGAGCTGATCCTGCTCCTGATTGGAGGAGAGCAGTGTACTCGGCGTGTGGGTAGCAGAGTTGGGATTGGTGGAAGAGGACTATAAAGGAGAGAGACAACAAGCACGAGGAACATCTAAGGGGAACACCTGAGGAACATCTGAGCAGCCCCCGAGAGAGCCGGCCAGCGGTGTGCCACTCCCCCGCGGAAGTGGGGAAAGTGGCCAGGGGGAACCGCCCTTCCACGGAGGTGGAAGGACGGCAGCCAACACAGGAAGAACCAGCAGCAAACCCGGGGAGGGCCGAGCAGACAAAAGAACAACGCAGGGTCCTGTGTCGTTCCTCCACGAAGAGGGGGAGCGACAACACATCACACTATACTACCTGATCCTTCAAGGCTTCCTCACGTTGATAAAGTTCATCCTGATTATGCTTCCATTCATGCAACCACTCCTTCATTCACGAAAGTTGACTGCAAACCCCTTAAGTTCAAAGCACTATGCTAAGAGAAATGTATAGGAGAGAAGCTTGGAGCATTTAAGAACGGGATGTTGGCACACATATACATTGAAGGCACATTATTTAAGCTTCTGAAATCTTGGACTAATTAAAGTGCAGGAAAAGTGGCATCGATGTAGCTGGCAAAACTGCAAACAAGGGAGATCTCAAGCAGTAAATTCATTCGCCAGTAAACCCCAATTCATTAAGTCTATCCAAAGGAAAAGCTAATTACTAGCTTTAGTTAATTGCTTTCCTGGCTCTGCAACCTTAATACAGAAGGCAAGAGGAGGCAAGAAGGGATTGAAGAAAAGATCCTTCCAAAATGTACTCCGGACAATCAAAATCACAGCTGCTCCTCCCTGGCTGTGGAGTTGGACAGATTCTCTTACCCGGGTCCTGCGAGGGCTTAGGAGAAACAAGAGGGGTGACTGTGAGAGTGGCGCATTACTTGGTCTTTGGCCTGTGCCCGAAGGCCCAACACTTTTTGAGTGGGGTCTTTCAAGACTCAGCTCAGACACCTTTGCAAGGAAGCGTTTGGACCCTCCTTGTCCCCATCTCCACACACAGCCAGGCCCACAGGGCCCTGATGCACATCCCCACATGTCTGTGCTTGCCCTTCACAGGGCATCCCGTAGCATCAGCATTCCTCCAGGCCTTTGGGTGCTTAGCACATAGTAGGCACTCAATAAATGATTTCTGGAAAGCTATGGTACATAGTTCACGAAATTTCTAGAATGTAAATTTAAGGGAAAATATAAAGGAAAATGGGCATTGCGTACATTTAAATAATACAAATATATAAAGGAAAGTTTACATATTAAAAAAAAAATTGGCAGATAGCAGAGGAGAAGCGATGGCTTATCCCACAAAGTATATGCAATCCACCACATCTTCCAAATTGCTAGAATAGAGGTAATTAGCCTAAAGGTAACTCTCAACTCCAATCGCTGAAGGTGTGGGGTCCACTTATTTTTAATAGAGGGAGCATTTCAGAACAGGATGTTGACACACGTATTCACTGAGGGAACCATAATTTGAGCTACTGAAACCTGAGACTAATTAAAGCTCTAGCTGTTGGAGCTCACCCTTCAAATTTTGCAAGATTATTACATTTAGAGAATGTGTGAGGTTACAGTCAAATAAAATTTGGACAAGTTAATCTGAAATATTAATTGGTGCACCTAATTATTACGCTGTTACACAGCAATTAGATATCTGCAGTAAAACAACTCATGTAGAGTATTGTAATAATTAGCACAGGTAAATTATACTTTCCTTTTGCCCCTCTGGCTTCACTTCCTCTCCGATACGTGGAGAAGTGTCTGTGTCTACAGTATCCTTGACGCCGTGTCTTTCTCAGTGCCCATGACACACACACCGTGAGCACACGCAGCAAAAGAAGGAAAGCCTGTGCAGCCTGGCCCAGGCTCCCTCTTCACACTCCTGACTCTGCAATGGCCCCAGGAGTAAGTGCACCCTCCACCCCCAGCATGCTCGCTCCCTAGCTCTCTCTCTCTCCTCTAGAGGAAGACTCAAGCTATGTCAGTCTGAAATGCAAAGAATTTAAGTAGCCTTACTTCAGGCAAATAATAGAAAATTACAAATTAAAATTATATAAAATGAATGTTTGTTTAAAATGAGAAAAGTCTCACCAAACTAAAAAAAAAAGAAATAAAATAACAAATACCAGAATATTCAGAAAAACAAATAACAAATTACTGGTATCATATGCTTCTGTAACACTTCGCCACAGACTTCCTTCTGGCTGTACACATTTCAAAGTTTTTCTCATCCAGTGTCGCCCACTGGAAGCCAATGCAGCCTATCACAGCAGTCCCCCAACCCAGCTTCAGGCTGGAACATCCAGTGGGCAACAGGAAGACTCCTGGGAGCCCCTCCACTGAAAGGATGGCTACACATTAGGTCGCTGCGCGTAGAAGTGGCTGCAGGCCACAGAGATCTATATTTCTGCTATGTCCCTTACATCAGATTTTAAAAAAGAAAGAAAATGAAAAAAAAAAAAAAAAACCTGTAGTCTCTCTAACTCTCCAATATTAGTAGTACGAACAAAGGCAAATTAAAATAGAAAGTTCAGTGAACTTGCCCAATTCTGGCTAACATATCTTACTTTGGCAAATGTTACTAAACACATGACCACACAAGTACATCATGAGGGCCCCTCCATGGCCTTGGAAGGGGCCCTGAAACTCAAGTTGGGGATCAGCTCATTGGCAAATCCACCTCCACCTCCTCTACATCCTTCCATGGAATGCAACATGACCTGGGTGCACCAGAGCCATGAAACTCCAGGCAGCAAGCACCATACTGTAGGGAAGGATGGAGGACAAACTGGAAAGGAAAGCAGGAAGAGGAAAGTCAGACAGAGGCCCTTTGTCTTCAAGGAGGGTTGAGGGGAGTGGCTAGGGTTCTAAGGTGTGACTTTGAACTCAAGCAAGTGAACTCCAGGACACCGGGCAACAATGAACTCAGTGCTCCGCACATGTTACTGAGTTCCATCCTCACCACCACACCACGGAGAGGAGGAGGGGAACAGAGAGGGGAAAGAGAGAAGGACGAGGAGAAAAAGCAGCAGCAGCAGGAGGAGGAAGAATGAGAAAAGGGAGAAAAAGATTATCAAACTAAAGAGGAAAAGCGAACAGGGGCAGAAAGAGAAACGATTTTCTCGGTGTAGCCTCTTCACTGGGAGGCAGCAGTGTTTCTCTTCTGTGTCACAGTAAAATCAAAAGCCTTTTTTCAGACTGTTCACTCATCCTCTTAAATTAGAAAGAATGACCATTCTTTTGGCTTGGTTCTGCACAGTGCAAGTTGTCATGATCTCACTTTGAAAAAAGGGAAAAGGAGAAAAACATCCTCCCAAGAGACTGATATCACTTTAAACAAATGCCCAGTACCGCAGCCACTGGGTGACCGGCCATGTGCTCCAGCAGCATGTGAGTCTTGCAGGCAGACTTAAACTGGATGCCAATCTCCATGTCATCTTCCATCTTCAAATTTCTTCAGGCAATCCCAACACTCCCCAACAAGAGCGGGGTATTCCTTTACATTTGCTTGTACTACTCTTTTGACAAACTCTTATAATTCTCTTCCCTGGAAAAAAGGAAAACAGTAACAGAAAAGCTTGGAAATATCACTTAATCTGGGCCGCATGTGTGAAATCTATTCAGAAAATTTCAAAAACTCTAATTCTCAAACCAGCGGCTTGTTGAGCCTCCAGAAAGTTCAATTATTTAGGAGGAATGTGTTTAGTCAACATTAGAAGTAAATTCACTCATGGAAACTCTGGAAACCCCACTGTTGCACAGCTTTGCAGACTCATAGACTTCCTGATAGTCAGGGGCCTCTGGCGGTCACTCCGTGAATCCCCCAGCCACTGCGTGAGACCACACCTGGCCCAGGATTCCAGAGGAAACACCTAGTCCATACTGTTGGTGAAGACATCCAGGACACATTTCATAACCAACATCGGTACATTCCACCACACTATCGTCCTCACTTTTCGGAAGCCCTTCATTATTTCCAAAGATACGTCTATTGCTCCACAGCCTTTACAAAAATAATGAGATCAACATCTTCACAACTTCAACAGGAAAAATAGGCATAGCATTAAGTCACGTTCTTTTCATCTCCAAACTAACTTGTCCATACTTTTCAGTCCTTTAACCATCTGTGTGGCTCCCTCAGCTGTGGGCAGAATATCTAAACATCTCGTTCTACAAAAGAATTGGTTAGTGTTAGGTTGAAAGAAGTGTCATTGCACAATGCCTAGAAAACTTGTGTGGCCAAACCGCCTCCAGTTCCCTAAAACATGTTCAAAAATTAAAAGATGCTCTATCAAAGTCCAAGGCTGGGTAAATCTGAAATGATAGCACACGTCTAAGGCAACTGATGATACCAACCCCAAGCCAGCACACAGCACTAGCCCTAGGAGGTAAACTCAGAAGACAGTCAGGGAACCAGGAGACCTGGGCCTCCAAGGGGAGACACAGGCATGGGACAGCAGGTTGGCCTTTGGTTCACAAGCTGTGTTCACTCTCCACTGCCTCTGTCTTTCCTTCCTCTCTTTTCACTTCAACTCCTCACTTTACCACCTCTTCTTATCTATCCTTATCTTGGGATAGATATCTTGGGATATCCTGCTCTTAACTGGAAAACTAGTCAAAATCTCTGCTTCTTTTAATACTGAAACATCTTCAGAACCATAAGAAATGGATCTCCGGCTGAAATGTCCATGAGAGTATTTCAGGCATGGAAAGCTAAGACACTCTGGGGGAAAAAAAAAACTAAATGAAAGATCTCCACGAGTGAGATCCCAGTGGAAAGAATGGGTCATCAAAGAAGGAGGTACCTTTCTCTGAAGGGAGGAGAGAACTTCCACTTTGACCATGGCCTTGTCTAAATATGATCAGAGTCAGTGAACTCAGGGGGCTTCCATAGCCTTGGCAGCTCATGACAAGAGCCTAGGGTGATTACTGAGGCCATAAACAAGAGTGTCAATTTGTTAAGTCAACAAAAGGAGTCACTGTGCACTTACTCCTCATGTAGGATCTTTGTCCTTAGTGTGCTGTACATTGAGATTTAATGCTATAACTAGTACTCAAACAGTATTTTTCACTTTATGTTTCTGTGTGGGAGCAAACTGTTGAAATCTTTACTTAATGTATGCTAAACTGATCTTCTGTATATAAAGAGAATTGAAAATGAATCTTGATGTGAATGGAAGGGGAGAGGGAGTGGATAAGGGGAGGATTGCGGGTGGGAGGGACGTTATGGGGGGGAAGCCATTGTAATCCATATTCTGTACTTTGGAAATTTATATTCATTAAATAAAAGTTTAAAAAAAAGAAAAATAAATGGATCTCAAGAGCAGAACAATGTAAAGAGAAGGATGCTGAGCTGAAGTCAGGACACCACGATTGTTTTTTTGGGCTTCTGCCACCAACAGTTTCTGTAACCTTGTCACTCCCCGTCTTCGTGGAGGAACGACACAGGACCCTGCGTTGTTCTTTTGTCTGCTCGGCCCTCCCCGGGTTTGCTGCTGGTTCTTCCCGGGTTGGCTACCGTCCCTTCCACCTCCGTGGAAGGGCGGTTCCCCCTGGCCACTTTCCCCACTTCCGCGGGGGAGCGGCACACCGCCGGCCGGCTCTCTCGGGGGCTACACAGGTGTTCCTTCAGCTAGATGTTCCTCTTAGATGTTGCTGGTGCATGTTGTCTCTCTCCTTTATAGTCCTCTTCCGCCGATCCCAACTCGGCTGCCCACACGCTGAGTACGCTGCTCTCCTCCAATCAGGAGCGGCTCCTGCAGCTTGTCAAGTTGGTGAGAGGCAGCTGGGTAGAAGCTGTTTGCTCCTCTCCCAGCGCCATATTGTGGGAGAGCAGATGCATAGAATAAGTCTTAATTCCAGTAACTTAGTCTAGTCCGAGTTGCTCCCAGTTGCTCCCCACAAACCTTTCTCAAGGGATTCTCCTCTTTGAACCAACTTCTTCACCTATTAACCAAGTGGTTGTACCAGATGAGCTCTTATTTCTGGCTTAAAAAGTCCATGGTTTGATTTTTGGAGGAGAAAACAGCAACTGGGAGAAGGCAGGTATGGCTGGAGTTCATAACTGCACCTTCTGGATGACTTCCCGCACTCTCCTCTTCATCAAAGGCTGCCTTTGGCTGCGGCCCACTTGTGGGGTGGCAAACACTTGCAAGGAAACATTATTTCCAAACTGAGACCTAACCCAGGCCCTGCACCCTGGTGCATCCTCCACCACAATGACAAAGGGTTAAAGCTGGGCAGAAGGAAGAATGAAGAAGTCAGAGTCCGAGCCTGCTCCCAGACACAGCAGCCCAGATGCTACTCACAGCTACCGGGCCTTTCAGCAAAGACTGCACTTAGGAGGTTGCTCTCTGTGTCCTTGTTTTCCCTTTTTGCTAATTATCCCCACTTCCATCTTTGGACCCAGCTGAGCTCTCACCACCTCCCGCTGTTCCCCTCTTCCTGCCCTCACATCCTTGATTTCCTAGTGAGTCAGTCTGCTCACCTACCCCCAGGATCAGTTCAGACTGCATATTCGTTCCTTTGTGCCGCCACTGGATTCCCTCTCAGAGTTCTCCAGAAGAAAGGTACTACGATGTAATAACATCATAAATATCGCTCGCTCCTGGTCATCAGGACATGGTAAACAGCTCTCTCATGCCATGGGGAGGAGCGTGACGGTGCAAGTTCTTCTGGCAAGCTTTGGAATAAGACAGATGAAGAGGCCTTAAGATGGTTCCGCCTATAACCCTACCCTTATGTCTGCTATCCTGAAGAAATAAGAGGTGGCATGCAAAGTGAAAAGGTAATGCAAAGGAGAAAGAACAAACTCTTCTCGGCTATGATGTCTGTGGCTTTAAGTAACATACAACAACAAATCCACTTGAGTAGTAAACATGTATCCAAAGAAATCAGGAGGTAGAATGGACTAGTGGATTTAGCAGTGCAAAACTATCATCTGACTTGTGCCTCTGCACTTCCTGGTTCCCTACCAGCTTCAGGCTAAACTTGGCTGCCCTAGTGGTCCACGGAGCCAAGCAGTGCTTATCAGCATTCTTAGTGTCCAAAAGACATGGAGAAAGCCTGATTTCATGCTGCTCATTCTCCGAAACAAGAACTTTTTTCCAGAAGCTCTCAGCAAACTTCTCACTGGCCAGAACTGGGTCACCTGCTGTTTCCAAAATCAGTCACTGGCTGGGAAGCAGGGAAAGAGGAGCAGCGCGCAGCACCAGCACTCCCACCTCCTCCCACTGAGATCAACCCCGCCCAGGGTACTGCTGGGGAGGGGTGTCTGTTTGGGAGCCAATCTGGATGACCTGCCCAAGAGATAAAGATACCTGTGTACCAGAAATCGACTTGAGTACAAAGAGACTTGCAAATTCAAATATAATAGTTCTTTCCAAGCCCAGGCCTTTGGGTACTTCAAACCTGGTCGCTACACATTGAGAAATAACAGCGGACTTTGAAAGACTAAGTAAGAAAGAGTGTGAGGTGAGGAGTTACAAGACAGAGGCGAGGCATGCTTCCAAGTTCGCAAGAAGCAACAGGGCACCATGAAGCCGCTGGAGCACAGGGAGGGGAGCGTCTGACTGCAGGTAAGAGCAATCCCTGACGCCCTGTGGCTCAGATCATGGAGGCAGCTGACGGAAACGACTTCAGTCTGGAGGGAATATTCACCGGGAACGAATCGGTGAGGGCTCCGTTCTGAAAATGCTCCAATTTTGCACCAGTCTAGAACACAAGTACTGGTTGCCGTACATTTCTAGGAAAATCTCCACTGACGAACATTGCCTACGTTTCCCAGTCACACTTTGCTATCTTTTGCTAGAGAAACAATTTTGGGTTTTTTTCTCAATCGCCTTGCTGTCCCTAATGACAGGCAATGTTTAAACTGGCTGTCACTGGCAGTGCTTTCCTAATATTTACTGGCAAAACATTTAGGTTCCTCTCATCTCTAATGAGGAGAACTTGGCAATAGAACATGCTAGGGTGAGATGCCACATGCCTTACGATTTTAAAGAAAAAAGTCATGCTCAAAGATGCCAAGCCACTCAGCCCAGACTGGCTATTCTTTCCTTTATGAAGCCACCAGACTACACCTCGGAGTTCTTCAGAAGAAGGTACAATGACGTAATGAAATCAGAAACGATGCTCACTCCTGGATGTCCACCGCGAACAGCATCTGGGGCTGTGGCAAAAGGGCTCTCTCGTGCCATGGGGGTCACAGAACGAGATCCCCTGGCTGAAAGGTTCATGACTCCAGTCCCTGGCGGTGTACTGGCCTGAACTCCCTGTCCCTCAGGGGACGCACATGCGAGGGTCACTGCGTCCCCCCAGGAAAGGCAATAAGGCCCCTCTTCTGCTGTTCCTCCTCTTCTCCAAGCTTCCCAGAGGTAGGTGAGGTGTCCCCGGCACCACGTGGCCCACGCTGACCAGGAAGAACGTGGTAGAGTTCCCAAGAGCTGCCAGGACACCCACTCCTCTGCCACCTGCACTTGCCTGCAGAATGACCGAGTGACGGGGTCCTGGGGAGGACCCCGTGTTGAACCTAAACAGCACCTAGGCTGCCATTAGCGTTCTCTGACGAAACACTGACAAGAAGGTTCCTCCGGGCCTCATCCAGGGGACCTTCCTCTCTACGAAGCAAACACAGCAAGCTCCAAGACAACCCAGACGCATTTCTGTGATCCCCAGCCAGGGCAGCAAGCGCTTGGGGCTACTTCACCTGTGGGGCTAAGCCGAGGGGCGAGGGTCTTTGGGTACAAGAAGGCTGTGCCCTGGTTTTGTGGGGGATCTGTCTAAAATATCAACCTGGGCCACAGGAGCCCAGTGCCATCAGCTGGCCAGTCCTCCAAAAAGTGCTGGTTCCTAAGTGCCCAGTACCAGGAAGAATTAGTCACAAGTAGAGAGAGAGAGAGAAAAAAAAAGCCTCTTGCAAAGAGCAAACTGGCTGCCGGGGAAGGAGAGGGAGAGGAAAGTGGGAGGACACGCATGGCTGCTGCTCCCTTCAGATCTGTGCGCATGACTCACTACCTGCGACTTCCAGGACCGGAATCCGATCTGACTCATCAGCCAATAGAAACTTTGACTCCTGCCTCGAGACATCGAAATGCAGCAAACAAACAGGCATCTTAGGAACATGTGTATCTCCTAGAGGCGCTTGATGGACACACAGGCACACCTTGTCACACAAGGAAAGTGACGCCGCTGTCAGATGCGCGGAACCCGTGCGTGTTTCCAGCAGTGGGAGTCCTGCCAGGTGTCACTGCTAAGAAAGGAGGTGGGGGGAGGGAAGGTCCCCTCTGCGTGTGGCACGAGACCCTTATTTGGTGAAGCTTCTACCTGTGCCCTGGTCCTTGGGCCAGCCTGATAACGCGGGACCACGGCAGGGGCAGCAGTGGCTGCTGACGTCCCATCCCAGGCAGATGAATGGAATTCCAGGCCGCTGCAGTCATGCTGGCTTGGGACAGTGGCTTGGAGACCAGACGTCAATGACAGAAGCATCAGGCTGCAGGGCCCATGGCAATGTGCGTACCCACAGAAATGTAACCCACGCCTTGGTTTCAGGAGCCGAAAAATGAAAGGAACGCTTAGGGAGGAAAAAGGGAAATAAAATAATAGGCAGCGAGTAATTTATTACTCTCCGGGTCTGTTCTGTAAATAGTTTAAGACCCTGGAGCCAGATGGCTCTGCAAACTCTCCAACCAGGAGTCACGTTAAGAAGCACGAGTGGGCACGAAGACTGTTTTTCAAGACACAAACTTTAGTTTTGGCTTGAGGGAGCCGGACAGGAGTCCATTCGCTTAAAACTCCCCTACTGGCAAGCAGCACTCGGCGTGGGTCCCCTCGATAGCAATACGCATACCGCCCCCAAGCGGCAAGCCGTGGGAGCGCGGCAGCCACCGCCGAAGCGACCGTCGCGGGGACTCGGCAAGTGCGAGCTGCGCACAGCGCCCTGCAGGCCCGGCGCGACTCCGCACGCTCAGCCTGGAGAGGTCAGGCGCGGGGCAGGCGTGCGCGCCAGTCCAGGTGCGTCGGCACGGGGGACGCCTGCCGCCCCACCCCGGCAGGATGATGGGCTGGGGTCGGCCTGCACCCCAGGGGCCACTTCTCCCGGACAGCTGGTTCTCCCGAGGGGTCCCCTGTGTCCCCATCAGGCCCACCATTTTTGCAAAGCCGTCTCAAAGCGTCCACCTCTGAGCCACAGCCCTGGGCGGGGTATTCAAGGGTACGAGCTTGCCCGAGAGCCCTCCCATGGGTCTGCGGTGGTCGCTAAGCCCCATCGCTGCCCGGGACGCTCGCGCCAAACGCCTCGGGCCGCGTGGCCCAGGAGCCCGAGCTCCGAGGCTGCGCGCGCCAAGGCTGCCTGGGCGGGCGCCTGTTATTTCTGAGAAGTTGCGACGCTCCTGCGCCGGCAGCCGCTCCCCCCTCAGCTTCCTAGCTGGAAAGCTGCGCGCCGGGCGGCTGGGGGCGGGGAGCGCGACCCAGACTGGCCCCCCTCCCGCTTCCTGCCCGGTCGCCGCCCATTGGCCAGAGGAATCCCCAGGAATGCGAGCGCCCCCTTTAAAAGCGCGCCGCTTCGCCTCGCCAGCCACTGCACCCGAGCCAGCCGGCCACTTCGGGTTTCCAGCGAGCGAGCGATCCTCCTGCTCAGCCTGCGAGTCCGACCGCGGTCCCCCGGGCTAACCGGTTACCCCGGCGCCTCTCCTGCGTCTTCGCCGCCGCTCCCGGCCGCTGAGCCCACGTCTACACAGGTAAGCGCCCCGGGCGGTCGCCAGGAGCCCGCACCGCCCTGGCCATCCATCTCGAGCTCCCAGGTTCTCCTCTCTTTCGTTGCCCCCATTCTGTCCCTCCCAGCCGCCGGCGGGACTCTTCAGCTAGGAATTCACAAACTAACTCATCAGAGCGCCCCAGGATTCCTCCAAGTCCTACCTAAACCTTGCTAACTGTCCTCTAGGGAGGAGGCTACTTCGTCATGCCCTCCCTCCTCCCCCTAGCTGCATCTCCTGGCCCTGCTGTTCACTCTCAACTTCCCAAGAAACAACCCCCCACCCCCGCTGGTGGTCCGGGTGCCCCTGGCTTCACCTCCCTCCAACTCTCATTTTTTGCATGATGCCCTCTGGAAAACCAGTCCCGCGGTGTCTCCAGCGAATGTGAGGCCCAGGAGGGCTGCGGGGCTCTGGCCCCCTACTAGCCCCCAGTCTTCGCTGTCTCTGACCCTGTGCTCTTGCGCTTCTTGCTGCAGGCTCCCTGCTGGGCACAGACAGCTCCACCATGGGGCTGGCCTGGGGACTCAGTGTCCTGTTCCTGCTGCAGGTGTGTGGCAGCAACCACATTCCAGGTGAGTCTGTGCGACACCTCAGGGCAGGTGGAAGGAGAAGGCACTGGCTCTCCCTCCCAGCCGTCTCTCCCCTGAGCCCCAGCTGAGTATCAAGATGCAGCCTTGCTCTGATCGCGGTGTCCAGTCAGCTCTTTCAGTGGCTGCCCGTGCCTGTGGGCCGGCTGCCAGGGCTCAGCTCCCTCCCCCAGCCCCAGCCCCAGCCCCAGCCCCAGCCCCAGCCCCAGCCCCAGCCCCAGCCCCAGCCCTAGCCTAGAAAACTCACTGTTGTCCTTTCCTGTCCGGCAGAATCTGGGGGAGACAACAGCGTGTTTGACATCTTTGAACTCACCGGGGCTGCCCGCAAGGGCTCTGGGCGCCGGCTCGTGAAGGGTCCTGACCCTTCCAGCCCTGCTTACCGCATCGAAGATGCCAACCTGATCCCCCCGGTGCCTGACGACAAGTTCCAGGACCTAGTGGATGCTGTGCGCGCAGAGAAAGGTTTCCTCTTCCTGGCCTCCCTGAGGCAGATGAAGAAGACCCGGGGCACGCTGCTGGCTTTGGAGCGGAAAGACCACTCTGGCCAGGTCTTCAGCGTGGTCTCCAACGGCAAGGCGGGCACCCTGGACCTGAGCCTGACCGTGCAGGGGAAGCAGCATGTGGTGTCGGTGGAGGAAGCTCTGCTGGCGACCGGCCACTGGAAGAGCATCACCCTGTTTGTGCAGGAAGACAGGGCCCAGCTGTACATCGACTGCGAGAAGATGGAGAATGCTGAGCTGGACGTCCCCATCCAGAGCATCTTCACCAGGGACCTGGCCAACGTGGCCAGGCTCCGCATCGCCAAGGGAGGCGTTAATGACAACTTCCAGGTGAGGCCGCTTCTCTGCGCCCTGGTCCTGGGGCCGTCTGCTAGCCTGCTGACCTGTCGGGAGACCAAAGCCGCAGTTCCCATTCTAGAAGCATCACCTTCCCCGGAGGGCTGCTGTACCCCACTCCCAGAGTCCCCAGTTCAGTGCACTGGAATGGGTCTGAGAAGTTGCATTTCTAACAAGTGCCAGATAATGCTGAGGCTGAGATGGTAGTCGAGGAGCCACGGGTCAAAAACTCCCCAGGGAAGCCCATGATTTTGCTGTGACAGCCTGTTCAAGCCACAGGCACTCCTTAGGCTCTCAAGAAGACTAACCTCGAATGTGTCCCACCACTTTTAATACTGCTTCACGAGGGGCTTGCACGGCAGAATCAATAATCGCTTTGCTCTTGGATTCTTTGTAGGGGTTTGAGCCGGTCTCAGTCGAGAGGTTAAAATTGTGGTTATTTGCTGCTGCAGCTTCTTCCTGGCCTTAGCCCCTATGTTTGTGACTCTGGCTTTGAACTCCCACATTTAACTCTTTGACACTGGATAGTGTCATTGTATCCTCCAGGCTTTGTATCAGATTCCATTTCCTGTGTACCCAAGTAGGCAGATAACTGAATTCCTTGTCAAATACTGAAGACTTGGCAGGAGGCACAATTAAGATTTTGAAGTTGTTTGGCAATTTATGTTGGTGTGTTATTTTGATAGAGTGATCTTAAAACAGGACCCTTTGAAGCTTTGTGAATGATCTGTTGTGTGCTTCTCTTAGCACAGCCTTCCCATAGAGCCCCGGTCTCCACACTGTATATGTAATGTGTGTCTTCTGCCCACAGGGGGCACTGCAGAATGTGCGGTTTGTCTTTGGAACCACACCAGAAGACATCCTCAGGAACAAAGGCTGCTCCAGTGGTGAGTACCCCTCTCTCTTTAAGGCATATGGGGGAAATCAGGGCAGGTGGGAGTGGGAATCCCACCAAAAACAAACAGAAATTTAAGCATAGGTGATTGTGCATGAATTCTCCCCAGAGAACCCAGTTAAGAGGTGAAGTGACCTCAGTGGGCATTTGCACACACATGCATGTCCTCCACCTGTCTCCCTCCCTCCACATGAAATAAATGGCATTTACAACCAAGAACTGGGAGGGCTGGCTGGTAAGATCATCCATTTGAAGCTATCTTATTGCCTTGTTCATTTTGTGTGTTCGCTTCCCAGCATCCACCAATGTCCTTCTCACCCTTGACAACAATGTGGTGAACGGGTCCAGCCCTGCCATCCGCACTAACTACATTGGCCACAAGACAAAGGACCTGCAGGCCATCTGTGGCATCTCCTGTGATGAGCTGTCCAACATATTCCTGGAACTCAGGGGCCTGCGCACCATCGTGACCACGCTGCAGGACAGCATTCGCAAAGTGGTCAGTGGCCTGTAGCCTCCCCACCCACCCCTCAGCCTGTTCACACGAGCCCTGGAGGCCTTAGCACAGAGGACGCCTAGCGATGGAACATAAACCTAGACACTAACGATCTGTCTCCTCCTTTCAGACTGAAGAGAACAAAGAGCTGGCCAATGAGCTGAGGAAGCCTCCCCTCTGCTATCACAATGGGGTCCAGTACAGGAATAACGAGGAATGGACCGTGGACAGCTGCACTGAGTGTCGCTGTCAGGTGAGGGCTCTTCACACACTAACATAAACCAAGGCTCGCCACCACGTGTTTGAAGCTGCAGTCCCTGGGCAAATACTCAGACGACCACATAATTCTTTTCATGTTCCCAAACCAGGTACCAAATTCTCATTTAGACTCGCAGAAGGTTTGTCCAAGTCCTAATTATACCCCAGGCTAAGTATTTCAGGGAAAAAAAAAATCTGCTGAGACATCTGAATCATTTACCTGCTTCAGTTCAAAGGCTAAGTGTTGAATGTCGGGTGATTAAAGCCTGGTTGGGACGTTCCTTCTTCGTCCCCTCCCCCCGACTGGTATTCAGCTGTGGCACAGAGGTTCTTTCACCACAGTACCGGTTGTTGCTGGAGTCACTTAGCCCCATATTGTTAGGATGCCCCTGTATTCTTAGCTCGGATTGCATTGCCTGCTACCCCCACACCACTGGCAGAGGAGCAAGGAGGTTTTCCTGGCTCATGGAGCAAAGTCAGGCTTTAATACAAATCACAGATGACTGAATTTGGAAGCCAACTTCATTACATTTCCATTCTCTTCCAATACGATAAATCCAGATTTATAAATGCAAAAAAAAAAAAAACGGGGGAGAGATGTGCTTATAGGTCTTTTTTTTCCCCCTACAAAAAAGCAAACTTAACCATTTCAAAGTTCTGGCTGAGTTTTGTCAGCTCAGTTTCAAACACGAGTTTGAGAACGATATTTATTGGTTCTGCTTATAGAAGTTCTTCATGCTGTAACTTCTACCTTTGAGTAGCAGTTAAAAAGGGCTCTCCAAGGAATTAAATGACAAATAACTAGCACTGCAACTGTCTCCCTGAGAGTCGGGACCTCTGCTACACAGATCTTCTATCAAAACCATTCCACGAGAGCATTTACAGCCATGACCACGTTCTGGCTTATCATGGAAATGTGACACTGCGTGAACTTGGGTTTGCAACATGCGAGGTAATCCATTTCTCTGTCACTCTGTTGCTTTGTAGAACTCAGTCACCATCTGCAAAAAGGTGTCCTGCCCCATTATGCCCTGCTCCAATGCCACAGTTCCTGATGGAGAATGCTGCCCGCGGTGTTGGCGTAAGTTCCCCAAATGGCATAAGCCCTCTTTAGCCAGCGACTAGGTCAGTCGTAATACATCCTGGACAGCAGAGCACAACATTGGACCTCACCCTCATCGCCCTCATATGTGTTTATTCTGTTTCTTGCTGCAGCAGCTGGTTAACTGATAGCTTATCTGCTGTGCGGCACCAAAATCTTCATTTATGACTAAATATTATCACCCATCTGGATTATAGTATAGGCAGTAAGAATCTCGGAATGGCTGTTGGCTCTGATTTTATGCTTTGAGGAAAGGAGATGAATATGCCACCTCCATAGCCCTAAGTTGGCTGTTTTTAGCATTTTTTCTTAGAGGAGGTACAGAGTTAAGAAAAATCTGCTTACCAAAGAAATCAATAGGCTTATGGTATGAGTGTTAGACTGAATTGAGCCTGAAAATTCTCGTTGACAGAGGAGAACTAAGAGAATAGTGTCAGTTTGAGTGCTAAGGCCCTGTGTTGTTCCAGGCCCCCTCTCCTTGGTTTTTGGTTGCCAGTATACATTAACTGCTTTCCTTAGACAGTGTTTAGGTACAGATCATAGACATGAGTCATCACAACTACGATAAGAAAGCAGGAAAGTAGTATTTGCCCTTCATACACACACCCACACACATACACACACCCCTGTACACACTGGCCATGGCTTGGACTAATCAGTATTGGCACTGGACTGACCACTTGTATATCAGTTTCTGGTCAACATTCACTTGAAGGGTGTTTTTCAAGGGAACAAAGCTGCTGGAGGCTAGCAGAGTTCTGAACTTGAATCGGAGGTTGCTAGGAAAATTTCCAACTGATGGCAAAAGAAAACAAGCTCTCTGTCGTGTCTGATACAGCTAGATGTGATTGTAGTCATGGTGCTCAGGCAGATGGTAAACAAACACATTCTCCTTTCATGCAAATATGTGCAGAAAATACCCCCAGATGCTGGGATGAGAGGAACACCAAACTGACTAACCTCATGACCGAGTTGGAGCCAGAGCTGACAGCAGCTAAGCCGCCTTCAGGCTCATCTGTCAAGCACATGGTCCACAGCTTCCCTGACAATCAGAAACAGCTAAAGCTCCACATGCCTAAAACTCGAGCATTCTTGGAAGCCTAAGCCTGGAAATGCCTGTCCACATATCTTAAGTCAGCAATAGGAAATTCATTTGAAATGAGAAAGGAGAAAGGAGGAAGCAATGAATAGGCAAGCAGAGGCTGGGAGAAGGCTCAGCTGTACAGACCCAGGCAACACATCCTGTCACCCCCAGTGCTATACACACAGCCACCTGGGGTAACCAAAACTTTGTAACCTTTGATACTAAGTTCTGCAGATCTCATCTACAGCATGTAATAATATTGTATTATGTACTTGACATTTGCCAAGAGACTAGATCTGAAATCATTACCAAGAGAAAAAGGAAAAGAAAGAAGGTAACTTTATGGAGTCATAGATAAGTTTATTAACTACTAGCTTGACAGTGATATTCAAAAGGCAGATGCAGACCACAGCACCAGTTGTACACCTTAACTTTATATGATTGTTGTCCGTTATACCTCAGTAGACCTTGAAGAGAAATGTATTGCTTTTTACTCTCTAGCAAGTGAAGGGCTGTGAGCAGAGCCATCTAAAGAATAGCTTGCCTTCATCACTATGTACTGAACGGCCTGTTCTCCCTGCAGCCAGTGACTCAGCAGATGATGGCTGGTCTCCGTGGTCTGAGTGGACCTCTTGCTCTGTGACATGTGGCAATGGAATTCAGCAGCGTGGCCGCTCCTGTGACAGCCTCAACAACCGATGCGAGGGCTCCTCGGTCCAGACGCGGACCTGCCACATCCAGGAATGTGACAAGAGATGTAAGCATCTTGACCTCTTAGAGATACAGAGAACTGACCTGTCCTTATTGTCACCACTCACAGCAGCTCTGCAGCAGGTTCTAGAATCTCTGACCCCGAATCCCTTCTCCCACATACTGTGCACCTTTGAGCACAACTTGCCCTCTCTGTGACTTTCCTTATCTGGAACTTGGGGACAGTAAGTTCTTGATAAGGTTATTTTGAGCTTTTTATTTAGATGACACCTATAAAGCACTCAACATGGAACTTTGTTCATGGTTAACACCTGGTAAATACTGCATTATTAATAACAACCCATAAAGACAGCTAAAATATTACATGTACTTCTGACATTCCATGCTGGCGTTAGGACACATGGCCAAGAGCCAATTTCTGCTACACATGGTGCAGTTGCCATTGGAAATATTTCTGTATGATCCCGAGACAGACCTCTATTTGGCTACCAAACCAATACCATCAGTGACCATCCGCTTTGTACTTCAGTTAAACAGGACGGCGGCTGGAGCCACTGGTCCCCGTGGTCATCCTGTTCTGTGACATGTGGAGATGGTGTGATCACAAGGATCCGGCTCTGCAACTCTCCCAGCCCCCAGATGAATGGGAAACCATGTGAAGGCGAAGCTCGGGAGACCAAGGCCTGCAAGAAAGATGCCTGCCCCAGTAAGTGTGAGCTCAGCCGCAGGGCAGTGTGGGCGGCAGCTCTGCCCAGCTGGTTGCCTGGCATCTGCAGCCTCCAGTTCAGTGGGTCATGGAGAGGGAAGGTTACTTACTAGATAAACAAACAGAAGAAAAGACCTGCAGTGCTCAGCAGCTTCTTTTAATGAAAAGCAGAGAGGAGACTATTTCAAACTAGCCCTCCTCCCAGATAATCTCTCCCATGTCAGGGAAGCAGCGATTTCTTGAATAAGCTTAGGAGAGTCTCGTATGACGGTGACAGATTTGAACAGCGACCTTAATTTTTACATGGAACTCATTTTCTTACAGTCAATGGCGGCTGGGGTCCTTGGTCTCCATGGGACATCTGTTCTGTCACCTGTGGAGGAGGGGTGCAGAAACGAAGCCGGCTCTGCAACAACCCCGTGCCCCAGTTTGGAGGCAAGGACTGCGTTGGTGATGTGACAGAAAACCAGATCTGCAACAAGCAGGACTGTCCAATCGGTGAGCCATGCAGCCCAGCGCAAAGATCCCCCTAGGAGCTTCCTGCTTTACTGAACGCCACAGCCCGCATTTATGACCCTTTTAGCTACAGACACCCTACAGTATCTTAACACTGGGTGCCTTTTGAAGTGCCCAGCATGGCAGGAACAGCAGCCCAGACCAACCATTAACCTGTCTCTCTCATCTCGTCTCAGATGGATGTCTGTCCAATCCCTGCTTTGCCGGTGTCAAGTGTACTAGCTACCCTGACGGCAGCTGGAAATGCGGTGCTTGTCCCCCTGGGTATAGTGGCAATGGCATCCAGTGCAAAGATGTCGATGAGGTGAGGAACTGATGGCTCTGAGTTAGGAGACCCAGGACAGCAGTGAACCTGTCCTAGCCGTGTCCTTATGGTTGCATTTTCTAAACATTAAGCAAACTTTCATCTACTCCACAGTGCAAAGAAGTGCCTGACGCCTGCTTCAACCACAACGGGGAGCACAGGTGTAAGAACACAGACCCTGGCTACAACTGCCTGCCCTGCCCTCCACGCTACACTGGCACGCAGCCTTTCGGAAGGGGTGTTGAACATGCCATGGCCCACAAACAGGTACAGTTGGCTAGGCTGGTACTCCAGAGTAGAGAAGAGCTGTCCTTGACTGAAACAACTAGGAGAGGGAGGACTGTCATTTTATACCCTGCACTAAGAGAGAGGAGAGGAAGAAATGTACAGTCTAGTTTCAGAAGCATGACTAGAAAACCTATAGTAACTCCTGCAGGGGAAAAGTAGTCACATTTTAAAATGCTGCTCTGGAATAAGTTGTAAGTAAATGAACCTGTAAATGCCAAAGTGCTAAGCAATTTCAAGAAACATAAATGTACAGCAAAGCTTGTTTGTAGCCTGGTCGTCCTTGCGGGCAGAATGGGGAATTAATCCACACTCCTCCAGTTGCAGCCTCTGACAGGGAGCCAACCAGGATCTTGATGTTACTTGTTTCTGTGTTGTCTGGGAACTTTGGAAGGCTCTGTGTTAACATCAGGATGGTATATCCTCAGGTGTGCAAACCACGCAACCCCTGCACAGATGGGACACATGACTGCAACAAGAATGCCAAGTGTAACTACCTGGGCCACTACAGTGACCCCATGTACCGGTGTGAGTGCAAGCCTGGCTATGCTGGCAATGGCATCATCTGTGGGGAGGACACAGACCTCGATGGCTGGCCTAATGAGAACCTGGTGTGTGTGGCCAACGCAACTTACCACTGCAAAAAGGTACAGCCATCTTCCTACGTGTGCCTATCACCTGTAGCAGCAGAGTATGCCAGGGACTTTTAAATGCTAACAACTCAAAAACGAAACTGAAAGATGAAATTTTCCAAAGGAAGAGGACAGTAATCCACAAATGTTGAGTCCTTTGGTGCCAAGAACACAAACAGGGCAGGCTGTGTTGGCATGTTGTGGTGCATGATGATTCTTTGGTCCAAAAGAAGGCTCACTCCCCTACCAAGTTCCATGAGATCATGCCTTGTGTTCACAGCATGTGTAAAGCCTAGAGCATGTATACGCATTCTGTATGTGCAACCCCCAAGAAGGCATCTGGTTGCCGTCACAGAACAGCAGTCCGTTCTTTTTTGGTTCAGAATGTCCCAGTGCTCCGTCCCACCCCATGCATGATCCATGAGCTGAGCAGAGAAACTACAATCTACAGCTGTAATGTGCATCTTCTCTTTCCTAGGATAACTGCCCCAACCTCCCCAACTCGGGGCAGGAAGACTATGACAAGGATGGAATCGGAGATGCCTGTGATGATGACGATGACAATGACAAAATCCCAGATGATAGGGTAAAAACAAAATATGTGCCATCCCGTTGCTTCTCTTCAACTTTGCAACAATGTGAAATATTTCAGGATTCAAGGAACTTATGGAATTATAGGAAGAATTATGCCAAGTTGATACATAGGATAATTAGAAATTATTTATTGTAGTTTAGTAGCTTGAGGAGACATAAATGTTGCCAGGAGAATTTTTAAAGGAGGGTTTTGTTATCCATCACAAAATTTTCCCCCCTTTGAGAGAAATTAGAATGAGTCACCAGTGACCCTTTGATCCCCAGATTTAACAGTCATGTCTCAGTTACAGTCAAGTTCACTTTGGGCATCTGGAGACCTGAGATAATGAGATGACATGTTACCTCTTAATTGATTTGTAGCCAATAGAAACCATTTTCCATTCATTATGTCCTGGCTTTTAACTTGTATGGTGATCGTTTTACACGGAGTACTCAATACATCCACCAAGTAGAAAATAATCACTGCAAATTTTTTTGCAGTTCTCTGCATACTGTGCATGTGGTCTGAACCCTGAGCTGGTTCCACAGCAGCGTGCTAAAGTGCTCCCTTTCTTCTTTCTGTAGGACAACTGTCCGTTCCATTACAACCCAGCCCAGTATGACTATGACCGAGATGATGTGGGTGACCGCTGTGACAACTGCCCCTACAACCACAATCCAGACCAGGCAGACACAGACAACAACGGGGAAGGAGATGCCTGTGCTGCAGACATTGATGGGGATGGTAAGGCACTGCCTAGCCTAGCAGACCCCTGGGCAGTGGGAAGCACCCACAGATTTCAGCTCACTTCTCCCTAGGCCTGGCCAGTATGATGTGGTATGGCTGAAACAACCAAGGCTGGAGATACCAGCTCTGATTTGTCCCCTGTTCCTTGCAGGTATACTCAATGAACGAGACAACTGCCAGTATGTCTACAATGTGGACCAGAGGGACACTGACATGGATGGGGTTGGAGATCAGTGTGACAACTGCCCCCTGGAACACAATCCCGATCAGGTAGGTGGATTCCTATTAGAGTCTTTCAGTCAGGTCTGCAAACTTCACTAGCTAGGTCTTCACAAAGTGAGTTTAATGGAGTCTAAAAACTTTCATCATGGTGTCCTCAAAGCCAGCTGCACCAAGTTCATGTACACAGTTTGTCTGATGTGACCATCTTACAGAGTCTCATGTATCTTTAATGTACAGATCTTCTCCGACTTCTCAGACAGTCCACTTGATTTGCTGTGACCTACCATTGTTGAGATAAGTTAGCTAAAACAGAGATCTGAGACTGATAATTCTATCATACTACTAATCATGTCTGAGACTAAGAGTGTTTTAAGTATATTCTTCACATACGTTTTATAATTTCACCTTGAAGAAAACAACCCATAACCATGTCCATGGCTAACTATATAATCTGGCTGTGAGAAAGTCGTCAGACTAGAAGAGGTTCCAAAACCTGGGAAACCCCATTTCTTTGTTATTCTTCCACAGCATCTGGTATTACCAGATTATACCCAGAGAATATATAGTTTTAAAAAAACTCAAATATCCCTTCTGAGATTTTCATGTAAAACCAAGGATCAAGGGGAAAAAAAAAACTTTCAAAATGTAATCACTAACATTGCTTTCTGGAAAAGTATTTCTATAACACCCCACTGGCCAGATGAGACATGGGGGATTTTCCCTGTTGTGGGGGCATTGATGTTCTCGTTGTCACTGCTGATTGATACGGTGGCTTACTCTCCATGTATGTCTCTTTCTCAGCTGGACTCTGACTCGGATCGCATTGGAGACACCTGTGACAACAATCAGGATATTGATGAAGATGGCCACCAGAACAATTTGGACAACTGTCCCTATGTGCCCAATGCCAACCAGGCTGACCACGATAAAGATGGCAAGGGGGACGCCTGTGACCATGATGATGACAATGACGGCATTCCTGACGACAGGGACAACTGCAGACTTGTGCCCAATCCTGACCAGAAGGACTCTGATGGTGAGTCAGTGGAGCCACACTTTTAGAAAGTGGCAGACATCACAGCGATCTTAAGGAAAAAAATACAAAGCTGAATACTCTTGGGAAGATAAAGTGACTAAATGCCAATTCTGACAAAATAGTAAATTTCTGACACTAATCATGGCATTTTAGAATTTCACCAAACCCTTGCCTTTTTGACCACAGGTGATGGTCGAGGTGATGCTTGCAAAGATGATTTTGACCATGACAACGTGCCAGACATCGATGACATCTGTCCTGAGAATGTTGACATCAGTGAGACTGACTTCCGCCGGTTCCAGATGATTCCTCTGGACCCCAAGGGGACATCCCAAAATGATCCTAACTGGGTTGTACGCCATCAGGGTAAAGAACTCGTCCAAACTGTCAACTGTGATCCTGGACTTGCCGTAGGTGAGTAGTGAGTTCCTACATCACGAGGCTCACGCATACATGGGAAAGAAGCTGATGCAAAAGCGACAGATACCGTCTGTCCCTATGGGTGCTCAAGATGTCTGGGAACAGGATGAAAAACCTGAAGGTTGCTGGTTTTAAGCTGGCCCTGACCTCATCTTCCAGGTTATGATGAATTTAACGCTGTGGACTTCAGTGGCACCTTCTTCATCAACACTGAAAGGGATGATGACTATGCTGGATTTGTGTTTGGCTACCAGTCTAGCAGCCGCTTCTATGTTGTGATGTGGAAGCAAGTCACCCAATCCTACTGGGACACCAACCCCACGAGGGCTCAGGGATACTCAGGCCTCTCTGTGAAGGTTGTGAACTCCACCACAGGGCCTGGTGAGCACCTGAGGAATGCACTGTGGCACACAGGAAACACTCCTGGCCAGGTAAGCAGCAATGCCCTATAGAGGGGAAGGTGTCGATGGGTACTTGACGAGCACTGGGGATGCTCTGCTTTTCCTAACAGGGAGTCTTGAGGTTTCCAGCATCACCAACAAGCCCTACTTTGTAAAAACCATAACAGTGTCTGATAGGGCAGCTCACTATGGCCAAGCTTCAAATGTGAAGATGGTGTCAACCTCTTCAAATAAAAAAATTCCCTTCCCTTTTCTCTGCTTTCTATATGCATTTAGTGGCATCAACAAATGAGAGAGGACTTGGGGGAAAAATCCTCCATTGCTGCCCTCTAATCTGGGTCATTTTGATGCTTGGCAAGTACTGTTTTTGATATAATGCAATACAGATCTTGTCCTGATAGAGCTGTGCTTCAACCTCTTTTCTTTATCCTGAAGGTGCGTACCCTGTGGCATGACCCTCGTCACATAGGCTGGAAAGATTTCACTGCTTACAGATGGCGTCTCAGCCACAGGCCAAAGACAGGTTTCATTAGGTAAGATTGTGTTGGTTAAATTGAACCTACGTTATGCTGATGGGCAAAAAATGAGGAGGTAAACAAGTGTCACTGAGAATTTTGTTTTTTTGTTTTTCTTGCAGAGTGGTAATGTATGAAGGAAAGAAAATCATGGCTGACTCAGGCCCCATCTATGACAAAACCTATGCTGGCGGTAGACTAGGGATGTTTGTCTTCTCTCAAGAAATGGTGTTCTTCTCTGACTTGAAGTACGAATGTAGAGGTAAGAACAACATAACACTTGACATCTGTAATTCAGACAGACATGGAGGGTGCCAGTTATGGGAAAAGCTGATTTAAGATTGAGAGACAAGGTTTTTTAGGACATAATGGTAAAAGCAAAATAATGCCTATGAACCATGAATGATGAAATTCTAAGTCTTTATTAACCATGAAAATTTGCTTAGCAATTTCTATGTTCTTATACGCCATGCAAAGGCAAATGCCTATATAGTTCAGACCTCAATACTTTTCTTTAACTTGTGTATACCTCACACACTGTTTATGGCTTTGTTTGCACCACCACAGCACAAGTACTCCCTCACAAGTTTCATCCTGGCATGTTGAATCAGTTTTCCCTCTTCATCAAAGCTCTTTGTTCTCCATTCCTTTTCACTCAGGAATGACTTGAGCTGTCTCTGAGTCCAGCATTAGATCTACCACAAAATAAGTGCTTAAATAAAGATTTCCTGAGCCATGGTCTGTTGTCTACAAGATCAATCAGAATAAAGAAGGATGATTGATTTTTCTCAAAAAATATCTAAATTATGGAATGATTTGAGTCTGAATTAAAAAAAAAAAAAAACTCCCTAAGCATTTAATACCGAAGGCCTTAGAAAGCACAATACAAGTTTTGGATAAACATTAATGTGTTGGAACAATCTTACATTATGACGTTTGTCAATCTAAAATAAGAGCTATCCCTAGGTTGTTAACTTGGCTTAAGATAACTGTGCTGTTATTAGTTTGTAATTATGGACTTACGATTTACTAACATATTTGTCTGTTCAACAGATTCCTAATCAACAAGCTGTTGATCTAAAGACTGATAAGAACCAGTGTTGGTATTGCACCTTCTGGAACGATGGGCTTGCGAAAACCCCCAGGATCACTTCTCCTTGCCTTCCTTTTTTCTCTGCTTGCATCCATGTGGATTCCTAGAACATAGGACCTGCCTCAAGAAAATGCAGTTTTCAAAAACAGACTCAGTATACAGCCTCCAATGAATGAGAGAAGACATCTTCCAAAAATATAAACAGTCACGTTGGTGTGTTTTTGAAAAAGCAAACACATCTACTTGCTTCAGCTGGAAAGGTGCCTGCTCCACTCTGCTCGTATCAGAGCAGGGTGCTGTTGTGGGGCTGTCTCTGAGCAGTGGACTCAGCATTCTCAGGCGGGTCAGAGAAGGGAGGAATCACTAGAATTAGCAAACAAAAACATACCTGACTACTCCCTCAGGAATAGGGGGAGCAGGGGCCGGAGCACTAAGGGGGAGGGCGCAGACCCAACAGGCGATCGAATGAAGAAAATATGGAAGAACTGTTACATGCTCGGTACTAAATCATTTTCAGGGGATTGAAAGACTATTGCTGGATCTCATGATGCTGACTGGTGTTGGCTGATGAACCCACGTGAATTAGGCACTTATAGAGGAGCAGGGGAGGGAGGGAAAGACTGGCTTCTGGACTTCTTCCCTGACCCCAGGCCGTTACACATCAGAGTAAGAAGTCAGAATGAAACCAGTGTCAGTACTGGCTGCCATTGCCTTATGGCATTGAAATTCCTGATTTTCTTCCAGATGTAGCTTGTGTAGATACAGCGTGAAAGTAGGAAAACCTACCATCTCAGCGAGCACCAGCTGTCTCCCAAGGGAGGGGCAGCTGTGCTTCTATTTTTATGGTTAGAAAGGCACAAAATTATCATCATCCTAACTAAAACATTCCTGTTCTCTCTTTTTCTGAATTACCATGGAGTTCTCCAGTGCTCTGTTTTGAGTGATAGAACTGTTTTGTTTTTTTTTTAAACAAACACTTTACAATATAAGATATTTATTGACTTACTGCAGAGGATCTGTCTGAATGATTATTCATGGAACAGGAAGAAGTGTCAGGACTGTCCATATCATCTTTGCTAAGAGTCTTCATGACTGTAAGATTGTAAATACAGATTATTTATTAACTCTGTTCTACCTGGAATTAGGTTTTATATGGAAAGCGTTTGAGAGCAGGTCACTGAGATATATCAGCAAATGGCTTGCAAGAATGGCGCTAGGGAAATCAGCTGTAACAAGCTGTTCCTGGTGCTCAGAGCGAGGGATTTGGGACTTTATTTTCTTTGTTCTGTCTTCAAGTGGAATTCATTGGTTGTCCATTTGCAAGTGTTTTAGATTGCAAAGAAAGCCATGAGGTCTTTAATAATGTTTTATCCCATCCCTTGTGCCTGTTTCCAGGGAGGAGAAATGCATATACACTTTTTTTTTTTCATTTTTCCAAAAGAGAAAAAAATGACAAAGGTGAAACTTATATACAAATATTACCTCATTTGTTGTGTGACTGAGTAAAGAATTTTTGGATCAAGCAGAAAGAGTTTAAGTGTCTAAAAACTTAAAGCTACTGTAGTACCTAAAAAAGTCAATGTTGTAAATAGTATAAAATTTCTTTGCAGAAAAGTATTCCCAGTAAGGAAATCGCATTGAAATGTTGAATACAGTTTCTGAAAGTTATGTTTTTTTCTATCATCTTGTATACCATTGCTTTATTTTTATAAATTATTTTCTCATTGCCATTGGAATAGATATCTCAGATTGTGTAGATATGCTATTTAAATAATTTATCAGGAAATACTGCCTGTAGAGTTAGTATTTCTATTTTTATATAATGTTTGCACACTGAATTGAAGAATTGTTGGTTTTTCTTTTTTTTAATTTGTTTTTCGCTTTTTACTCCCCAGTTTTTACTATTTGCCAATACCTTTTCTAGGAATGTGCTTTTTGTACACATTTTTATCCATTTTACATTGTAAAGCAGTGTAAGTTGTATATTACTGTTTCTTATGTACAAGGAACAACAATAAACCATATGGAAATTTATATTTATACTTACTGTGTCCGTGTTTATTTCTTTACCGGCATTATGGAGTGTAAGTACATACCATTCTTAAACCAAGATAGTACTCACAACATGAAATTACAGTAAATAACAGTGGCATTCACAGTTCCTATACAATTTAGACTGAGTTACCCAGGCCTAGGCTTAGAAGATTGATTTGCTGGATTTGTGGAATAAAAGAACAAAATAGCAAGTTAGCCTATCATATTAAAAATAACCTCTAAGTCATAAGCCTCAAAAGAATACAATTTCACCTGTTACGAAGGTCATTCGAGTTATTTACTGAATCCTTTCCAAAGTCCAGTTCTGTTTCTGAAAAGAAGAGTGAAGACAGAGGGGGAAACCACAGTGAAGGGACATGGAGCTCTCAGCCACACTTCCTGACACGTGAATAATGGCTCTGAGTAGGCACTGTGCAAGTCATGGAGAAGCTTCAGAAGTAGGCATGAGGGAGGGATCATCCTTGAAAAGTTGAGCCACTTTCTGGAGATGCAGTAATTGCTTTGGTCAAAAACATGATTACAGAGAAACAAGATTTGGAAAAAAATGCATAAAGTGTGTGGGTGTATTAAATGATTTTGTGAAGAGAAGATCAAAATGTTGACAATAAGCAGATCTTGAGTTGTGGATAAGCTAACCATGAATGTGTAATAGTGCTGGACTGGCCGGCACCGCGGCTCAATAGGCTAATCCTCCACCTACGGCGCCAGCACACCGGGTTCTAGTCCCAGTTGGGGCACCAGATTCTGTTCCAGTTGCTCCTTTTCCTGTCCAGCTCTCTGCTGTGGCCCAGGAGTGCAGTGGAGGATGGCCCAGGTCTCTGGGCCCTGCACCCACATGGAAGGCCAGGAGAAGCACCTGGCTTCTGGCTTCGGATCAGCGCGGTGCACTGGCTGCAGCGCACCAGCGGCGGCGGCCATTGCGAGGTGAACCAACGGAAAAGGAAGACCTTTCTCTCTCTCTCTCTCTCTCTCTCTCACTGTCCACTCTGCCCGTCAAAAAAAAAAAAAAATAGTGCTGGACTGTCAGTTTTAATAAAAATAGATCAAAGACGAAAATAGGTTAAAGGTCTGACTTTGAGACCTCTTGAACACTAGATAGGAGTGGCCAAGTGAAACATAATCTTCCTCCAGTGTGATTTTTCCCTGTTGTACTAAAAACATCTCTTTAGGTAGCAAGATCACATAGGACTGAATTATCCAATCATTTTATACTGCAAGTTAAAGAAGGAGGAACTAGAAAGTGTTAGTGATGGTTGTGGAGTTGGGAAAACTGAGCTAAAGAAATAGCTGTGACATATGACATTGTTCATTCTCAGAACATACCAAATGCATTAAATCCTAAGAGAGAATGTGAATTCATTTTTAGGTGGTAGAGCAAAACTGATTGAAAATATCAAAATGAGACAAAAAGTAGCGGGAACAGAGAGCTTTATTTTCCCAGGCATGTTCTATTTTTATTCCCAAACTGGCCTTCAACTCAGTAGGTTATACTGAAATAAAGGACTTGTTAAAAATTAAAATTATAAAATAGAGATGACAGCTCTTTCTTCCTCTAAGAGTTTATTGTTATGCATTTCAGGAGAGTTAGGTTGAAGGGCCATAAACTTCAGGCCTTAGGGGAATTTACAATAAAGGTGGTGCCAGTATTTTTTTTTAATATAGAGCCATATAAAAAAAAAAAAACTCAAATTTTAGGCCCCTAAATTTTTTCCTAAAATGAATTATCTCTTTCTCTCTTCTAAACTTTTTATTCTGTATCTCGTTATGGGGCAAACATTAGGTATATAAGGAACCTCAAAATAAAAACAACTGTAGTAAGAAGGCTTTAATCAGAGTGGCTCTTTTTGTTTTGAATTGTAAGTTCAGTTTACCTGCCTTTTTCAGAACTACCTTCTGTTACATGCTGCAGAATGCTTTCACCTCTTCTTATGGCAAAAATTATTACATAAAATCACTGCTTCCTTCCCTTTAACGAAAATCCTGTAACAGAAAGGCTTCCTATGCCCCCAAGTACTATTTGCAGAAGCACCACTATAAAGACATAACTCTTTTGCAGTGCTGGTTTACAACTAATTTCTCTGCTTTTCACTCGCTATCTTCCCTCTCCCCTTCCTTCTCTCTAAGCATTCCTATCCTTTGTCTGTCTCTGTCTCTCTCTGTCTCTCTGTCTCTGTCTCTCTCTCTCCCCCCAGACACAGACACATACACATCATCCATCCAATACCAGGAAAGCAAAGATTTAGAAAACTGAGCTCCTCTGAAAGACTGATGGGCAATGATGGCTCCTCTCTGTTCCACTCCAAATTCCCACCCGTATCACCTCTGCCCTCCGATTGTTCCCACTCGAACCCTACAACCCTAAGGAATTCCACGTGTCATTCTTGTAAGAATCTAAAAATCACAGCTTTTCACTTCATCTGATATCCCACAGCAAAACTCTCGACATCAAGATGAATGACATTATAGCTCATAGGCATCAGTATGGACACTGGTTTTTTAAATGAACAGTCAACTGAAATAGAAGGACTGGAGAAACAAACTGCTTAACGATACCTCTGGAAAGAGTAACTGTAGAATTCTTCATTTTAAAAAGTTGAGGAAGTTGGACGTGAGCCATCAACAGTGTTATCCAGTATCAGTAGATAAACATGTTCTAGCAAATGCTAGCACTGCTACATATACATTACTCCAAATTTTATTAAAGACAGAAAAATATCCAGCTCATTTTTTAAACAGAAATAAATTAGACTTCTAGTTCTAATGAAAATTCATATTACAGAATGTTGAAAAAATGTTCTCATCAGTCTAGGTTACTAACTCGTAACTAGATAAACAAATTGCACTGAAAGAAAAAACATCTGAAAGAAATATATCAAATAATTCAAATACCTTCTTAAGAAAAGCATCACCACTAATAAGATAGTACATTGTTTTATTAAGGAAATTTACTCTTCTTGTAGCAAATGGTACTTACTTAACAGATGGTTGATGGGCAGAAAGAAGGAAAGCCTGGCCAGAAAAAAAAAAAAATCATAGGGACCACCATCTGTTTGAGTTACAACAGAATTGGAACATAGAAAACCAAATCCCTGAGCAATCACACCATTTCAAGTAGTTTTTTAAAAGCTTTATTTATTTGAAAGGCAGAGTTACAGAGAGAGACAGATCTTCCATCTGCTGGTTTACTCTTCACATGACCTTAAGGGCAGGACTGTGCCAAGCCAAAGCCAGGAGCTTCATCCAGGACTCCCACATGGGTGCAGGGGCCCAAGGACTTGGGCTATTATCCACTGCATTCCCAGGAGCATCAGCAAGGAGCTGGATCAGAAGTGGAGCAGCCAGGACTTGACCCGGCACCCATATAGGATACCAGCATTGCAGGCAGAGGCTTTACCAGCTATGCCACAGCACCAGCCTCTCAACTAATTTTTTTTTAATATTATTTTATTTATTTGAAAGACAGAGTTACAGAGAGAGGTAGAGACAGAAAGGTCTTCCATCTGATGGTTCACTCCCCAGATGGCCACAACGGCCAGAGCTGCGCTGATCCAAAGCCAGGAGCCTGGAGCTTCTTCCAGTTCTCCCACGTGGTTGCAGGGGCGCAAGGACTTGGGCCATCCTCCACTGCTATCCCAGGCCATAGCAGAGAGCTGGATCAGAAGAGGAGCAGTCGGGACGCGAATCGGTGCCCATATGGGATGCTGGCGCTTCAGGCCAGGGCGTTAACCCACTGTGCCACAGCGCCGCTCCCCCCACAACTAATTTGAACATAACACACACACACACAATAAACTGCTGGTTTTTATAATGTATTCCTGATGTACAAGATCAATAATAAACTTATAAACAATTTTCCCAGAAATTTCCCTGAAGAAAAACCACTGAAAAATTATACTCCAAGTGTCAAAAATATCAAGGAAATGTAATCCACAAAGGAGAATCCAAATGTAAAAATCATTTTTAAGGAAAAGTCTCTACAATGCATTCACTGAATTTAAATAATCTTTTAAAAAGTAACTTAATTACCAACTTTCTTAAGAGCACACCCCAGCGAGGTCCTCACGTTCTTGTCACATCTTTAGTCTCCATTTCATCTGCACATAAAATAACAACCAAAGGTACTAGATGATTAGAAAAGTATACATAATTAAGAAAAATAATTCATCCAATAAAACAGTAAATCTTTGTATACATGAGACAATAATCATACCCTCATTTGATATTATTGAACAGTCTCCACAAGCATAGAAATTTTACCAGAAAAATCTAAAGCTAAAAAGTTTACAGCTTAGGGAGAAGGTTCTGAGTTTTGAGCACTAAACTGACAGAGATTTAGAGACAAACATCAACTAAGTTTCTGGGAAGTAGCATGAAGCCAAAACTAAATGTTATATTCAGAGCAGATAAAAGTTGGCTTCATTCCATTTCTTCAAAGTGAAAAAAAAAAAAAAAAACTGTGACACAACTAGAATGGAAATATTTTTTTCTACCCTGAGTAAGAAACTCATTAGAAAAGGCAGAACTGAACAATAGTACCATGTAAGATAATAAAAGAGAATCGAGATAAACTGGAACCCTCATGTACTACTGGAAGTAATATAAAATGGTACAGTAACTTTGGAAAACCATCAGGCAGCTCCTAAAAATGTTACTTACAATAGACCTGAAAATTCCACTTTTAGTAAAATGAAAATATGCATTCACACAAAAACATGCACATAAATCGTCATATAAGGGGCAGGCATTGTGGTGTAGCCAGTAAAGCCACCGCCTGCAATGCTGGATCCCATATGGGTGCCAGTTTGTGTCCCGGCCGTTCTACTTCTGATACAGCTCCCTGCCAAGGTGCCCAGGAAAAGCAGTCAAAGATGGCCCAAATACTTGGGCCCCTATAACCTATGTGGGAGACCTGGAATAAGTTCCTGGCTCCTGGCTTTGGCCAGGCCCAGCCCCGACTATTGTAGCCATCTGGGGAGTAAACCAGCAGATGGAAGATTTTCTGTCTCTCTCTTCCCCCCTTCTGTCTATGTAATTCTTTCAAATAAAATAAATAAAAATCTTTTTAAAATATATATTCACACAAGCATTTTATGTTACAGTCAAAAAGAAGAAACAGTACAAATATTCAATCAAGTAATGCATGGCTAAATAAAATGTGGTCAAGAAGATTCCAAGATGGTGGAATAGGGAGGGAGCTTACAGCTCTAGTCTAGGGGAAGACAGTTAAAAATATTGGATAGGTTCCAAGATGACAGAATAGTGACAGGTTGGCCTGATTTATGCAAGGCAAAATTAATTTAAAAAGGGGAGAAAATACAATCTTAGGATAAAGCCACAGGAGAACTGCAGCAGGAGCCCCTGTGAAAGCAAGAAGCAGTCCAGACCTGCATAGAAAGAGCAAATACACAAAAAAGACAACAAGAGTTCAGATCTAGAGAGGAAGACACCTGACCTAGCAGACCAGGTGGGAGAGAAATCCATGGCCCACAGTGCTGCTGATACAGCGGGAGGGAGAGCTTGGTGAACTGCTTTTAGAGTTCCATGCAGGCCCCCTAAGTCAGCAGGTGACCAAGCACCCAGGTCTGGGGGAGAAAAAAGGTGACGGGTATCTCCCCTTCCACCTCCTCCCCACCGCGCCCTGCCGCAGCACTACAGCAGAGACTTGCAGTGAGGGAAGGGCTCACGCAATTTTTGGATTCTTGGCCTAGAAACCACAAACATGCTCAGAACATGGCAGGTAGCTGCGGATCCACCTCCCATGCATGCACCCATCAATAACAGGGATTGCCCCTACCCAGGGCCACAACAATTCAGAAGAATTGCTTCCTCTCCTTTGTGCCAACTGCATTGCATCAGTTGCCCAGCAGGAGGAGGGGAGGGGAAACGCCACCTGCAGGACTCTCCCACCTGCCCTGCACTATCAAGAAGTGGGTCATTGAAGAAATCAAAAAATTTCTGGAAGCAAATGAAGATGACAACACAACATATCAAAACTTATGGGATACAGCAATAGCAGTGTTAAGAGGAAACTTTATAGCAACTGGTGCCTACACCAAGAAATTGGAAAGGCACCAAATAAATGAGCTACCAATGCATTGCAAGGACCTAGGAAAACAACAACAAACAAAATCCAAAACTAGTAGGAGAAAATAAATAACTAAATTAGAGAAGATACAAACAAAATTGAAACAAAAAAATACAAAAGATCAGTAAAAAAATAAAATTGATACATCATTGGTTCAACTAACCAAAATAAAGGGTGGGAGGTGGGAGGAAACCTAAATAAATAAAATTAGAATTGAAAAGGAAATATAATAAAATAAAAATAATCATCAGATTATATATATTATATATAATATATATATTATATAAAATAAAAAGAATCATCAGAAATTACTACAAAGAGCTATATGCCAACAAACCAAGAAACCTACAGGAAATGAGTAGGTTCCTGGACACATTCAACCTACCTAAAGTAAGCCATGAAGACAAAGAAAAACTAAATAGAACAATAACTAAGATGGAAATTGAATTAGTAATAAAGACCCTCCCAACAAAGAAAAGCCCAGGTCCAGATGGCTTCACTGCTATATTCTACCAGACATTTAAAGAACTAACTCCAATGTTTCTAAAGCTATTCAAAACAATTGAAACAGAGGGAATCCTCCCAAACTTCTTCTGTGAAGCCAGCATCACCTTAATTCCTCAACCTGAAAAAGATACAACAGAGAAAGAGAACTACACACCAATTTCCTTGATGAACATAGACACAAAAATCCTCCACAAAATACTAGACAACTGAATTCAACACCACATCAGAAAGATCATCCACCCAGACCAAGTAGGATTCATTCATGGTATACAAGGATGGTTCGACAGTCGCACATCACATTAACAAATGGAAGAACAAAATCCAAATGATTATCTCAACAGATTCAGAGAAAGCATTTCATAAAATATAACATCCTTTTATGATGAAAACTTTAATCATATTAGGTATAGAAGGAACATTCCTCAACACAATCAAGGCATTTATGACAGACAGACAGCCTCCTACTGAATGGGAAAAAGTTGGAAGCATTCCCACTAAGATCCAGAACCAGACAAGGATGTCCACTCTCACCAGTGCTATTCAATTTAGTTCTACAAGATTTAGCCAGAGCCGTTAGGCAAGAAAAAGAAATCAAAGGGATACAAATTGGGAAAGAGGAAGTCAAACTATCCCTATTTTGTAGATGACATGATTCTATAAATATGGGATCCAAAAGACTCCACTTAGAGGCTATTAGAACTCAAAATAGTTTGGTAAAGTGGCAGGATATAAGATTAACACACAAAAATCAACAGCCTTCATATAAACATCCAATGTCATAGCTGAGAAAGAACTTCTAAGATCAATTGCATATACAACAGCTACAAAAAAATCAAATGCCTTGGAATAAATTTAAACAAGGACATCAAAGATCTCTGTGATGAGAATTACAAAACATTAAAGAAATAAATAGAAGAAAACACAAAAAAATGGAAAAATCTTCCATGTTCATGGATTAGAAGAATCAATATCATCAAAATGCCCATACTACTAAAAACAATTTACAGATTCAATGCAATATCTATCAAAATACCAAGGATATTTTTCTCAGATATAGAAAAAAATGATGCTGAAATTCACATGGAAACACAGGAGACCCCAAAGAGCTAAAGCAATCTTACACAATAAAAGCAAAGCTGGAGGCATCACAATACCAGATTTCAAGACAGGGCAATTATAATCAAAGCAGTCTGGTACTGGCACAAAAACAGATGGATAGAACAATGGAACAGAATAGAAATGCCAGAAAACAATCCAAGCATCTACAACCAACTTATCTTTGACAAAGTATCTAAAATCAATCCACGGAGTAAGGACAGTCTCTTCAACAAATGGTATGGGAAAACTGGACCTCCACATGCAGAAGTATGAAACAGGACCCCTACCTTACACCTTCCACTAAAATCCATTCAAAATGGACTAATGAGCTAAATCTACAATCTAATACCATTAAATTATTAGAGAACATTGGGGAAACCCTGAAAGACACTGGCATAGGCAAAGAGTTCTTGGAAAAGACCCAAGAGGCACAGGCAATCAAAGTCAAAATTGACAAATGGGATTATATCAAATTGAGAAGCTTCTTCACTGCAAAAGAAACATTCAGCAAAGTAAAGAGGCAATCAATAAAATTCAAGAAATTATTTGCAAACTATGTAACTAATAAAGGATTAATGTCCAGAATCTATAGAGAGTTCAAGAAACTCAACAACAAATGAACAAACAACCCAGTCAAATGGCAAAGGACTTAAACAGACATTTTTTAAAAGGGAAATCCAAATGGCCAATAGACACATGAAAAATTGTTCAGGATCACTAGCCATCAGGGAAATGCAAATCAAAACCACATGAAGCTTCACCTCACTCCTGTTAAAATGGCTTTCATACCGAAATTAACAAACAACAATTGTTGGTGAGGATGTGGGGAAGAAGGTACCATAATCAACTGTTGTTGGGAATGTACAGCCACAGTGGAAGACAGTATGGAGACAACTCAGAAATCTGAATATAGATCTACCATTGACCAAGAGATCCCACTCCTGGGAACTTACCCAAGAGAATGAAAGCAGCATGTGAAAGAGTTATCTGTTCCCCCCTGTTTATTGCAGCTCAATTCACAATAGCTAAGATATAGAATCAACCCAAATGTCCTTCAACTGAAGACTGGATAAATTATGGGATATGTACACAATGGAATACTACACAGTAGTTAAAAAAATGAAGTCATGTCATTTGCAACAAAATGGATGAAACTAGACAACACTATACTTAGTGAAATAAGCCAGTCCCACGTGGAACACCTGGAAGAAGCTCCTGGCTCCTGGCTTCAGATTGGCCCAGCTCCGGCCATTGCAGCCAACCGAGGAGTGAACCAGCAGATGGAAGACCTCTCTCTGTCTCTCTCTGCCTCTTCTTCTCTCTCTGTGTAACTCTGATTTTCGAATAAATAAATAAATACTTTAAAAAAAAAGAATTAAACTGCTCAAGTGGTATGAAAAATGATATTGTACAAACACACGACCCCTTCAACCATCGCCAAATCCTTCCCAAAAGTCACCCCATCTGCAGCCAGGCTTGCTGAAACAAGTTAAAATCAAAAGGTCACAATTTCAACATGAAGTATATTCAGACCATGCGGTTCATGTGATTGCTACAACTGGTATTCTCTGAAGATTCCGAGAGGGTAACATTTTCTTTCATCTAAACTGAGACCTGTACTTCTCCAGCTTGCATGGTAAAATTTGGTCACTAACACTTGACAGCCTGGACACTCCAACATAGGAACTCTGACTTCAGTAAGTTGGTATATGGCATTGGATGGAGGTATTAAACAAATAGGCAATACCTCCCCAGATGACGCTGATGCTCATTTTCCCTAGTCAGTAAAAATGTTCTGTCACTTGGAACAGTGCTTTCCAAACTTCATTGTAGAAAACTCTCACCATATAGTTTATTCAAGTATAAATTCTGGGGCAGTAAATTTGAGATGGGTCTGTAGGAACCTCAAATTTCTAACAAGCTCCCAGTAGTTGGACCACACCCTAAGTTGCAAAGGTTTATGACATGGGATAGAAACCCAAATATATCCAAAGTGCCAAGCCCATGAAACAGAGGGGACCAGGTGGGGGTGTGACTTCTTAGAGAACACACCCCTTCCCAGGAAAGTATCTGCTTACTCAGCTCCCACAGATGCTAACTTCTCAGAAAATCAGAAACTCAGACTCTCATAGGAAATCTATTTTAATGTTAACTACCATGTAAGCCAACCCAGGAAATGAGCTAAGCACTTTATGTGAATTTTCTCACTGATCCTCATTACAACACCACAGGGATTTTAAAGCCACCTTATTTAATACATAAGGCAATGAAGGTATAGAGAGAAGAAAGATACCAGTTAGTAGCAGGGCAAGGATTCAAACCCAGGTCTGCCCTACTCAGAGCCCATGTTCTTAACCATTAGGCCATACCACACTGGTCAGTAGTAGGCCAGCCTCCCTCTGCTGGTCTATAGTCTAGCCTAGGATTCTTCTACTTACCTGACTCTATTAGTTTTGTCTTTTGAGTAACTGATTTGTTATTTAGCCTCATGTTTTAGTTTCAAGTCAGAGTAACAAACTACCCCAGTTTACTGGGGACTGAAGGTTTCCTGGGATATGGAACATTCAGTGGAAAAACTATGAAACTCCTGAGATACTTAAGACAGATTTCATTTAAAGGTGTTACTTGCAGAAAAAAACTTATTGTTATATTTGCTATAAAGTTTTTAAGAACTCTGTTCTCCTAACAAGCCCTGTGAGAAATTCCACTTTGTTTTTCTTGGAGTATAGCTCTACCACCTTCTTAAATGCACAATAGACTTTATGTCCTTTTTGCCCTATTCTACATTTGTTACTTGTTATATTTCTTCTTTATTATATGACTTTCTGTTGATACCTAGCTCAAATGCTTAGAAGGAACAAGAGAATACTGTAAATGCATCTTTGCCTTTTGTTTTGACTACCTAGAAAGCAACTCAGCATAAGATAATTTGATTAAATACTGAACTACCCACAGACTGTCAGTGTTTTTGTTTCTGAAGTGCTCATGCTCTCAGAGGTGTGTCTGAGGTTAGGCATTACCCAAAACACTTACTTCCTCCTTCCCTCACACTCCTACACAGAGGGACTTGCAATGGAAGCACACTAGCCTCACTCATGGCTTCCACTCTTCCCCTGGGAAGATTTGGCTGGGGAAGATGGGAGTGCTATTTATTGGTTCCCTAAGCCCCAACATTTAGTGAACACAACACTGAATATCCATTGGGCCTTGTGTTCAGAAAGCAAAATGATAGCATTATCACTAAGCTTAAACACAACAATGAAAATGAAGTATTTCATGTTGAAAACTTATTTTTCAAGGCTATAAATTAAATTGGTCCTCAACATTTTATCAGGGGAAAGATGACAATATGCAGGTATAGGAAGTTCAGAAGTCTCCAAACTTAACCCAAAGAGGAGTTCACAAGATATATCATAATCAAACTAAGAAAAAAACACAGACAAAGCATTCAGAAAGCAGCAAGAAATTTTTAAAAAGGGAGCCTCAAGATGGTTTTCAGCACATTTCTCAGCAAAATCTTCTCGAGCCAGGAATGGAAGAACATATTTAAAGTGTTAAAGAAGAAAAAAAAAAAAACTTTTTTTCACCTAGCAAAGTTATGAAAGGAGAAAGAAAAACTTTCCCAAACAAAATCTACAGGAGTTGATCATCACTAGGCCTGCATTCCAGAAAGGGAGTTCTTTAAGCTGATATATAAGGTTCCTAATTAATAAGATAAAACATATCACAGCCAGAAAAAAAAAGGGAAAAAAACCCTTAATGGTCTCAGTACCTGGAATACTATTCAGAAGGCTCTAATACTATAAGGGTGGAATGTAAAGCAGTTTTATCTCCTATCCAAAACAACCACAGCTGCAATAACTGTCAAGAGTTACAAATTACTAAAAGATGTTTTAAGTTTGGACATCTAAATCATAAAAGGTGGGAGAGGAAGGAGTGTCAGTATAACCTTTGGTATGCAATTATCATTAAGTTGCCATGAGCTTAAAACAGTCTGCTATAAGAAGTTTTACATAAGTCTGATAGTAAATGAAAAGCAAAAGCCTATACTAGTTGCACAAAATATTAAAGGAAAAGATTCATAGCATATCATCATAGAAACTCACCAGACCACAAAGAAAGACAGCAAGAGAGGAAGAAATAAAGAGTCTACAAAACAACCAGAAAATAAATTACAAAATGGCAGTAGCAACTCTTTACCTATCAATAATTATCCCAGACATAAATGGATCAAATTCTCTAATAAAAAGACATAGAGTGTCTGATGGGACTTAAAAACAAAAACCAAGATCCACTTATGTGCCACCTATAAGAGACTCACTTTACTAGTAAGGACCTACATACTCTTGAGTAAAGGGAGGGGGAAAGATATTCCGGGGCCAGTGCTGTGGCATAGTGGCTAAAGCCTCCACCTATAGTGCCTGCATCCCATATGGGCGCTGGTTCCAGTCCTGGTTATTCCACTTCTGATCCAGCTCTCTATGACCTTGGAAAGCAGTAGAAGATGGCTCAAGTCCTTGGATCCCTGCACCTGCATCAGAGACCCAGAAGAAGCTCCTGGCTCCAGCCACTGCAGCCAACTGTGGAGTGAACCAGCAGATGGAAGGCCTGCCTCTCTCTCTCTCTCTCTCTCTCTCTCTCTCCCCCCTGTCTCTCTCTCTCTCTCTCTGCCTTTCCTTCTCTCTCTGCATAACTTTGACTTTCAAATAAATAAATATATATGAAAGAAAGAAGGAAAGAAAATAAAGGGAGGAAGGAAGAAATTCCACGCAAATGAAAACCAAAAGAAAGCAGCGGTAGGTATAAACCCAAAATACATCAAAATTGTAAAACAAGACTAAGAAGGTCATCATAGAAAGATAAAAAGGTCAATTCAGCAAAAGGATATAACAATTTTGAATACATATGCACCCAACATCAAAGCACCTACATGTATGAAACAATTACTAAATTATCTGAAAGGACAACTAGACTATAATGCAAAATAATAAATGGTGGCTTGATCAGCATAGCCCTGACTGTTAATGAACAACTTAATACATTATCCCTCTTAGTAGTTTTTTTTATCTGTTCTACTTAATATGACTGGTTTAGATCTGTAATTGATGCACAGTTATTCTTAAGTGTTGAAAATTAACTGAAATGTGATCCCTGTTGAACATGGTGGTGGGAATGGGAGAGGGAAGAGATGTATAATTTGGGACATGCTCAGGCTGACTTGCCCCAAGTGGTGGAGTTGGAAGCATACCAGGGGATTCCAATTCAATCCCATCGAGGTGGCATGTACCAATGCCATCTCACTGTTCCAGGTGATCAGTTTCAGTTCACAGTTGGTCATGGTGAAGGGACTGGGAGTCAAAGGGAACACATAGACAAGTCTAGTACCTGCTAACGCTAACCGATGGAGTAAATAAAGGGGAGAGTGATCCAACATGGGAAGTGAGATACTCAGCAGACTCATAGAATGGCAGATGTCCTAAATAGCACTCTGGCCTCAGAATCAGCCCTAAAGGCATTCGGAGCTGGCTGAAAAGCTCATGAGAGTATTTCAGGCATGGAAAGCCAAGACACTCTGGCAAAAGATCTCTGCGAGTGAGATCCCAGTGGAAAGAACAGGTCATCAAAGAAGGAGGTACCTTTCTCTGAAGGGAGGAGAGAACCTCCACTTTGACTATGACCTTGTCTAAACAAGATAAGAGTCGGAGAACTCAGAGGGCTTCCATAGCCTTGGAAACTCATGACTGGAGCATAGGGAGACTACTGATGCCATAGACAGGAGTGTCAATTGGTAAAGTCAACAACAGGAGTCACTGTGCACTTACTCCTCATGTAGGATCTCTATCCTTAATGTGCTGTACATTGAGATTTAATGCTATAACGAGTACTCAAACAATATATTTCACTTTGTGTTTCTATGGGGGTGCAAACTGTTGAAATCCTTACTTAATGCATACTAAACTGATCCTCTGTAAAAAAAAAAAAAAAAAGAAAAAAAAAAAGAAATTATCAATTCCCAACTTGACTCTCACTGGGATTAAACATGACAATAGGTCTGCTCTGATTTCATCATCATTTAAAAAAAAATCATCTATTATTTTTCACTTTATGTTTCTGTGTGGGAGCAAACTGTTGAAATCCATACTTAATGTATACTAAGCTGATCTTCTGTATATTAAGATAATCGAAAATGAATCATGATGTGAATGGAAGGGGAGAGGGAGTGGGAAAGGGGAGGGTTGTGGGTGGGAGGGACGGTATGGGGGGGAAGCCATTGTAATCCATAAGTCGTACTTTGGAAAATTATATGCATTAAATAAAAGTTTAAAAAAAAAATAGTAGGGTACCTAAATACTCCACACTCAACAATGGACAGGTCATCTAGTCAGAAAAATCAATAAGGAAATACTGAACTATAGACATACATATAACATTTCATCCAACAGCAACAGAATGTACATTCTTCTCAACCACACATGGAACATTCTCCAGGAAAGATCATTCTCCAGGGAAAAAAGTCTTTAATTTAAAAGGACTGATACAATATCAAGCATCTTATTGAATAACAATAGCATGAAACTAGAAAGCCATAAAGAGAAATTTTGGAGCATCCAAAAATTTAGAATTCACAAATAATTTTAAACAACATGCTCCTAACAACCAATGGGTCACATAAGAAATCAAAAAGTAAATAAAAAAAACTAAAGATAAATAAAAATGGAAATACTACATGCTAAAACTCATGGGATTCAGACAAAGGTGCCATAAATTTATAGCAATAAATATCTATATAAAAAAATGAAGAAAAAGTTCTCAAATAATCTAATGTTACACCTCAAGGAACTAGAAAAAGAAACTAAGCCCAAAGTTAGCAAAAGGAAGGAGAAAAACAAATATTTTACAGCAGAAATAAATGAAATAGACATGAGAACAAAAATGGAAAAACCAGTAAAACTAAGCATTGGTTTTTTGAAAAACAAATCAAGACTGACAAATCATCAGCTAGATTAGAGAAAAAAATATGAAAATTATAATACATATAATCATAAATTAAAGAGGATACATTTCAGCTACCATAGAAATACAAGGGATCAAAAGAAATTACTATGTACAATTATATATGAACAGACTGGATAACCTATGGAAAGAATAAATTTCTAGACACATACCATCACAAAGATGGAATCATGATGGAACAAAAAATCTAAACAAATAATAAACAAAAAGTCTCAATCAGTTCTAAAGTCTCCCACCAAAGTCCAGATCCATATAGTTTCACAGCTAAATCCCACCAAACATTTGAAGAAGAGCTAATACTAATCTAATCTTCTGCAAACATTTTCAAGAAATTGAAGTGGAAGAAAAGCTTCCAAACTCATTTTACAAAGCCAGTATTATCCTCACACCAAAGCCAAACAAAGACACTACAAGAAATGCCCAAGGACAAGGATGCCCACTCATACCACTTATATTCAACATCTTTCTGTAAGTCTAGCCAGAGTAACTAGGAAAGAGAAAATAAATAAAATGCATCTTAATAAGAAATGGAAAAAAATTTTCTCTACTGATAACAGGATCATAAAAAAAACTGAAAACTCCATCAAAAAACTGTTAGAACTGATAAGAAAATTCAGTGAAGTTGCAGGATACAAAATCAACATGCAAAAGTCAGCTGTATGTCTATATACTAAAAACAATCTACTCAAAAAGAAAATTGAGAAAACTATCTCATTTACAGTAGTATCATAAAACAATAAAAACTTGGAAGTAAATTTAAGCAAATTTAACCTGTACACTAAAAACTACTGCTAATGAAAGAAATAGAAGAAAATACAAATAAATGAAAAACTATCCCATGTTCCTAGACTGGAAGGCGTAATGCTGTTAAAATATTTACACTACCCAAAGTGAACTGCAGATTCAGTGAAATTTCCATCAAAATTGTAATGTCATTTTTCACAAAAATAGAAAAAAAATCTTAAAATCATACAGAACCACAAAAGACCCAGAAAAGCCAAGACAATCTCAAGCAAAAAGAACAAAGCAAGGGACATCACACTCCATAATTCCCAATCTACTAGAAAGTAATTGAAATCACAGCAGCATAGAACTGGCATAAAAGCAGATATAATGACAAATGGAACAGGTTAGGAAGCCCAGGTATAAACTCACACCTTTCTGTGAAGCTTTATATATTTGACAAGGGTGCTAAGAACACACAACATGGAAAGGACAGTTTCTTCAATAAATGGCACTGTTTATTGATTAAACAGGATATCCATATGCAGAAGAACAAAACGATCTTTATTTCATACTACATACAAAACTCAACTCAAAATGGATTAAAGACTTAAATATAAGACCCGAATTTGAAAAACTACAGAAGATAAAAGGGCAAATGCTCTATGACATTGATTTTTGGTCATGAACTCAAAAACACAGGCAACAAAAATAGAAACAGACAAATGAGATTACATCAAACTAAAATCTTGTGCACAGGAGGGAAAACAATAAAATAAAGAGTAAACACTCATAGTGGGAGAAAATATTTGAAAACCATGCGACTTATAAGGAGTTAATAACCAAAATACATAAGCAGCTCAAACAATTCAGTAGCAAAAAAACAAATAACTATTTTAAAATGGGCCAAAAACATCTGAATGGGCATTTCTCCAAAAAAGACATAAAAATAGCCAGCAAGTTTATAAAAAGATGCTCACCATCACTTATCATTAGGAAAGTACAAATTAAAACCATAATTAGATTTCTTCTCACATGTGTTAGAAGGGCTACTATGAAAAAGACCAAAAAATGACACATTCTGATGAAGATGTAGAGAAAAAGTATCCTTAGACACTACTGGTGGAAATGTGAATGAGTACAGTGATTATGAGGACAGTGAAATGAGGATGGTATAGAGGTCCTCCAAAACCAAAAAATAAACCTACTATATTATGACCCAGCCATCCTATTCTGGGTACATATCTGAAGGAAAATCATACCAACATAAAGAAATAACTGCACTCCCACATTCATTGCACTAGTATTCAAAACAGCCAAGATACAGAATCAACCTAGATGTCCAGTGATAGATGAATGGATACGGAAACTGTGGTGTATATTGACACAATGGAATGTTACTTTGCCATAAAAGGGGTAATATCATGTTTGCATCAAAATTGATGAAAGTGGAGATTATTATGTTAAGTGAAATAAACCAGACACAGAAAGACAAATACCAATAGCTACTTGGAAGTTAAAATAGCAATTGCTAAAGTTTTGGAAGAGTAGGGAAGAGGGTTAGGGGGAGGTTGGATAATGGATATAGAGGTAATAGGTTCTAGCATCCCATGGCACAGTGGGGCAACTATAAAGTTCACAATAATGAATTAGACACTATATAAGGAACTGGAACAGAGGAGGCACTGGGTTCTAAACACAAAGAAAAGAAAAAGAAATGGGAAGCCTAGTTGCCTGACTTGATTGGTTTATGCTGCATGTATGTGTTGAGATATTGTGCTGTATTCCATAAAAATGTGGATCACATGTTAATCAAAAAGACTTAAAAGAAATATTTTAAGAAAAAATGTTAAAAATGGTAAATGTTACCGAGCATATGAAGCAGAGAGAATCCTTATATATTGTTAGTGAAAATGTTGAGTACTACCTTTATAGGACACTTCAGAGGTTCCTCAGAAAACTAAAAGTAAAATTACCATCTGATCCAGCAATCCCACATAGGGGTGTATTTGTTTGTGTGCATCCAAAGGAGATAAAATCAATATGGATATCTGAACTTCCATGTTCACCACAGCCTTATTCATGATACCCAAGATATGAAATCAACCTAAGTGTCTATCAACAGGTGAGTGGATAAAGAAAATGTAGTACATACACACAATGAAATACTTTTTAGCCTTTAAAGGGGCAATTCTGTCTTCTGCAATAACGTGGGTGAACCTGGAAGACATTATGCTAAAGTTATATAGGCCACAATCTCACACATATGTGGAATCCCAAGAAGTCGAACTCATGGAAGTAGAGAGTATCATAATCAAAGTTACCATGGATTGCAGGTGGGATGAGGGGAGAGAGGGACTTAGAAGTTGTTGGTCAAAGGGTACAAAAGTTCCACTTAGGAGGTATAAATTTTGACCTCTATAGCGCAGGAAGGTTACTATAGTCAATAATGATATTTTGTATATTTCAAAATAACTCAGTGAATTTCCAATGTCTTACCATAAAAAATTATAAGTGATGTGGTGATATGTAATGGGTTAATTTGAATCATTCTACATTGTATACATCTATCGAATTGTACCCCACAGAGTATATAATTATGATTTATCAATTTAAAATATTAATTTTAAAAACATAGCTTGTGAAATTTCACTTAAAAAGAAAAAATATCCAAATCTTTGCATAGAATGTGAGGCTTACATTAATTCTTAATTGACCTTACCTGCTTTCATTCATAATGTATAGAATAAATATGAACTGTATTTTCAGTATACTATTTCAAAACTAGACACAAATTTAAAGTATTTTCTTTATTAAACAGTTCATTTAAGGCTCTTTTTGGACATCATGGAAAACGTAAAATGAACTCAAAGGTAGGATGTCTATTCTTAAAAAGGTCACACACTTTGAAGGCAAAGATATAGATGCGTACATTACAGTATCAAGGCAATATGTGTAAAAAACCCAGTAGGAACCAAGATGCTTGGACACTTGGAAGAAAAATGAAACTTTTAACAGAAGGGACCAGGAAAATCAGATTCTCAGAAGATGGACTGCAATTCAACTACTGCTGAAAGAATACCTCAAATTTGTGGCAAGAAAAGGGCCTGAGCAACAGCAGATGCGTTGGAAAACCTAAAACCAGATTACCTACAACCTGAATCACATTAAGTGACTAATTTGACCTTCAGATCAGACTGTGGAGACCTTGAATAGCAAGTGAAAGAACTCAGAGTTCATCCACTAGAAGATAGATAGACCCATAGAAGCTTTTTGAGCTAGGAAATGTGGTTATCAAAACTGTATCAAGAAATTAGTTTAGCAGCAGTCAACAACGACATGAAGAGGAATGAGATCAGAGGCAGGAGGAGACTTGATGGAGGGTTAACTGCATTGGTCCAGTGGATACAGTAGGAAGGCAAAGGGAGGTATGGGCATAAGACAACACAGGAGGAGAACAATAATACCTTAGTGGATAGCAAGGGAGAAGGACAATGCAAGGATGACTCAGATTTTCAGCTTGGGTGATTGAGGTAACAGAAAGGAAAATCTGAGTTCAGAGGGAAGACAAGGATATCAGTCTGAGGTAACATTCAGACAGTTTTCCATCAGGAAGTTAGAAGTACAAAACAGAGGTGTTAGTAAAAAAGAAACAGATTATACTCTTAGATTTAACTGGAAATAAATTAATAAATAGATATTTAAGAGGCAATATATTTTAGAGTAATCTACACTAGAGATAAAAGTTGAAGGTATTTAAATAGAGTTGCTAATTATGACAGACTTTTAACAAGTATTTGAATCCTGTACCATTGCAACATGCAACACTGGATCATGACAAAATACCTGAGGATATAAGAGTGGGCTAGGACAGGAAGTCTGCGTAAACAAACTAAAATAACCACAATAAAAGTTATGAGATTTTTCAGATTCATTCCTTGGAACAAATTTTCATCACTAAAGTTTGGAAATTGAAGTACTAAACAAATCTATTCAAATTACTTCCCTATTCAAATGAATTTCTCTCTTTCTATGAAATAAACATAGAACTACTTACCATAAAACTTAACATACTTCATAGGAATACTAATCAAAACCTTGATTTCATTGGAACAAGCAAGTTCTTACTGACACCATCTGAGACTTACAAATGTATCTTCTTGTTCTACTCTATTTTAAGCCATAGCCTGTGAGTATTGAGATGCTTCTAAGAGTTATTTACCAAAACACATGTTCTCCAAGCCTCACCTGTTTTTGGTTTCTTGGAAGGGCTGAGATTCAGATGTTGGTCTTCTGATGAAAGGTTCATACTAATATCATACAGTGGATCATCCAAGAAGGAGGGCCTTTGAAGTCTCCCAATGCCAAGAGTCTTCGACATAAAATAGTCATGTGCGTCACTAACCACCTCAGCCTTAGAAAATTGGAGGCATTTCATATTCTCCACTTCGATGACAAGAGCTTCTGGCATGTAATGTCCTGTCAAAGCTTTAGTGAGGTAATAGCCTTTAGAGGATTCACAACCTGCATCCTCAAGCCTATTTGCATCTTCTGCCTCAGCTTCCTGGGCCTTTGTTTCTGCTTCATTTAGTAATTTAGAAAGGATGGACTTGGAAAGCTGGGATGGCTCCGATGTAACATCCTCAATGTCTTTGTTTTCTCTTCCTTCAGGAAGTGGAATGATGGATTTTTGTTTGAATGTGCATCCATCCAGAAGATACTGTAACTGTGTCTCAGAGAGCAGTGATGTAGAATCCAACTGATAAAACAAAGCAAAAGTCTTCATGGTCAATTGATCAAGTAACATGTATTTTTGGTAAGCTTTCATTAATACAACATAAATCCAAGTGCCAGGAAAATCATTACATAACACATACAAATAGGAAAATAATTCATTTTTTAAAGATTTATCTATTTATTATTTGAAAGTCAGAGTTATACAGAGAGAGACAGAGAGAAAGAGAGAGACAGAGAGACAGAGAGACAGAAACAGAGGTCCTCCATCCGATAGTTCACTCCCCAACTGGCCACAACGACCAGAGCTGTGAAGATCCAAAGCCAGGAGCCAGGAGCTTCCTCCAGGTCTCCCATGTAGGCGCAGGGGCCCAAGGACTTGGGACATCCTCCACTGCTTTCCCAGGCCACAGCAGAGAGCTGGATCAGAAGTGGACCAGCCAGGCCTTGAACCAGTGCCTATACGAGATGCTGGAGCTTCAGGCCAGGGCATTAACCCACTGTGCCACAGTACTTGAAATATCCCAAATCATGGGGGAAATGTACAGCTGCCCTAGAGAATAAGTTTATAGTCAATCATGGTCTCCATAATCCAAGAGGGAAATTCTACAATACTGATGAAAATGGATTGTGGTACCGAATTAACAACTAATACCATTCTGTTACCATTCTGTAACACATCAAAGCATCATTAGCTGGAATGGAGATACCAGAAAACCATCCTTCTTTTAAAAAGTCATAGGCCATCAAGCAGAGAAGTAGGCAATAGTAGGCAATCATTTCTTAGATAAACAGCCAGGAATCCTGCCACAGTCTCCAGATGTTTCTCTAAGGACTGCCCCAGCATACTCCTCCACATGAACAATTCCACCTCTCAGTTCCTTAACTGGGAAAAAAATCTCAGGAAACAGCTACTCCTGGGGGTTCATCACTCCTACATGTGTCCACAACTTACAGTGGAAGAGTGGATGTGTGGCTTATCCTGACATGTGTAGTTGCTTCAAAGCTACAGGTCCTGGCAGGAGCCAGGGTCATTCCAGAAGCAGTGCATCTGGGGAGAAGGATTGCATCATATTTATTTAATTGCTGCCTATAAAGGCTACCAATGCCAAGCATTTCAACCAAGAATTTAAAAATTTAAAATCACATTTTTCTTTTTTTTTAAAGATTTTTTATTTATTTATTTAACAAGTAGAGTTACAGACAGTGAGAGAGAGACAGAGAGAAAGGTCTCCCTTCCGCTGGTTCACCTCCCCAATGGCAGCTATGGCCGGAGCTATGCCAATCTGAAGCCAGGAGCCAGGTGCTTCTTCCTGGTCTCCCACACGGGTGCAGGTGCCCAAGCACTTGGGCCATCCTCCACTGCCTTCCCGGGCCACAGCAGAGAGCTGGACTGGAAGAGGAGCAACTGGGACTAGAACCTGGTGCCCATATGGGATTCCGGCGCCTCAGGCGGAGGATTAGCCAAGTGAGCCACGGCGCCAGCCCAAAAATCACATTTTTCTTCTAGTTGATATTCCCAGAAAATAATAAAAATGAATCCAAAGTAAGTACTGATCCATGTTCTATAAGAACTCAACTGAACACCATGCCATCTGACTTTCAACAATCTCAGAAAGAAATGGGATTCAAAGGAGACCCAGATTGAAGCTCCTGACTCCTGGCCCAGTCCTGGCCATTGAGGCCATTTGGGGAGTGAACCAGCAGGTACAAGATCTCTCTTTCTCTCAGTAACTCTACCTTTCAAATAAATAAAATAAATCCTTAAATTAAAAAATGAGATTGAAATACATTGAAATACACAAAAAAATTATACCTTCTCTAAAGAATCAGTATCTTCCTTGATTTACACAATGTTGTTATCTAGGAAAACACTAATCTTCCTTTACAGAGAAATGAATTATCCAAGAACAAGTCCCCATAATAAAACTTAATCATGGGGCCGGCACAGTGCACAGTGGGTTAACACCCTGGCCTGAAGCACCGGCATCATATATGGGTGCCGGTTCAAGACCCAGCTGCTCCACTTCTGATCCAGCTTTCTGCTATGGCCTGGGAAAGCAGAAGCATGAAGCAAGATCCCTACCTTACACCTTTCACAAAAATCCACTCAACATGGATTAAAGATCTAAATCTATGACCTGACACCATCAAATTATTAGAGAACATCAGAGAAACCCTGCAAGATACAGGTACAGGCAAAGACTTCTTGGAAAAGACCCCAGAGGCACAGGCAGTCAAAACCAAAATTAACAATTGGGATTACATCAAATTGAGAAGTTTCTGTACTGTAATAGAAACAGTCAGGAAAGTGAAGAGGCAACCAACAGAATGGGAAAAAATATTTGCAAACTATACAACAGATAAAGGATTAATAACCAGAACCTACAAAAGATCAAGAAACTCCACACAACAAAACAAACACTTAAGAGATGGGCCAAGGACCTCAATAGACATTTTTCAAAAGAGGAAATCCAAACGGCCAACAAACACATGAAAATGTTCAGGATCACTAGCAATCAGGGAAATGCAAATCAAAACCACAATGAGGTTTCACCTCACCATGGTTAGAATGGCTTTCATACAGAAATCTACCAACAACAGATGCTGGCGAGGATGTGGGGAAAAAGGGACACTAACCCACTGTTGGTGGAATGCAAACTGGTAAAGCCACTATTGAAGACAGTTTGGAGATTCCTCAGAAACCAGGATATAGCTCTACCACATGAACCAGCCATCCTACTCATCAGAATTTACCCAAGGGAAATTAAATTGGCAAATAAAAGAACTATCTGTACCTCAATGTTTAATGCAACTCAATTCACAAGAGCTAAGACATGGAATCAACCTAAATGCCCATCAATGGAAGACTAGAGAAAGAAATCATGGGATATGTACTCTATGGAATGCTACACAGACACAAGACTAGTGTCGCTAATAATAACTGATAGAATTAAAAAGGAGAGAATGATCCAACATGGGAAGTGGGATACACAGCAGACTCACAGAATGGTAGATATTCTAAATAGCACTCTGGCCTCAGAATCAGCCCTTACAGCATTTGTAGCCAGCTAAAAAGCCCATGAGAGTTTCTCAGGCATGGAAAGCCAAGACACTGTGGCAAAAAAAAAAAAAAAACACCTCTATGAAAGATCTCTGTGAGTGAGATCCCCGTGGAAAAAATGGGCCATCAAAGAAGGAGGTATCTTTCTCTGAAGGGAGGAGAAAACTTCCACTTTGACTATTACCTTGTCTAAATAAGGTCAGAGTTTGTGAACTCAAGAGGCTTCCATAGCCTTGGCAGCTCATGACAAGAGCCTTGGGTGATTACTGACATCATAAATAAGAGTGTCAATTGTTATATCAACAACAGGAGTCACTGTGCACCTACTCCTCATGTAGGATCTCTGTCCTTAATGTGTTGTACTATGCGAATTAAAGGTAAAACTAGTACTCAAACAGTACTTTATACTTTGTGTATCTGTGTGGGTGTAAACTGTTGCAATCTTTACTTAGTATACACTAAGTTGATCTTCTGTATATAAAGATAATTGAAAATGAATTTTGATGAAGAATGGGATGGAAGAGGGAGTGGGAGATGGGCTGGTTAAGGGTGGGTGGTAGGTTATGGTGGGTAAAGCCACTATAATCCAAATATTGTACTTTGGAAATTAATATTTATTAAATTAAAGGTGAAAAAAAAATTAAAAGTGGTTGACTCTGGAGAGCAAATCAAAGGGTGGGGAAGACTGAGGCAAGAGGCTGCCATTCATGTTCAAAACATTTTAAGAGCATTTTTTCCTTATTACTATAACAAAAGTAAAACTAAATATGAAATAAAAGTAATATAAATGTATTTAAAGTGTTTAAAAATTTGAATATTGAAACAAAACTCCTAATATCTTTGGAAATCAGAGAAGATCTGGGTTTTATGAAGCCAGAAATTTATATGATCTCTGAGCAGGAAGAGGGAATTTCTTTAAAAAAATACAAAATTACAAATATAAATTTAGGCATAAATGTAAGTTTTTTGTTTTTATAACATGAAAAAGATCCCAGCAAATTGCTGGAGTCTTAGAGAGTTAAGTCCACCTCTTGCAGTATCACTTAAGGTCACTGACTAGAAATGCTGACAGAAATGTTCGCTGATTGCAACATGGCTTCCTCTCTCCCATCCCTCAGGCTTCAGTAGGTGAGGGGTCCTGAAGCTGAAGCTGCACTGGCTTCCCAGGAAGTCTGTTCCTGGGTACTCTGAGACAAAAGCATAACATATTCCAGCTCGCATGCTCATAGAAATAAGCTGAAGTGCAATCACCCTCATCCTGTTGGGGGAAGTAACCCGAAAGAAAAGAAAACACAGGAGACTAGAACCTGGATTTCTGTCCATGCTCTGCTGCCTTGAGCAAGTCACCTAAGTTCCTAGGGCCAATAGCCTTCATCTAAAAATGAAGAATTGAAAAAGATGATCTCCAAATTAATTTATAGCTCTAAAATTTTTTAATGAACTCAAAAATTAAAATAAATAAAAGAATGAACTTTTCTACTGAAAGTAGAGTATAACCTCAATAGAATTTTAAAAAACAAAACAATAAAAAGAAAAATTGAACTTTAATTACTTTGGCTTTGTCACAATTTCAATCCTAAACTTTTATAACTCAGGGCAGCCAGGTGGCAAGCAGTGTGACCCTAGAATCCCATACTGGAGTGGGTTCAAGTGGGTTCAAGTCCTGGTCCTGCTTCTAATTCTAGTTTCCTGTTAATACATCCAGGAAACTGCAGATAATCATTCAAATATTTTGGATTTAGGTCCCTGTCACCAACATGGGAGACTTGAATTGAGTTTCAAGCTCCCAGCTTCAAGCTGGCCCAGCCCCAGCTGTTATAGACACTGGAGCATAAATTAGAAGATGGAAGGTTGATCTATCTCTCTCTCTCTCTCTCTCTCTCCAACTCTCTTAAGTAAATGGAAATTAAATTTAAAAATTTTAGAAATTATATAATTCTATAACAACTGTATAATTCTATAATAAAAAATTTAAAAATTCTCTAATCTCAAAGTATTGTAAGTAAAAGTGGATATGTTAAGCCTTCAAATTAAAATAGCTTAATAATAGTATCTCTCGGTAGTAATACAGATCAGAAACTTCAACAGGACCCACCTTTCTCAAACTTTTGATTCCCAAATGAGTCTTTTCCCACAGTAAATCTCATTAAACTGCTATTGTGATAACCAAATGAATTAAGGATGCATAAAGTATTTTAAAGTACTAAATTAAGACATGTTATTTACAAAGGCTGTACTTTTATGCACCATGTCTCCAACATAAACATCCCTAATTCCCCTTGATAGCTAAGGGACCAAAACACATAATCTCCGTCCAGATTACTCTTGAAACTCCTGAGCTAATGAACTCCATAACTGAACTGATCATTGTGCAAATGCAGTCAAATAACCATCTGTTTAAGTATTCACCTCAAAGTAGTCATCATTCATGCCAGCTCTAACTTCCTAGTACTGCATAAACAAGTTATTATTCATACTGTTCCTGTCCTTCAGAAAATTCAACATAGTGCAACTCAGTCTTCATTTTTCCAGATCAGAGCCCAACCTATTTTCTCTCCTTGTATAAAAGTCTCTCTCTTCCCACCTTCATTTTAGAAGTCCTTTTGAGGATCTTCCCCCTTAAGCTAATATACACATATTCTTTAGTCAAAGAGTAAATGTGCTAGATTTTTTTCATCAAGAAAACAATACAATACACTTGTGGTATTGGTACTCATGCATCTTGCTGGTCCTACTGGCATACCAGGTGATGTCTTATAGAATAATAATAATAAAACTAAAATTTTTAACCACCTCCTCTATGTAGGCTATGCATATTACATATATCAATTCCTTTAATCTTTTCAACAAAGCTATGAGCCATGTTATTATTCCTGTTTTATAGATAAAAAGCTGAGGCATCAAGAAATTAAGTAACCTGGCCAAGGTCACACAGTGATAAACCTGGGATCTGAATCCAGGTAGTCTGGGTCTAGAGCCTATGTACCTCATCACTAAGCTATGTTGCCTCTCACCGTGAATTCTCCCTCTATCATTCACCAGTGGTCTCTTTACCAACTGATGTTCATTTCTGTCCAGGCTCTAAATATAAAAACTATTCCTATAGAATATTTCACTTAACTTTTGACTTTATTGCCCAGATTCAATCTGTGTTCTAGAATGCCTTCTCTTTAAGCTCATAAAAAAAAAAAAAGAAGAAGAAGAAGAAGAAAGAAACCTGACATCCACAGTTCCATTCCCAGGGTGCTCACTGTTTATACTTCTCCATCCAGATAAATGCCAGTTTGGTGTAGGAGCTCAACCTGATGATTAGTGCAACTTGAAACTGCTGGAGATGGAATACAAACTGTGGATTACCTCATTTTCATCCCTGCCCACCCATCCTATGCTATGCATCTGGAGTTTCCCTAGCCATAAAAATATCCATTTATTTGGGCAATAGATTTGTTGACAAGGCAACCAAAGTTTTGCCTCTAGTTCAAATAGCTAGAAAGTCCACCATTATAAACCATAGATGCAATCTTGTCTTTTGATGTAAGCTATTGCCAGATGGATATCCCCCCCCAGGGTTCCTAAAGACCCACCCTTTAAAGACAATATCACTAGCCTATAAATAGTGACAAAATGAGAGTATGAATGTGCATAGCTTTCAGTCATATCTATTTTTTTTTTTTGACAGGCAGAGTAGACAGTGAGAGAGAGACAGACAGAGAGAAAGGTCTTCCTTTGCCGTTGGTTCACCCTCCAATGGCCACCGCGGCTGACGCACCGCGCTGATCCGATGGCAGGAGCCAGGTACTTATGCTGGTCTCCCATGGGGTGCAGGGCCCAAGCACTTGGGCCATCCTCCACTGCACTCCCTGGCTCAGCAGAGAGCTGGCCTGGAAGAGGGGCAACCGGGAAAGAATCCGGCGCCCCAACCGGGACTAGAACCCGGTGTGCTGGCGCCGCAAGGCGGAGGATTAGCCTAGTGAGCCGAGGCGCCAGCCTCAACCTTTTGCTTAATCATCATGATATAACTTTACACCTCCAGGATGCAACTACTGCTAGAAACTTCTAGGTAGTAGAGTTCTTTTTAGTCAAGATTTTCTTGGTTATAGAAAAACAGAAACCCTTATCTCAAAAAAAGAAATTGTGGAGGTGAGGGTTGTTGTAGGTCCCAAGAAGTCATTCCATGAACACCAACAAGCTAGAAATAAAGCATAGAAAGGCCTTTAGAGTCTAGAATTGAGACTAGAATTGAGTCTAGAATTGAAATCAAAGTCATGTGATCCATCACTTTCTGGGTCCCTATAGTCTTCTAACTCCCTAATTACTTTATGTATACTCCTTTTCGGAAATTATTTTTTTCTGCTTATTAATGGTTTCTGTTCTCTCACAGCCTCAGTTTACCTATGTAACATGAAATGACCCTGGTCCTCATTCAACACAATGCTAAGAGTTTAGCATCCACCAATGACAGACTATGATGACTATCCCTCTAGCTCAATAAGTAAAGTTTAGCAAGATAACTTCATTGGTTACTGCCAAAATTGATGTAGCTACTATATCAGATTCAAGTGCCCACCACGGGTGTAATCACCTATGATGAGAGTCACTTGATGCAAACAGAGTACTCCATGGTCATGCTTCTGGCAGGGCTGTGAGTAGGAGTGATTTCCCAAAGAAAAAGCCATGAGTAAGATGGGATACTTCCCTCCCAAACCTACCATATTGTTATACAACTGCCACAAAATAAATAATAATTCAAAAGTACTGCCATTTAATGAAGTCCTATAGACAACTGAAAGATTAACAACAAGGCATTTCCACACTTGACCAATCTCATTAAAACTGAGTACTTATTGAATAGTTCATTGAGAAATAAATGTAGAACCATTTGCCAGAAAATATTCATTTGTGGACAGAACAATAAAGGCATTTCCACTGGACTACAGAGCAGCAATATCAAATCAAAGTGCTCTCAACAGGATCCTTTAGGCTAAAGAGATTCGTGTTACTTATATGGCTCTTTTAGATTACACAAAAACAGAAAGCATGGGAGTAAAATTATTGCCATTCATTAAATACATGCATCAATGTTGCTAAAGATTCATGGAAGGAATGGGCCTGTTCTTGCTGCCTCTTCTAGCTCCTTCCAGCCCTATTCTACCTTCCCACCTTCGTGTCTTAGACTGAAGCTACCTCCATCATATAAAGGCAAGTCTCAGAGGTAACAAGGATCCCTGCAAACAAGGAAGACCTGGCATATTTTGAACCAGAACAGTCGGAGAAGCTGTCTGGCCAGAAGGAACCCTGAACTCTAGTCAAAAGGGAATCAAAGGTTATTACAAGATAAACTATATAAAACATTAGGAATAAGGGTTGAAGTAAGGCTGTAAACAGGAAACTGAGTCCACCCATAGGTCAGAAGCCAAGAGGATCCGTGGAGGGAATAACACTTAGTGTGAAGTAGGTCAAGGCAAGCAGCTGTAATGTGAGGCCATGAATGTTGTGGTGGTATTGAAAATCCACTTTTATGTGGGGCCTGGCATGTTGAAGTAACTGCAGAACTAGACACCACCCTTACTGGGGCCACTTGTCTTTACTGAACAGCTGGGTGAGGCAGAGTTGGGAAGGGTTTGCCTGATGGGTTTTCCTGGTGAGAGACTGCTGCATCCCTGGGCATTCTGTGGTGGTTCTTCTCCTGTGGCCCAGGTGCCAGGGCATCAGAAATTCAGGCTTTCTGTTTCTGTGTACTAGAATTAGAGGAGTGGGCTGCAGAACTCCAGTGTACAATGTCAGGATGGGCATGGATGGAAAAAGCTAGAAGCAAGGGGTGGGATTCTCAATTCCTGTAATTACAACAGGGCAGGAACTTGACTTTAGTTGGTGACATAGCCAGAAGGGTATGGATGTGCTCTGAAAATAGCTATACCAACTTTGATTTTTACATAGCTGTGAAAAGAGACTCTCATTTTTCCATATTGTGGGACAATTACCATTTGAGGACTGCTGGCAATTGCTATTTTCTAGCTGTAGAGACAGTTAAGTCCACTTGAATCAGATCCCCTTTGTTCTGAGCAAGTTGCCAGAATGGCCCTTTTGTCACATGTCTATCATTTTCCTTCCTGAAACAAGGCTTGGGCTTTAGCTCTGCAGTCAGAGGGAGCCTGGTACATTGTCTCATATTTCCAGCAAAAGAAGCTTGACAGAGAGATGTGGTATGTAAATTTGCATAAAGAAACTAGACAGGGTCTCTAGGCTGTCACTTCAGCCCCCATTTCTCAGCAAGATGGTTGTTTTATGCTTTAGTGCCAGTAATGAGAATTATTTGTGCAGGTTAAGACTTTCCATGCCCTCAGTTTCATGATGTCTACTTTTATTATATAGAGATAAGTTGGGTCAAAGGAGGTCAGGATGGGATCAGAAATCAAGAAAGCCATTGGCTATTTAAATGCTTTAATCTCACAGTTCAAGCTGTGAGATTACATGTGTCAAATGATAGGTGAGTCAAGTTGGAGAAATTTGATGTAATTGAAACCTAAGGAACCTAGGTACGCCCTCCATGGGCCACCTCTAAACAACTTTAAGTACTTTGCTTGACCTCATTGAAACTTCATGGTGGAAAAGATGTCCTCAGAACCCTGTCTATGAGATCTTCAACATCTGTTTTCTAGGCTTGGCTGACCTTGAGGTGATGGTGCTATGGTCAATAGAGAATCATCCTAAACAGGGACTCATTTAAGGCCAAGCTACAAGAGTGTATTCAACAGGTGTTAAGAAACACAAACTATCTCCACACACATCTGGCCAGAGACACTGAGGAGGCCACATCTGTAGATGCTGAAATAAGTAGAGATGTGACATAGCTTAGTAGATATTATTTGGCCATGCATAGACTGTCAATAGATACGACAAGACCTCTGCCTTCCAGAGATATGGGTTGGTGATGTTACCAACAATGTCACATTCAGGGTCAATGTTCTGCCTCTTGTGAGAAGCAGCACACTATTTTGTTTTTGTTTTTGGTTTTGGTTTTGTTTTGTTTTGTTTTGTTTTGTTTTTGACAGGCAGAGTTAGACAGTGAGAGAGAGAGAGACAGAGAGAAAAGTCTTCCTTCCATTGGTTCACTCCCCTAATGGCCACAGCGGCAAAAGGGAGCAAATGAATAATTGAGTTATATTCGATTGGAATTGAGTTCTACCCCTCCCCCGGAAGGACTGCCCTCAAATGCAGTCACCCATATGGCACCTCTCTGAAGATATCTCACAAGACCAAACAATCAGCTGTACTGGCTGACAGCAGCCAGATCAACAATACAGCTTTCATGTTTGTTCTCCCTCTGTATTTGCCTCACTACCCTTTCCCCTCATTTCTCCTTCTCTTCACCGTTGAAGTAGAGGCAAAGTATATGTGTCTGCCTCAGGCTCTACGATTCCAGACTAAGGGATTCAAAATGAATGAGAGTTCCCAAGTCCCGGCAAGTCTCTGAAAAAGGCAACTTGACATGAACAAGGTGTGCCTGGGTATACAGGGCCAGAAGTTCCACCCAGTTTCTAAAACAAGTCAAGAAGATTACATGCAAGACTGGCTGGGTGCAGGGACTACAGAATCATGGCCAGCACCATCAAGGTTGCAGGAAGCAAAGTGATGCTTCAGGATCCTTGGGGCTCATAGATTAATAACTGGTTCCTGGGGTTGGTGCTGCAGCATAGCAGGTAGGGCTGCCACCTGTGGTGCCGGCATTCCATATGGGTGCTGGTTCGAGTGCCAGCTGCACCACTTCCGATCTGGCTCTCTGCTGTGGCCTGGGAAAGCAGTGGAAATTGGCCCAAGTCCTTGGGCCCCTGCACCCACGTGGGAGACCTGGAAGAAGCTCCTAGCTCCTGGCCTCGGATCAGCACAGCTCCGGCCACTGCAGCCATTTGGGGAATGAACCGGCAGTTGGAAGACCTTTCTCTCTCTCTACCTCCGCCTCTCGTTAACTCTGCCTTTCAAATAAGTAAATAAATCTTAAAAAAAAAAATAGCTGGTTCCTATTGGCATCACTGGAACCTGGTCAGCAAATTCATGAGGGCAGGGTCAAAGAAGAAAATTCTTTGGAACCCTTGGAGGACATTTGCCCAGGATAGCCACAAACAACGTAACTGGAAGGAAAATATCATTTGGGGCTATGTTGCGAAAGCCAAGGTCATAGATCAGGTTGAAGTATCAAGATAAATAGAAAAAAGATTAGCATGTAATGTAAAAAAGGTGGTGGCATGTTGTTCAGTCACTAAGACATGCCTGCTGTAAAGGTGAGACCTGCTTTCATTCTGGGGACAGAGTGCAAAGTCCAAGCCGGAGGTCTAAAGAGAGTCCAGCGGAAGTAGATCCTAACAGTTACCAATGGATCAAAATAAGGGGCTAGGTAAGTCACACAAACACGTGACTTTCCCTGACATTTTAAACATGTCTCCAGCATTCCTTCTCCATGTTGTTTTTGTATATCCTCATTCATATCCCACTTTGGAGAGTTCAAGTTAAGTGTCCCTTAGTCTTCTACACAATTTTTCTGAGACAATAGAAACTCCATGAGGGAGAGGAAACACCCTTAACAACAGTGTAGAGTAGCAGAAGGAAGCTGAAACTTCTAAGTTAAAATTCCAGCTCCTAGGAGCTAGCACTGTGGCACAGCAGGTTAAGGCCCCAGCCTGCAGTGCTGGCATCCCATATGGGCACCGGTTTGAGTTCCAGCTGCTCCTCTTCCAATCCGGCTCTCTGCTATCGCCTGGAAAACCAGTAGAAGATGGCTCAAGTCCTTCGGCCCCTGTACCCATGTGGGAGGCCCAGAAGAAGCTTCTGGCTCCTGGCTTCGGATCAACTCAGCTCTGCCCATTGCTGTCATTTGGGGAGTAAACCAGCAGAATGTAAGACTGACCTCTCTGGCTTTACCTCTCTCTGTAACTCTGTCTTTAAAATAAATAAGATAATTCTTTTTAAAAAATTCCAGCTCCTTGACCCATATCAGCTGTTTGGGCAAATAAGCTGACCTCTCAAAGTCTCATATTTCTAATTGGTAAAACAGAAACAGCAACTAGCTGCCTCCTAAATAATTGTGAGGACCACTAACAAGCAACATTTTGCAGTAAGTATGAGACCCATGTGTGAAGCTGCTCACTTGGTCCCTGAAGAGTAGGTAGAATTTCAGGCAATGCTGGGTCAACACTAAGTTTCACCTGGAAGCTGACAGCAACAGGGACAAGATGATCTCTCCCAGGAAGTTACAGGCTAAAGTCTGAAGTTTCCAAGTGCACTAAGCCCCTACCTTGAAGAGTCTCTCTGAAGCTACCAGGAATGGAGCTTTACAGATACTCTCTCAGCTAACAATTTGCAGCTAAGTACATTGCCATGTGCATTCTTAGAATGGGGGAGGCGGAGGAAGGGCCACTGAATGCTAGGGGAGGGCAAACAAGAGGGAAAAGACAGAATGTGGATCTCTAACATCACACTCAGAGCAGACTCAAATAAGTCTTCAATACCAAAAAGAAACTGGTTCCTAAATAATTTTATTCTTGCTCAAAATAATGTCACCAGCTGGGGAGAGTACTGTGAAACACAGTGCCATAGATGCAAAGGGTCTTCCCCTTGCTTCATGCCCTTGGCACACAGGCCCTTTCATCATTCTCCCACCTTCCTGCCCTCTTCCCCAAGCATCTAAAGACTTCCTACCGCTCTTGCAGGCCTCTCCACCAGAGCACACCCTTCTTGGGAGGATAACTCAATTCCAAATTTTATATTTATCTTATTGCCCTCATATCAAAACTTACCTACCCTAACATGCTTCCTCATTACTCTCCATAAGACTAAGTCATCCAAGTCAATGTATAATCCTCTCAAGGAACAAAGTCATGGTTTACACGGAGCCTCTTTGAATCTGAATGAATCAACCCAAAGAGGTGATTCTAAGCATGGAATTCAGATTCCTAAGCTGGATGGTACAGGTATCTAGAAGACAGCCCTTTTAGCTCCCTCAGATCAGGACACAGAGTCCTAGTCAGTCCTATTAAATTTCATCAGATCTGAGTTTCTTGAGCATGACAGCATCAGAGTTAACTCTACAATTAATGTGATAAACAAGGAGAACTTTTTTTTGGTCACAAACAGGCGACCTGTAGCTTTCCCAGAGTTGAGCAAGTTCTCCTAAAGCTTTGTCCTGTCTAGACATGTATCTGAAACATCTAATTACCCCTGTACATTCTGAACAGCACCAAAGCCTGATGGCATTATGTAAGATGAAGCTCCCTATTAACACTGCTGCTCAATGAACTGTCCTTTCCCATTTGCCCATTTAAAAGTGAAATCATGCCACTGCTGAGAAAATGGATAAGATACTGTGAAAAATAAATTTCAAGTTATGCTGTCATCCAAATTATAGGAGTTAAACTCTGTAGATATCAAATCAAAAAATGTTATTTAGTGAATTGGATACAAATTCATAAAGATATAAAAAACTGTACACATTGGGCTGGCATTGTGGTGTAGCAGGTTAAACTGCCACCTGCAATGCCAGCATCCCATACACATGCTGGTTCAAGTCTCAGCTGTTTCATTTCCAATCCAGCTCCCTGCTAATGCATCTGGGAAAACAGCAGAAGATGGTGCTTTGGCCCCTGCCACCCACATGGAAGAACCAGATAAAGCTCCTGGCTTCAGTCTGGCCCAGGCTGTTATGGCCATAGGGGAGTGAACCAGAGGATAGATCTCTCTCTCTCTCTCCTTCTCTCTCTATCTCCCTCCCTCCCTCTTTCTCTCCTTCATTGTGTAACTCTGCATTTCAAATAAATAAATAAATCTTTTTAAAAAAAATCCTGGATACAGATTCCCTCATAAAAGATGCATTTAAACATTTTCCTTTTACATATAGCAAAGGACTTCAAGAGGATGAATCATTCTCCACTCTCCCTTTCATCAGGTCTTTATGAGGGTACTTCAGAATATTCATAAAAGAGTCATAATAAAAAATAAATTTATTTTGGTCCAATGAAAAAATTTGAAATCCACACAGTATTTATATGATATGCATTTTCCTTGAATTGGGGCCTGGGAGCCCTCCCAACTTCAGGTTTCATATTTGGCAGGTGTCCAGGTCAGCCCACATCATTGGTCAATTACACTTGGAATTAGGGGGTACAATGGACAGGGTTGATACTCCTCAACTATCTACCATGCACTAAGAGTGTTGACATACATTATTCCATTTAATTTTCCAACCTATCCAATGAGGGAATTGGGAAATCATTCTTCTCATTGAACAGATAAGAAAATTAAATCTCAGAGACATTAAATATCTTGGTTCAAGGCCCAGAACTAATTTTAAAAAGTGAAGCCAGGGCTTTTTCATACTCATAAATGTCTTCACACAGACACTTAGAAGAGTTGCTTCAGCTCCATTTTCCAGTGAGAACACCCTGGCCGCAGCAAGGCATCATGACATTTCCTTCCACTCTTTTACCTCTGAAAATGTTGTACAGCACAGCTGTCTATTGTAAGGCAAATGAGTGAATAAGAGGCCCTCTCCACTGGATGACAGCTACCTATGCATCCCCAAAACATGGAGCGCCAGGTTACACCATCACAGCACCTTCCACATCCATGTTCCCTGATAGATGCTAAGTTCTACAAGGCTGTGGCCAGGTCATTCCCATCACTGTGCTCCTATGCCTAGCACACAACCTTGGCACAAGATGGATGCATGACAAAGATTTATTGACCACAGACTAATTTCTTCTGGTGCTCCCTTATCTTTTGCAGTAACACCACAACCTCTATAAACTCAAAGGTCCTTCTCTATCCCCTCACTGACCAGGGTCCCAGACCCCAGTCCTCTGCTCTCCTCCCTAACCTGTTCCCTCTGGGACTGATCTGGAAGCCCCATGGCTTTGGAAGATAATGGCCTCATCAGTTAATAAAACTTTGTTTATTATTTGAGCAAACCAAAAATCAATGCTTTAACCCCTATGAAGTTCTCCAACATGGGAAACTTTAGATTCCAGCAAGGGTAGACATATAAACAAACTGGTTCAAGGGAGGAATATTTCTGTACTCTCCTTGTCACCCTCTATAGGTAATGACCTACCCACCTATGGGGGCAAAAGTAATGCTAACAAGGATGCCCCCACCCAAACTTAATGCACATTCACCAAGCATAAATGCTTCAGATTCACAAAGATTCCCAAGTGCAATAAAAAGCCTGAATTTTGGGGCTATCACTATGATACTCACTCCAAATCTGACACAGAGGTTTAATTTGGTCTGCCATGAAAACAGAACTGAATAATATTCACAGTCTTTGACTGAGGTTAAGTTTAGTTATGGAAATCTATTCAGGTACTTACTATAGAAAGCCTTGCAAAAATGGCAGAAAACCATTTCTTTTTATAAGTATTTACAGAGTAAAGGTCCTCTCAATAGGCTCTTTTATAGTAAACAAATGCTTCAAATAAACCAAAATAGGGCTCCCACCATTCATGTAAACATTTTCTAGCCATGTCATGTTTACATTTTCTTTTTTGATTTCCAATGGTGAGCCAGTATGAGCTACAGCCTCTGCAGTACATAGAGTGCTGAGTCACTCATTTACAAATGGAATGGATTGCATAAATACTGACAAGTGCAATACATGCTTAATGTGGTGGTTGTTGGGAAACATCACTGAATTGAATAGACTAAAAATCTTGACTAAAGAAATAGAGGAAAAGCTTCAAATATTTGTGCCCTCTGATTTTATAATGTTGAAAATAACTGTGTCTTGAAATCAGACAAAATCATAAGCAGAGTTTGTTTCCTTTAAAATTTTTTTCAAATTATTGTCTTAACTTAAGTCTTATGGTAAAAACACAATTCTTCCTCTCCAAATCGAATAACAAGAAATAATTTTAAAATAATAGGTTGAAATACAACACACTTTAAAAAGGAAACAGAAGTAGTTTCAGATAGGTATCTCCATTCACTGGATGAAAATTCTCCTATAGGGGCCAGCATTGTGGCATAATGGGTTAAGCAGCCATCTGCAATGCCAGCATCTCATATGGGCACCAGTTCATGTCCTGGATGCTCCACTTGCAATCCAGCTCCCTGCTAATGTGCCTGGGAGAGCAGCAGAGGATGGCCCAAGTGCTTGGACTACTGCATACATGTGGGAGATCCAGAAGCAGCTCCTGGCTCCTGGCTTCAGCCTGGCTCAGCTCCAGCCTTTGTGGCCACTTAGAGAGTGAACTGGTGGATGGAAGAGCTCTATCTTTCCTTCTCTGTCTGTAATTGTGCCTTTCAAATAAATAATTTTTTAAAAAAATTCCTATTAATGCCCAAAATCTTCTCTATATAAGGCATACTTTTTTTTTTTTTTGACAGGCAGAGTGGACAGTGAGAGAGACAGACAGACAGACAGAAAGGTCTTCCTTTTTGCTGTTGGTTCACCCTCCAATGGCCGCCGTGGCCGGCGCGCTGCGGCCGGCGCATCGCACTGATCGAAGCCAGGAGCCAAGTGCTTTTCCTGGTCTCCCATGGGGTGCAGGGCCCAAGCACTTGGGCCATCCTCCACTGCACTCCTGGGCCATAGCAGAGAGCTGGCCTGGAAGAGGGGCAACCGGGACAGAATCCGACGCCCCGACCGGGACTAGAACCCGGGGTGCCGGCGCCGCAAGGTGGAGGATTAGCCTATTGAGCCACGGCACCAGCCGTATAAGGCATACTTTTAACCTGCCAAAATAACTGATTAACTTAATCAATCTAGGGTTCTCAATTATTGAACTGAATTCACTAGTTAATTAAGCCAGGAAGCTTTTTCATAACATGCTAAAATTAATTTTACAGGGGATGGCACCATGGCATAGTGGGTAAAGCCGCTGCCTACAGTGCCGACATCCCATATGGGTGCCAGTTCTAGTCCCGGCTGCTCCGCTTCGATCAGCTCTCTGCTATGGCCTGGGAAAGCAGTAGATGGCCAAAGTCCTTGGGCTCTGCATCTGCGTGGGAAACCCAGAAGTTCCTGGCTCTTGGCTTCAGATTGGCCCAGTTCCAGCTGTTGCAGGCATTTAGGGAGTAAATCAGCAGCTGGAAGATCTCTTTCCCTCTCTGCCTCTGCCTCTGTAATTCCATCTCTCAAATAAATAAATAAATAAATCTTTTTAAAAAATTAATTTTATATTTATAAAGTACCATGAGTCTATCAATCTTTATTGTGACTATTGTATTATAGTAGCTTACTATATTAAAACTAGCAATATACAACTGTGAAGCCAGTGGAGATGAACTCTTTAAATGCTGTTAATTGAATAAATACACAAATTTGAAGATTCATTAGGGATTTAAATATTCTGTTATAAAACTGAAGCCTTTGATTACAACTGCTATGTTTATTTCAGCATGTATTCCATATTTAAGTGCTAGATATTAAAATGTTAGACACTGGTTGCATTATCTTCATGGAAGCTAAACACTGAATTTCTTGCCACACAGACTGTTAAATAGGCAGGAAAATTCTTAACAGAACCACTGACATTCCTAAAATTGCTAATCTTTGAGATTCTCATGACCTCTAATTTTGCAAACACAGAAACTTACATATGGTCCCTGGCCTTTCCTTCAGTTTTTCCAGCAGTCCCACCACTCCTCTACTGGTTCCCATGCCAAGAGCCCTGCCAGCCCTGTCATTACCAGCTGAATCCTCTATGCACCTCTCACTGGCCAGTCCTTCTACCTGTAACCAGAGATCACATTTTCCTGTCTACTCAATATCAGTGTTGAGTGACCCTCCCCACAAATACGAATACAAATAGGATGTTATTCTTCCCTCTTAAGAAAAAGAACTCTCTTGACCATATGCTTCTATCCACCTAACACTCCATTTCTCTCATTTTCTTTATAATAAATTTTCTTAAAATAGTCTTATCACCAAATTCTTCTCTTTTATTGTTTCTTTTTTTTTAAAGATTTATTTATTTTATTTGAAAGTCAGAGTTGGAGAGGCAGAGAGAGAGAGAGGTCCTCCATCCGCTGCTTCATTCCCCAATTGGCCACAACAGCCGGAGCTGCGCTGATCCGAAGCCAGGAGCCAGGAGCCAGGAGCCAGGAGCCAGGAGCCAGGAGCCAGGAGCCAGGAGCTTCTTCCAGGTCTCCCACGCGGGTACAGGGCCCCAAGGACTTGAGCCATCTTCTACTGCTTTCCCAGGCCATAGCAGAGAGCTGGATAGGAAGTGGAGCAGCCAGGACTCAAACTGGCACCCATATAGGATGTTGGCACTGCAGGGGGTGGCTTTACCCACGCCACAGCACCGGCCCCTCTATTTTATTGTTTCTTAAACAACAACATGCAGGATTTTTCTACTGCTGAATTGAAATTGGTCTTGTCCATGGCACCAATGCCTTCCTCACTTCAAAAGCAACAGATAATTCTCAATCCCCATCTTACCAGAATTCATGGCAACATGTGACATAGCTGATCACTCTTCACTTGGCCTAGGTCTAGTAGGCCAAGGTCTAGTAGATTGTTTTTTGCCACCATGTCATGGATTTCCATGCCTGTGAGACTCTCATGGACCTTTTAGTCAGATCCGAATGTCCCAAGGGTTGATTCTGAGGCAGGAGTAAAGCATGCACAACTTTTACACATTAAATCCTTATTTGTTGTCTGCCTCCTCCCACTAGAAAATAAATCCATGGAATCAGAGACCTAGATCATTTCACTGCTCTATCCCAGAGCCTAGAAAAGTATTTTGATATGATAAGAACTTAATAAAAGTTTGCTTAATAAGTGAAATATTTTTCTTGGAGAGCTCTCTGTTGCACACATATGCTCTCATATGACAATTCAAGCATCTTTCTTGTTCTCTATTAAAATTTCATCTACTTGAGGAGATTCAAAGATTTTTGAATCTTTGCTCAAAAAATATCATAAATTACTTTCCTTCTTTGTCAAAGTAGTATTAAAAATCAATATGTTGGGGCCGGCACTGTGGCGCAGCGGGGGTAAAGCCCTGGCCTGAAGTGCCAGATCCCATATGGGCACCAGTTCTAGTTCCAGATGCTCCTCTTCCAATCCAGCTCTCTGCTATGCCCTGGGAAAGCAGTAGAAGATGGCCCAAGTGCTTGGGCCCCTGCACCCACGTGGGAGATCCAAAAGAAGCTCCTGGCTTTGGATGGGCTTAGCTCCGGTCCTTGCAGCCATCTGGGAAGTGAACCAGCAAATGGAAGACCTCTTTCTCTGTCTCTACCTCTCTCTATAACTCTGAAAAGAAATAAAATAAATCTTTAAAAAATAAAATGAAATAAAAAATCAATGTTTTTTGAGACAGTATAGTGTTTTCAGTTAAATGCCTTTGAAAAGACCATGCATATTCTCTAGTCCTCCAGAGTAATCCTCTGCATTACTATCTTACCTTTAAGCCATTTCACACATTAATGTTACCTTCCTGATCTCTGAAGGAATTTCACTTAGCAAGACCTGGATAGAACATACTATAGAAGCATAGAGCAGCCCCATTTCCAAATGCAACTTTCTACTTCAATTTATCCAGCAACTGCATTTTTTGGCTCCAAACCATAACTACTTTTCCCTTTCTTCAGTGTCTTCACCACAATAGTACATGACCTTTACAAAGCTATTTCTCACAACAAAATAAAGCTTTTGTAACACAAAGAGAATTATAGTGTAAAGAGTGGGGACAGAGAACGTAGCTTCACTTTGTATGAATGCTATGAGACTGCCTGGATTGTCTCTTTCCCACTAGTGCATATGTATCTTGCACCAAGACATCAGTGATACCTGTTATTATCTTACTCTTAAGATCCTATTAGTGCGGCTGGCACCGTGGCATAGCAAGTAAAGCTGCCACCAGCAGAGCCAGCATCCATGTGGGAGCCACTTCGAGTCCCCTGCTCCACTTCTGATCCAGCTCTCTGCTATGGCCTGGAAAAGCAGCAGAAGATGGCTCAAGTCCTTGGGCCCCTGCACCCACGTGGGAGACCCAGAAGAGGCTCCAGGCACCTGGCTTCAGAGCAGCCCAGCTCCAGGCTTTGTGGCCATTTGTGGAGTGAACCAGTGGATAGAAGACCTCTCTCTCTGCTTCACCTGTGCCTCTGTAACTCTGCCTTTCAAATAAATAATTGAATCTTTGTTCAAATAATTTCACAAATTACTTTCCTTCTTTGTCAAAGTAGTATTAAAAACCATTTTCTGAGACAGTATAGTGTTTTCAGATTGTGACCTAGTAGGCCTAGGTCTAGCAGATATCTCATGGGAAAAAGTATTTGGAAAACTGAAAAGTGGAACATTCCAGATTTTATGGTGAGATGCAAGTACTGGATCTTGCTATGATAAAAAAGAGTGAGAAATTTCCCAAAGAAGGGAAGGGAAGCCATATGCCAGGCAAACAGGAAAAAAGGGACAAACAGTCCCTATAGATACATTCTTTATATTACTAGGAAGCATTATTGCAAAAAATATAGATTTTTAAGTGAACCAAAGTTGCAAAATTTCCTTGCTAAAGGAACAACAGAGCAGTACAAACATTGCATTTATTTGTGGGTATTGGGCATCAATGGAAGAGAGGAAGGTTTTACAGTGGATAGAAAGAAAGCCAGTAAGGAAAATGGTTCCTTGGAGTTTATGCAAATTAGAGAATCTGGAAATAATCTTTCCCTCTCATCCTTTTTTTTTTAGTCTTCAATAAGCTGATTCATAAAAAGTATTTAAACTATCTGTTAATATCTTCCCAAGAATGTTTTAAAATTCCATGAGGTCCTACAGGATAACATTTGCTACCAATTTGAATGGCTATGAGCATCAAAGAAGAGAAAAATTTTTATAATAACTTGATTCCATACTTCCCTTAAAGCATGCATGAAGCACATTATAGTAAAGCATGTTAAAGCAATCTGTTCTCCAAGAAGAGGGGAAACAATGGAACAACAATGAAAAATCAGCAATTTAATTGGAAGAGGATAAAGGAAATATGTGACTTGGAAAGGAGTGCTTGGTGATTTTATACACTTTGTCATTGGTGAAGATCAGGGCATCTTTTCCTCCATATTAAGAAAGCAGACAACACAAACCCACAGAAACACACAGTGATTTCTCATCTTGAGCAAGGATTTGTTTTTCCATCTTGCTTTAAATCACTTCAGCATCACATAAGTACTTTTATCTATCTGCTTCCTTGTGTTTAGATAGTTACATCCATTTTACTATGTTTTGATGATAGATACTCCAAGGTAAAGTACTTGACAAAAATGTGGTCTGATGGACCATGAGGAAGAGTCTAAGAGAGGAAAAGTATAAAGGGAAGAACAAGAAGAAGACAAAGAAGAAAAAGCAGAGACCATACTATTTTATGAATAGATGTGTGTGTTTTAAATAAGTAACATTAACTCTAAAAATACAGCAAATGACTTCAAAACAGGGGTTAAAAATTTACCAAATTATTTTGGTTCCCAAGTGACATCAAAGACCAAAGCTCATCATTTTTGCTTTTTTCTGAAGTTGTAGCTGTCACGTTCATTGCCAAGCATGATGACCTGAGGAGGTCCAGAAGAACTGAAGAGGAATGACTCTGAGCACTCGAGGTGATGAAATAGAAAGAGCACTTTCCTATTCCTCTGACTACATTTTTTAAAATGTTCTTAACAAAGCTCCCCTTAGGCTTCCCAGCAAGCCCTGGCCAGCAAGTGAAAAGAAAGCGAGGAAACCACAAGCTTGGTCTGTAATTGAAAGAATTTCAGTTAAAGGGGGTAAAAGTAGTAACAGCAAAAATGGATTTGAAGTTGGTATACAAAACTCTACAATTACATTTTCTGAAATGTTATGGTCAGGAAGTGAATACCCAGCATTTTGAACTGGAATTCTGCAACACAGAGAATATGCCAGGCTTTCTTTTTTTTTTTAAGATTTTATTTATTTATGTGAGAGGTAGAGTTATAGACAGTGAGAGGGAGAGACAGAGAGAAAGGTCTTTCTTCCATTGGTTCACTCCCCAAATGGCCACAACGGCCGGAGCTATGCCAATCCATAGCTCCAAAGCCAGGAGCCAGGTGCTTCTTCCTGGTCTCCCATGCTGGTGCAGGGTCCCAAACACTTGGGCCATCTTCCACTACATTCTCAGGCCACAGCAGAGAGCTGGATTGAAAGATGAGCAGCCAGGACTAGAACCAGCGCCCATATGGGATGCCAGCACTGCAGGCAGAGGATTAACCTACTGGGCCACAGCCCCAGCCCCTGCTATGCTTTCTTATGAGCCCTGTGATATTCAAGCTTTTCCCTGCAAATAGTCCTTTTGACCCTACCTAAATCATACAGCAATATATGAAGAACAACATTCCTGTTTGAAATCACAAACACAAACAAGAACACATTATAAAGAATCCAACATTCAACAGCATACTCTAGATCTAAAAGGGCTATCACAGGGAAGAGTAAGGTCTATTTTTTCATATGAATTCTTATTCATCCATGAAGGGAAAAAATTGGAAGTCCACAAATAAAGAACAACCTAATTTAGTTATAAAACAGTCATTTTAAATTCATGTCAAAATTAAAGCAACAAATATAGTATTTTATTCCCACTAGACTGTAAATATACCTTGGGCAAGTGCCAAGTTTTGTTTTTTATTTTGTCTTGTTTTTTCATAATCCAAGCACCAACCAGGTGTTAAAGTGCCCAAAAAGGAGAAGATGCTCAGTAAATATTTGTTAATTGAAAAATGAGCATTTATCATATAAAACAATAATTCAATGAACTCTTGAGTGTTAATTTCATTTGTATATATAACATTTATTAAAAATACCTAGCCCAAATAAGAAAACACTTGATAAATAGTTAAAGGTAAGTAGATTTGAAGATGTGAGAAAAGAATGAGAGATAAAAACATAAAAATGTAAAGAGAAATATCACTTGCCTTGGAAATTCTAATCAGCAGTTTGTGGCAGCTTGAAAAACTGTTTGTGGCAGCTTGAAAAACTCTCATCTTAGAGCAACTGCTTAGCCTAGCAGTTAATATTCCTGCATCCCACAGCAGGGCACCTGGGGTTGACGCCTGACTTTGGATCCTGACACTAGAGCCTGGGAGAGTGATGACTCAAGTAATTGAGTCCATGCCATCCATGTGGGAGACCTGGATTAAGTTCCCAGCACCCAGCTTTAGGCCCAGCCATTGCAGGCATCTAGGGATTGAATCAGCAGTTGGAGGAGGGGGTGTGCTCACTTGTTCACTCTCTCTCTCCCCTTCACTCCCTGCCTCTCAAATAAACAAATGAAATTTTAAAAAGAAAAATCTCATCCTTAAACTACTTGAGGTACTCCTTCAAATGGAACAGCCACAGGAGCCTCCAGAGAGACAATTTGTTCTGGGTATATTCAGTGGTCTCCTCCCCTGCCCCATTATGCCTAATATCCTTAAATGACGTCTCATCTGTCTGTGCTAATTATTTTTAGGACTCTAGTAATGTGATAGAGCAGAGAACCTGAGAGCTAGAGGGAAACATGTGAACCATCTAATTCAGCCTCCTTAATATACAGATGAGGAATTCTCCAGGGGGTCTGAGTCACTTCTCCTGCTCTATAGCAGCAGAGAGAAAAACTGAACCTCTGTTTTAGAGAGTTCTGAAGTTTCACACAGTCAATATATTTGTTAGTCTACACTGATCATAGTTTAAATCACTCATTAGGAATCTCAGACTTCTCAAGTCACTTCTTGTTTTGAAATCCCTCTACTTCCACTCCAATAGCAATATCACACAGTCATTCTCAAAACTCATTGGATATCTGAGTTTCACTGTGAGATCAAAAGAGGTCTAGGATAAGAGGAAACAGCTCTTGGTAAACATTTAAATTTTTAGTTTCTCATTTCCCATCCATGAGTTAGGCTTCCTCACTCTTTATGGCATACTATTTGACCCCATAGTTGGATAAAATTTAATAAGCAATGTGCTGGCACTGTGGCACAGCTGGTTAAGCTACAGCCCTCAACAACAGTATCCCATTTGGGTGCCAGTGCCGGACACTGCAGCCATTAGGGGAGTGAATCAGCAGTTCAAAGATTTCTTTCTCTCTCACTCTCTCCCTACCTCCCTCACTCCTTCCCCTTCTTCTCTCTCTGTATCTCTTTCAAATAAATATTTTTTAAAAATTACTATTTAGGGGGCCGGTGCTGTGGCGCAGTGAGTTAACGCCCTGGCCTCAAGTGCCAGCATTCCATATGGGTGCCGGTTCGAGACCTGGCTGCTCCACTTCTCACCCAGCCCTCTGCTGTGGCCTGGGAAAGCAGTAGAAGATGGCCCAATTCCTTGAGCCCCTGTACCCGCATGGGAGACCCGGAAGAAGCTCCTGGCTCCTGGCTTCGGATCAGCGCAGCTCCGGCTGTTGTGGCCAGTTGGGGAGTGAACCATCAGATGGAAGACCCCTCTCTCTGCCTCTCCTCTCTCTGTGTAATTCTGACTTTCAAATAAATAAATAAACCTTAAAAAAATAAGTATTTGAAGAAATTTAAAAAAAACACAAATATTAAACTGCCTAAATGATGATGCCAAGTCCTTATAAATCCAGCTGGTAATAAATAACAGGAACAAAATGTTTTAAAGGATAGGGCTCCACAGTTGCTCAAGTCCCACAATAGATGACAGAGGGAGCTTTTAAAAATGGTGCCAATGGAGGCTACATGAAGGAAATTAATTCAGGAGAGCCTACATGTAAAGTCCTCCAAAACTCTTCTTCACGTGCTATTATGGAGAAAGATCTGGGTACCATCCACTAAAAAAGACACTAAATTATACTTGTACATAACTTCACATAAATTGCTCATTCCCAAAAGGCTCATGGACAGAAATGACTCATTACTATCAAGAAACATCACCTGGAAATCTATGGCAGCAAAGAACTTCAAATAGTCATAGAGAGAAATGTTTAAGGAAGATAACACATCACATACACAAAACTTATCTAGTCCCTATTCAGACTAAAAAATTTAAATTAAATTAAAAAGTTAATTCTCAACAGTTTTCCAGGAAGAGGAGGGCAGCAAACAGTCTCCATAGGCCACATGTCTGCAGTCTGAGTGCAACGGGGGCACATCACCCACCACCAAAGCACAGATGCAGAGGCCAGGCATTCATTGCAGAATCCACATGGGTGGCTGATGACTGCCAATATTACCCAATGGGTAAATACATACAACACCCTAAATGTCTGTAATTTGCTCTCAACACAGCATACACAGTAACCAGGTATATAGGTAGGCAAAGCAAAACAAAACAAAATCCTCAAAATGTTTTATTGAGTATAATGAACAGAGTTTATGGTATTTGAAAGCAAATAAGCACTATGACTAATACCATAAAATATAATGTACAAAAATGATATAAAACCAAGTTGATGTTCTATTTGACTTCCCTGATTTATTTGATGAAATGTTTCAGATAATCAGTGAATGAATTGTGAGTCATGGTTTTTAGTCTCTGTCATTCATCATTTATATGATTTAGGGTCAAAATCTGCTCTCTTTCCTGTTACAACAAAATTACCCAGAATTAAAACACAAGCCCGAAACATACAGGTTGCAGCAATCAACAAATATAAAACAGGAAAACTTTAGGTCCAGCACTGTGGCTAAGACTCTGGCTGCTGTGCCGGCATCCCATATGGCTGCTCCACTTCTGATCTAGCTCTCTGCTACGGCCTGAGAAAGCGGTAGAAAATGGCCCAAGTGCTTGGGGCCCTGCATCCTCATGGGAGACTCAGAAGATGATCCTGGCTCCTGGCTTCAGATCAGCCCAGCTCTGGCCATTACAGTCAATTGGGAAGTGAACCAGCCGATGGAAAACCTTTCTCTCTGTCTCTCCATCTGTCTATAACACTCTCTCAAAAAAAAAAAAAAAATTTTTTTAAAAATAGGAAAACTTCAGAACTCTGCAGATACTCCTACTGTAGCTATATATTTACAGTAACTGATAAGCCTCAAAATATTAGTCATATTTACAAAATTATAAACAGTCCATGATTACAGGCTGCTATAAAAATATAAATTGCAGTCACAGGAATAAAATGTGGGTTGGGAACCCTTGAAATTAATCATCTTTAGACCTTCTATTTGGTACTTTGCTATAAAGCCCATAATTTTCATGTTGTACTTGCCAGAATTAATGAAACTAAAACGAGCTTTAGATAGTATCCATGACTCACATCATTATAATGGCACTATTATATAATATTGCCAGTATTCACGGTGCAAAGAATGTCAAAGTACAAAGTAACTCAAAGCACTAAGCAGCCTCGCTAATTTTAACAGGACACAAGAATCTTAGCACAAGTTCTCGCTCCTCTACTCTTATTTTTTTAATTCATTTTATTATTTTTAACCTGCTTGTGGTCCAAGAAACCATTTCCTTGCCTGGAGTGTCAGGCATTTACTAATGGCCTTTCCAGCAGGGCTGGCTCACATGAGTGGCTGTCTCCAGCTCACTCACAGACTCAGGAGGCTCTTAACAGCCTGTTTCTACCTGAGGGTCTTTGTATTTCACTGAATTCTTTAGTGACAGGGATCTGCAAAATAAAGAATGCTGCATGGGGTAGGAATGCACGCACATGTGTTCAGTTGCTTTTTTATTCAGGCCTGCTGTGATACAGCTTGCAAGTTCAAAGTTACACAGTCATTTTTCATTTCATGAGGGAAAATATCTCAAAGTAAGAAAACTTAAGAGAAACCAAAACTTTCTTTTTTTAAAGGAGAAAGGGCACCAGCTTTCTAAACAATTCAATTTTTTTCTAAATAGCAGGGAGCATCATGAAATAATTTCTATTAATATAGTCACTAGTTGAATAGCAATTTAAAGTTAAATATAAGTTTATTTCTTTGGCAACTTTATTAATGGTGTGTTTATGGTCATTGTTTGTCGACCTTCACTAAGCATATCTCCAAAGTAATTTTCTACAATAATTTTTTCACAGGAGTTTTAGAGAGAAAAAAAATTGCCTAAAGAAAACTATTTCTTTACTAATTTATTTAGTCTTCAAAATAGTTCATTTTTAGATGGTAGCCATACATTTGGATCCATAAAATCATATTAAAATTCTGTCTTCAAAGAAAATCCTATAGATGTGTAATTAATCCTTTGCACCTGAGGTTAAAAATGTAGCAAAACTGTGGCCTGGGAAAGCAGTGGAAGATGGCCCAAGTCCTTGCACCCCTGCACCCACATGGGACATGGGAGACCAGGAGGAAACTCCTGGCTTCAAATTGGCGCAGCTCCAGCTACTGTGGCCATCTGGGGAGTGAACCAGTGGATGGAAGATCTCTCTCTCTCTCTCTCTCTCTGTCTCTGTCTCTACCTCTCTCTGTAACTCTGTCTTTCAAAGAAATAAAATAAATCTTTTAAAAAAATGTAGCAAAATAATGGTATCAGTTTAGGCACTGGCAGAGCAGAGCTAAGCTCAATATAAAGTGAGAAAAACAGAAGAAAGAAATATATCCAATATATGAAATGACTGCTATTTTATTTCAAGCAGTCTATATATATATAAGAAAAGCAGACTAAATATATAAGAAAACGTTTCAAAGTAGAAACTGGACTTGTGGTGCAGCAAGTTAAGCTGCCACCTGCAAAGTCAGCAACCCATATGACACCAGTTCAAGACCCTGCTGCCTTCAGTCCTGTTCCCTGCTAAAGCACCTAGGAAAGCTGCAGATAAAGGCCAAGTACTTGGGCCCCTGCCACCCACATAGGAGACCTGGATGAGGTTTCAAGCTCCTGGCTTTAGAGTGAACCAGTGGATGGAAAATCTCTTTCTCTCTCTGTGTCTCTGTCTGTCTGTCTGTCTGTCTCTCTCTCTCTAACTCTGCCTTTCAAATAAAAAAAAATTGTAAAAAAAGAAGACCATAACATTATCACAAGAATTTTGTTTTCCTTGTATATGTTTCAAAACTGAAGTCATTAGAGAGAATGAACACTTTTTAACCACTGAGAATAATGCTGGAAAACATTTCCATACATGACTAGATCTGCTTTAAATGATGCCTTTCAGTGGAGCTACACAACTAGGTTAATTTTTGAATTATCAGATCCTGAGATACCCAAAGGAGTGGTCTGAAAAAGGTTGGGGGTCAGTGTTGTGGCATAAGGGTAAAAAGCCACCACCTGCAGTGCCAGCATCCTATATGGGCACCGGTTCAAGTCCTGGCTGCTCCACTTCCAATCCAGCTCTTTGCTATGGCCTGGGAAAGCAGTAGAAGATGGCCCAAGTCCTTGGGCCCCTGAACCCACGTGGAAGACCTGGAAGAAGCTCCTGGCTCCTGGTTTCAGATCAGCGCATCTCTGGCTATTGAGGCCATTTGGGGAATAAACCATTGTATGGAAGACCTCTCTTTCTCTCTCTCTCTCTCTCTGCCTCTGCCTCTCTAAATAAATACATCTTTATAAGACTCCTTATAAAGAAAAAAAGAAAAAGGTTGGTGCAAAAATAAAATTAGAGAACTGGATGAACAATATGGTTACAGCCTGTTTTCCGAACAGAAATATCCTGCCAATCCATGAGAGACTGGGTAGTGCTGGTGATTCCCAGATTCACTTGCATTTATTCTGGAACTTCTGACTATATCTGTAAAAAATATAGTTGTTGTGCCTCTTTCATTTTCTAAGAAACAACAGGCATTACCCGGATAAATGGGAATATCAGGTCCGGCCCTTTGTTTCTGGATTTGCCTGCCACTTACTGTATACTTAACAAAAGTGCTTCTGCAGTTTACTCTTCAGCATAACTATTCTTTCATAAGCCAGTTTCTTAAATTGGATCTCAGTTTCAAAATTCAACATCACATTTTTCAACCCTCCAGTTCAGCTTTGGTATGATTGGAAAATTCTGCAAAGCCAGGGAAGTGTGCCAGCCATAAATTAAAATAACAGTTGAAGGGGCAAAATGCAGCTACATGGTTTACAAGCCTACAAAGGACCCAATGTCATGACGTTTACAAGTAGCAAACCTTGGTGACAGTAATTTTCCTTAGCTGAAACGAACGGCTAAAACAGCCTGTGAGACATCCTGTCACACCTTTGATTTCTCACCAGGCTTTTAGCACTTTCAAAATTCAATTTCTGAAATTTCCCTCATACCCTCAACTCCCACCCCCTCCCCTGAAATCTCATGCTCACCACAACCAAGTGCTTGTGTGTACCCCCAAATGCCGCCCCTTGCTACATGAAAAGGCATTAACCCCAGCCCCTTGTGCCATGTCTCTCTCAATTAGGCTTGAGGGTTTAAAATGGCTGTTCCTGAGGTGATTAAAGACTGGAAACATGCAGCTCTTTCATCTCCCTGGGACAAGTCACCCCAGTCCTTCTGTATCACCACCAAGTCAAGGTGTCTGGCCCAAGTGGCATGCCATGTACCCCCTCCCTAGCCCACTTATCAGTCAAATCTGCAAAATGAGTCTTTTCAGGTAGTACATCTATAATAGACAAGAGACCTTTGTTTTAATTGACCATGACTTGCTTTATAGCCTCCAAGAACTTGTGCGAACTTTTGCCAAAGGTGTTTCAAATCCAGAAGGTGAAGAGCAAGAGTACTACCACCAGGGCTAAAGAACGGTATCTAGACACCCGTGTTCAAAGGCTCTCTGAAAGGCACTGTGATTTGCAAGCAAGTACTGAACCACTGGGCAGAGAAGGCTCTTTGAACTTGTAAGTAAAGCAAAACTACTTTACACTTAGTTTCTAATTGTTCAGAAAACTCTTTCTCAAGGGCTGCTGCTCTCAAAAGTTGAAAAAACAAAATTAATGAATTCAATTGAGTCTTCAAATTGCTCATGTAAAATGGCATAATTCCATTTCTCATCCAGGCACCAGTGAGCTGAATAATTATCAAGAAGTTATATTTAAAAGAAGCTTTTCCCAACAGAGCTGCTAGTAAGGAGGAGTAGAACAAGTTCTGTGGGTGCATAACTTGGAGTTTATTGTACACAGAATATATGGATTTGTCTTCAGATAAGAAGAGCTCTGGTCCTTCCAGTCTTGTACACACCCAATCTACATTCAGAAGAAATGCAAGCCAACCCTTTCCACACCTTTCCTACCCCATTACACAGATGCAGTGTTACTCTGAGTTGGGTATTTTCTAATGATTCAGGCCATGGGACAATAATTTACAATTAAAATATGGCACTAGCCTTTCAGAAAGTTATCACTTAAATGGTAAAAATACATACATGCTAAGAATAGGAGGAAGTATAGAAAGAAGTACTCCTTAAGACAGATTTTCCAAAAGATCTATGGTTAAATATTCTAACGATATCTACTACAGAGACATTTAAGTGGTATACTGGTAAAAAAAAAAAAAAGGCAGAAGAAGAAAGAAATAAAAAAGAAAAGGAAAGTGAAGAGAAAATAGGAAGAAGAAGAAGGAGGAGGATAATGAGGAAGAGCAGGAGGGAGGATGGGAACCAGGAGGAAAAAGAAAGAAAAGTATGAATGAAATTAAAGTTTGTAATCCAAAGGTGAATTTACCATCACTATGCTTTCCCCATAAATCAATCAAAAGTAAGTCACTAGTATTCGATGTTCACAAGAATCTAGTAAAAAAAACTGTTACGGAAACAGGCTGGCATTGTGGTGCAATGGGTTAAGCCACTACTTGTGATATTAGCATCCCATATCAAAGTGCCAGTTCAAGTCCCAGTTGCTCTGCTTCCAACCCAACTTTCTGCTAATACATCTTGGAAAGCACAGGATGATGGTCCAAGTCCTTGGGCCCTTGTTATCTATATGGGAGATCAGGATGGAGTTCCTGGCTCCTGGCTTTGGCCTGACCCAATCCTGACTGCTGCAGGAAGATTCATTTTTTCTTTCTTTCTTTCTCTCCTTTCTTTCTCTTTCTTTCTTCTTCACTCACTCACTCTCTCTCTTTTTTCTCTCTCTCTTCCCCCCAATTACTCTACCTTTTGAATAAATAAATCTTTTCAAAATGTACAAAAATTTTTTACATAAAGAAGGAAAGAGAGATTTGAGAATGTTAATGGCAGCTTGAAATTTCCTACACAACTGTAATTTTAGTCTCTATATTTGCCATGTGTTCATAAATTTCATGGCTTTGCATTATTCACTACAACATTAGCTTTTTTAAAAAGTCAGATTTCATGTAGATCAGTAGTTCCACAAATTAAGTTATAACCTAGAAGGTGAGGTCTATGCACCAGAATGTTTTACAAGCTCTCCAGATGATCTCACCTGCTATGGCCAAGAATCACTGATGCAGATCAGTAGTGTTTAAGACCTTTCCTTCTCAGGAAAACAGAGACAAGTGCACAAAATAAGAACCCAGAAAAAGTAAGTTCAATCAGTATAAAAATTAATCATGTAAATAAAAGACTAATCTCTGCGTATAAAAGTAAAGGTGTGAAATATTGAAAAGGGTGGACTATGTACTGCAGTAGATGGCCTGGGGCCTATTAAGGAGAGTTCTTAAGAAAGATGCATTTTGTACTGAGTAAAGAAATCACAGAATAAAAGTGCAAGCCTTTCAAGACAGCTCTTTAAAATAATCTTAGTATGTAATCCACCAAGCAATAATGGTTACAGTTAAAATGTGTCTTATCTTTTTATCATTGTTTGATTTTTGTAACTGTTTTAGAAAGCATTTCACTTGGGAAAAAATGGAATATTTGTCTACCTTCAGAGCAAATGAATGAGAACTAGGCAAAGCAAGCAGAAAACAACCAATAACTCAACTGTAAATTGAAAGTATCTAAACATTTGTCTGAACACTGATTTAGTCTTCTTTTTGTAAAAGAAGGAAGCACACAGAGTCACAGGAGCTTTCAGCAGGAATAGGATACATAAAGAGAAATTATATGCTTACTCACAAGAACTATTTTGCAATATGAAGACACCAAAACACTTGGAAAGCCTGTGTTGATCCCATGCCAGGAATTCTAGCTGGTGACATTTCCTGACAGAGTCATTTATACCAAATGTCACGCCCCACGAGTACAATAAAGGGACAAATGCATCTTAGCAATAAAGACATTACAGTTTCCTGAGTAGAACACACTGCAAGTTTGCTGTCTGAGAAGTTTTTTCTACTGCAGCAATAGCTGAGGGGAACCCCCCTTTGAGGAGTGAAGGTGCAGTGCTCATCAACACAATGACCTTATAAGAAATCCCGACCACAGGAGGAATCCAGGAACCACAGACTAGAAGCCCAGTAAGGAGAGCTGCCTCGAGATCTCATAGTTGGTTATCCTGATTCAGAAAAGGAACTCACACTATGCCCTCCACAACCCTCAGAATACAGGCTTCAGGAGTATGGCACTGTCTTGAGAAAGGAGTCAGCTGTCAGAACCCACAATGCCCTAAGGGACAGGAGCCCCAGCCTGTCCTCATCCCTAACATTCCACAAACATTGCACCACACTAGAAAAAAAAATAAAAATGACTGCGGCTTCACGAATCCAATGGTGACCCCAGCACCCTAGCATGACAATGTGCTACAAAGGACAAGAGGTTCAGAACAGCAGGGGGATCCTGCCTGCAGGATACTAATGTAGGGTCATCTGCTCCCTCAGTTATGCCTCCCCAACTCCTTCCCTTCTTTCTTCTCCTGGAGCATCACTCACTGCCACTGGGACCCAAGCTACCTGGCCAGGATTCCAATAACCTCAGCTTGGTCTGCTTACCATCACTCAGAACCATGCACACTCTTGGGACTGTGCACATACCACCTCTGCACACAGAGCAGTGCTACTTCTGCAGATTCAGGCCTTCACACAGACAGTGCTACGCGGTTGTATGTTCCACTCATCCCGGTACCAACATGGGTCCCATAGCTTTGGGACCTTGCATGATGGAGGCCTTGCCTGCACACGTCACACATCATGACACCAATATAAATCCTGCAACTTTGTCACCTCGCACAGAGGCTGCGGGTGTGCACCCTGCCCATTTCAACACTCACATCACTAACATGAGTCCCATGGCTTCAGAGCCTTGTATGAATAGCAGTGTGCATGTTGGGGTAGGGCAGGAGGGTATTTGCATATCCTAACCAGTGCAGAGGCTGCAGGTCCTCACAGGCAGAGACAGAGGAGTCCATGAGACCCAACCATCTCAGTGTCAGTGATGGTCCCATAGCTTCTGCCCCTCACTGGACAACAGCTGAGGGACTACATATAAGTGATCCAAGCAACCCCACTAGATGCGTACCACTGCCACCATCCACTACAACAAAACAAATTACAGGGGGACTACATTACAGATTCCAGCTGGAATTAAAGCCAGAGTAGCCAACCAAACTAAGACCAAAAGACACATCTTCAGAAGAAGGCATTCAGTCATATGAAAGGCCTCAATCCTTTAAGAAGTGACAGAAACAACGGATCTATAAAGATACACAAAAACCAAGGTAGGGACACAAGAGTATGAAAAAAACAAAGAAATATACTGCCACAAAGGGAACACAATAACACTCTGGTATCAGAGTATAGAGAAAGGAATATTGACTAGGTGCCTGGTAAACAATTCAAAATAATGATTATAACATTTAAAGAGATGTAAGAGAATACAGACAGAATGATAAAACTGGGAAGTCAACACATGATTTTTTTTTTTTGACAGGCAGAGTGGACAGTGAGAGAGAGACAGAGAAAGGTCTTCCTTTTGCCCTCCACTGCACTCCCTGGCCACAGCAGAGAACTGGCCTGGAAGAGGGGCAACCGGGACAGAATCCAGCGCCCCGACCGGGACTAGAACCCAGTGTGCCAGCGCTGCAAGGCGGAGGATTAGCCTAGTGAGCCGCGGCGCCGGCCTTTTTTTACTATTTTCCTCTAGCCTATAGCAGTCCGCCCTGTCCCTATTCCACCATCTTGGAATAGGTCTTAATTCTTCATTGTATTTTCTTTTGTCTGACTGGAATATTTCAAAAGACCTCTCTTCAAGTTCAGATATTCTTCTTTTTGCTTGATCTAGTCTGTTGCTAAGACTTTCAACTGTATTTTTTAATTTGGTTTACTGAGTTCTTCATCTCTAATATTTCTGTTATTTTTTCCCAAGATCTCTGTTTCTTTGCTGAATTACTCATTAAATCATGTGTTGGGCCGGCACTGTGGCTCAATAGGCTAATCCTCTGCCTTGCGGCACCCGCACACCAGGTTCTAGTCCCAGTCGGGGCACCGGATTCTGTCCTGGTTGCCCGTCTTCCAGGCCAGCTCTCTGCTGTGGCCTAGGAAGGCAGTGGAGGATGGCCCAAGTTCTTGGGCCCTGCACCCCATGGGAGACCAGGATAAGCACCTGGCTCCTGCCATCGGATCAGCGCGGTGCACGAGCCATAGTGCACCAGCTGCGGCAGCCATTGGAGGGTGAACCAACATTAAGACCTATTCCAAGATGGTGGAATAGGGGCAGACTGCTATAGGCTAGAGGAAAATAGTAAAAAAAGGCCAGCGCCGCGGCTCACTAGGCTAATCCTCCACCTTGCGGCACTGGCACACTGGGTTCTAGTCCCGGTCGGGGCGCCAGATTCTGTCCTGGTTGCCCCTCTTCCAGGCCAGCTCTCTGCTGTGGCTAGGGAGTGCAGTGGAGGATGGCCCAAGTGCTTGGGCCCTGCACCCCATGGGAGACCAAGATAAGCACCTGGCTCCTGCCATCGGATCAGCGCGGTGTGCCGGCCGCTGCGGCCATTGGAAGGTGAACCAACGGCAAAAGGAAGACCTTTCTCTCTGTCTCTCTCTCTCACTGTCCACTCTGCCTGTCAAAAAAATTTTAAAAAAAAGAAAATAGCCAAAAAAAAGTACAGAAAGTGCATTCTTAAGAGAGATTCGGAGGGAAAACTGCAGGGGAGATTCTACAGAAAGGGGAGAGATGCTGTGGATCTGTGTGGAAGGTCTACAATGAGCATGGACATAACACATGACCCCAGCAGCCCTGAACCAGAAAAAGCACACCAGCTTTGCAGAACAAGGTGTCATCAGACTACAGCAGCCCATGCCACTGGTTTCACAGCCAAAGGGATAGCCTAGCAGACTACAGGGCAGCTGTAATCAAAATAGCCTGGTAATAGCAGGAAAAAAAAAAAGACATGTAGACCAATGGAATTAAATAAAACTCCAGAAATCAATCTACGCATCTACAATCAACTTATCTTTGACAAAGGAAATCAAATCAATCCTTGGAGCAAGGATAGTCTCTTCAACAAATGATGCTGGAAAACTGGATCTCCACATGCAGAAGTAGGAAATTAGACCCCTATCTTATACCTTACACAAAAATCCACTCAAAATGGATCAAGAACCTAAATTTACAACCAATACCATCAAAGTACTAGAGAACTTTGGTAAGACATTGACATAGGCAAAGACTTCCCAGAAAAGACCCCAGAAGCACAATCAAAGCCAAAATAGACAAATGGAATTACATCAAGTTGTGAAGCTTCACTCAACAATAACAAAAAAACACACTCTAGTTAAGAAATGGGCAAAGGACTTAAACAGGCATTTTCAAGAGAGAAATTCAAATGGCCAACAGACACATGAAAAAATGCTCATGATCACTAGCCATCAGATAAATGCAAATCAAAATCACAATGAGGTGTCAGGTCACCTTTAAGGAAATCCTCACCAGAGTAATAGTAGATTTTTCATTAGGATTCTTATAGGCAAGGAAGGAAGTGAATAATATATTCCAAGTTCCAAGGCAAAAGAACTGTCAGTCAGTTTCTTTACCCAGCAAAGCTATCTTTCATAAATAACTGAGAAAAAAAATGACTTCCCAGGTTAAGCAAAAACTGAAGGAATTAATCACCTTCAGACCAGCTTTACAAAAGATGCTTAAGGATGTCCTACACACATAAGTAAAGAAAGACAACTACTATCATGAGAAGAACAAAAGCCATTCAAAATTAACAGAATAAATATTAAAGAAAAATTACAGGATTAATCCATTATATATCATTAATAACTGAATATAAATGGGCTAAATTACCCAATTAAGAGATATAGACTAGATAAATGGATAATAAAACAAGAACTACTGATATGCTGCCTACAAGAAAATCACTTCATCTGTGAAGTTATACACATACTGAGAGTAAGAGGATGGAAAAAGTTGCATTATATTTCATGTAAACAGAAACCAAAAGCAAGCAGGAGTGGCTTTACTTATAATACACAATACAGACTGTAAGACAAAACAACTGGGCCTGGCATTGTGGTTAAGCTGCTGCCTACAATGCAAGCATCCCATATGAGTGCCAGTTCAAGCCCCAGATGTTCCACTTCTGACCCAGCTCCATGCAAATATAACTGGGAAAGAAGTACAAGTATCCCTAGTGCTTGGGTTCCTGCCACCCATGTTGGAGACCTGGATGGAGTTCCAGGCTTCTGGTTTTGACCTGGCCCACCTCTGGCCACTGTGGCTATTTGGAGAGTAAATCAATGAATGGAACACCTTTCTTTCTCTATCTCTCCCCCCACCCTCTCTGTAACTCTGCTTTTCAAATAAATATTTTAGAATTATTATTTATTATTCACTTTCAGTCTGTATGCATCTTTGTTGGAAAGACATGTTTCTTGTAAGCAGCAAATAGATGGGTTTTGTTCCTTAACCCGGTCAGCCAATCTGCGTCTTTTAACTGGAGAGTTGAGGCCATTAACATTCAATGTGACTATTGATAAGTAGTAACTTTGCCCTGCCATTTCCCAAATATATTTTCTAATATATGCTTTGAACTTCCTGTGATCTTTTGCTGTGAGGTTTCCTTCCTTTACATTATTTCATATTGATGACTGTGTTTCTGTGTTTATGTGTGTAACACATCTTTAAGCATCTTTTGCAGGGCTGGACAAGTGGCGACAAATTCTTTTAATTTTTGTTTGCTATGAAAGGTCTTTATTTCACCTTCATTCACAAATGAGAGCTTTTCAGAATATATATTCTGGGCTGGCAGTTTTTTTCTCTTAGTACCTGGGCTATGTCTCACCATTCCCTCCTAGCCTGTAGGGTTTCTGATGAGAAGTCTGCTGTGAGTCTAATTGGAGATCCTCTGAGAGTAATCTGACATTTCTCTCTTGCACATTTTAGAATCTTTTCTTTATGTTTCACTGTGGTGAGTTTGATTACAATGTGTCTTGGTGAGGATCTCTTTTGGTCATGTTTACTAGGGGTTCTATGAGCTTCCTGTATTAGGATGTCTCTGTCCTTCTCCAAACCTGGGAAGTTCTCTGCTAGTATGCAATTTCTTCCTAACGCACCAGGGAAAGCAGTAAATGACAGCCCAAGTGCTTGGTCCCCTGCCTCCATGTGGGAGACCCAGGCAGAGTTCTTAGTGCCCATCCTCATTCACCCTGACCCAGCTCTGACAGCTGCAGTCATTTGAGGAGTGAACCAGTGGATGGATACATCTCTCTTCTCCTCCTCTTAATCACCAATGCTGTGTCTTTCAAATAAATAAGTATTTTTTAAAAAAAGATCAGTATGCAGGGGTCTGGCATTATGGCACAGTGGGTTAGGCCACCACCTGCAATGTCAAAATCCCACATCTGAGTGTGTGTTTCAGTCCTGGTGGCTCCACTTCGGACCCAGCCTCTGGTAACACGCTTGGGAAAGTATGTTACTTTGTCCCAAATACCCAAACCCCCACAACCCATGTGGAGACCTAGATGGAGTTCCAGTGTCTTGGCTTTGGTCTGAGCCAGTCCCAGTTATTGGCCATTTAGAGAGTGAGCCAGCGTATGTAAGATCTTTCTCTCTTTGTCTCTTCCTCTGTCTCTGTCATTCTGCCTTTCAAATAAATAAACCTTTAAAAAGATCAGTATGCAGAAAGATGTACCTACTTGCATACTCTTGCAACATTAGTCACAATAACTAAGATATGAAACAGCCAAAATGTCCATCAACGGATGAGTGAGTTTCTAAAACCCACTTTTAAATCCACTTTTAAAACCCACTTTTTAAAACCACTTTTTAAAAACCACTTTTAAAAGGTAGTATAATGGACATAACAGAATATTATTCAGCTTTTAAAAATGTGAGAAAATCATCATTTATAACAATCCTGATGAACCTAAAAATATTGTTAAATAAAATAAGCCAGGCACAGGGAGACAAATACCACAAAATTGCAATTATTGTGAAATGGAAAAAGTGAAACTCCCAAAAAGAGACAGTGGAAGGATGTTTACCAGAGTTGGAGAGAAGGGGGAGACACTGGTCAACAGGCACAAAGGTAAGTTACAGTTACACAGGAGGAATCAGTCCTGGGGTTCTACCACACAGAACAGTTACCACAGTTAATAATAATGCATTTTACATTTCAAAACAGCTAAGAGACAGGATATTAAATGTTATCACCACAAAGACATGAGAAATATTTGTGGTTATTGATATGCTAATTAGCCTGCTCTGATCATTCTACAATGTATACATTATTGAAACATCACTGTGTAGTTCATAAATACATTGATACAATTAACATTTATCAATTAGAAATAAACTGAACTTAAAAAGTAGAGATTTCTAAATTAACATCTGAAGTTTCATTTTTTTTAGATTTATTTATTTACTTGAAAGGCATAGTTAGAGAGTTAGAGAGGGAGAGACAGAGAGAGAAATCTTCCATCCACTGGTTCACTCTCCAAATGGCTGCAATGGCCAGAACTGGGCTGATCCAAAGCCAGGAGCCAGAAGCTTCTTCTGGGTCCCCCACATGGATGCAGGGGCCGGAGCACTAGGGCCATCCTCTGCTGCTTTCTCAGTCACATTAGCGGGGAGCTAGATCAGAAGTGGAGCAGCCGGGACTCAAACCAGCACCCATACGGGATGCTGGCACCACAGAGAATGACTTAACCCACTGCACCACAGCGCCAGGTAAGTTTTTTGCTTTTCTTAGAAAGCTTTTATTTAATAAATATAAATTTCATAGCCCATTTGACAAAAATTACGATTGAGTCTAAGACTCTAGAAAAGAATGCATGTTGAACTCTGGCCTCAGAATCAGCCCTTAAGGCATTCTGATCTGGCTAAAAAGCCCATGAGAGTTTTGCAGGCATGGAAAGCCAAGACACTGTGGCAAAAAAAAAAAAAGACCTAAATGAAAGATCTGTGTGAGTGAGACCCCAATGGAAAGAATGGGCCATCAAAGAAGGAGGTATCTTTCTCTGAAGGGAGGAGAGAACTTTCACTTTGATTATGGCCTTGTCTAAATAAGGTCACAGTTTGTGAACTCAAGAGGCTTCCATAGCCTTGGCAGCTCATGACAACAGCCTCGGGTGATTACTGATGTCATAAATAAGAGTGTCAATTGTTAAATCAACAATAGGAGTCACTGTACACTTGCACCCCATGTAGGATCTCTGTCCTTAAGGTGTTGTACTATGCAAATTAAAAGTAAAACTACTACTCAAAGAGTACTTTCTACTTTGTGTGTCTGTGTGGGTGCAAACTGTTGAAATCTTTACATATTATATACTAAGCTGATCTTCTGTATATAAAGATAATTGAAAATGAATCTTGATGAAGAATGGGATGGTAGAGGGAGTGGGAGATGGGATGGGTGCAGGTGGGAGGGAGGTCATGGGGGGGCTGCTATAATCCAAAAGTTTTACTTTCAAAATTTATATTTATTAAATAAAAGTTTTAAAAAAAGGAAAGATGCATGTTGAAACAATTTCTATCACATTATCCTTATAAATTTTCAACATTGATATGGATTTTTTACAATACTTAAAGCAGAGTAATAAGCAACAAATTTTAATATTTGTCTTTCAATCACTTATAAGAAGGGTTAAGTATAACATCTGCTGCAAACTCTAATGAATGAAAAATGCTGCTTCTGCCATACATAAAGTGTTTGACTTTGGGCTAATTAACTTTTGTAAACCTTAGTTTTTCTCATCTATAAAATGGGACATATTAGGACTGCATAAGGGTTCAAGAAAATAATGTACTCAAAACACTGGATACAATACTGTTGCTATTATTGTCATTTTTATTATAGTTGTTCTTAGGAATACTACTACTACTATTATTATTAACAAAAAGGACATAATAGATTCTATTAAGCCTCTAGAAATTACACCACTAATTTAAAAGCCAAATCTTTCTGTACAGTAACCACTCCCCCCCCAAAAAAAATAGTTAGATTCAGATAAAAAAAACGCAGAAAATCTTTCTCATGTGGTCTCAATTTCCCCTCCAATCATTAAGCATCTGTCTCCCCCAATTTACAACCTTCAATGAAACTTGATATAATTAAATGCGGCGAGAACTAAGATGAGGACTGATGAAGCCAGGCTGCACCAGTCAGCTCAAATCATGACACACAGATTGGAGAAGGAATCAAGAGGTAAACAGTAAATATGTTTTTCCTACAATTCAAGGCAGGATGCCATGAATTGTACTACCATAAATGTCAATAACCAACTGTGTGACTATGAACAGGTTGAGAAACCACTAGACTGGATGATCTCCATGGTTCCCTTCCAGCTCAGAGTCAATCTCACAAACCACACTGGTGCGTCCAGCAAAATCAAGTCTGAAGGGGAGGATCAGGCTAAATATTATCACGTAAGAGAGGACACTGGTGCTATTCAAGAAAGCAATGTCAGGAGTACAACCTCTACACATTTACCTAGATGAATGCTTTCCAATGTAGATTAAGATAACCTGAAGTAATGTTTTGATTAAAAGTTAATTCTAAACATGTGCTAGGTTCAGAGTTAATACTTTGTTAATTACATATTTCAAACTTGCATCTGTGTTTATAGAAGCAAATTCTAACAAGACTAACAAATTCTGAAATAAAACTCTGTTGTGGGTTTTGCACATGCAGGAAGAATAATCAAAACACTTAATTTACCTGAACTTTTCCTCTCATCTTTTTTGTTCTTAATCTTGGATCCTACTTATCCAAGCAGGCTTCCTTTCTTCTGGATTTAATTAACTCCAGAAACCAAAGGAAAAATAACCCTATCTATGAAATAGCTCACTTTTTTCCAAATCTTCAGCATACTTCCTTTGTTATTATTACATTTATCAATTATTAAATAATGAAAATTCCTCACACAAACACTAACCTCTTTAGGACTGGGTGTGTCCAAAAAACTTATTTGTGCGAGCACTGTGGCATAGCAGTAATGCCACCTGTGATGCCAGTATCCCATATGGGCACAAGTTCGCATCCTGGCTCCTCCACTTCCGACTCCAGCTCTCTGTTAATGGCCTGGGAAAAGCAGCAGAAGATGGACCAAGTGTTTGGGGCCCCTGCCACCCATGCAGGAGATCTGGATGAAACCCCTGGCTCCTAGCTTCAGCCAGGCCAAGCACCAGCTGTTAGGGCCATTTGGGGAGTGAAGCAGCTGATGGAAGATCTCCCTCTCTGTCTCTCTCTGTCTCTGTCTCTCTCTCTGGCTTTCTAACTCTGTCTCTCTCTCTCTCTCTCTCTCTCTCTCTCTCTCTCTGTAGCTTTGATGTTCAAAACAAATAAGTAAGTCGTTTTGAAAAAAAAAGACTTATTAACAAACAAGAATGTATTAAGTATCACCAGTATACTGTGCGAGATATTTTGGGAGAGCAAAGCTCCTTAACACGCCCACTCTCAATGATTCACAGTAATTTAGGCTACCTGTATAATGCAACCTAGAAATGCAATGGAGCTAAGAAACATTTCATTCTCATTAACTTTACATGAAAAGAAGTATCCTAGCACTGACCAAGGGCTTTACACAATTGAAAGCACAGTTTCTGGCCTCTAGGAGCTCACTGAGTAGGTTAATAAATTTCTGATTCTAGACATGAGGACTTACACTTTTTTTCAACACTGCATTTGTTTCATTTTTCTGTGTGTAGTGTTTGATGTGTGAAGCAATCTCCACTTTCAAGATTTTCTTACTCTTATTCCAAATTGAATTTGGCTTTACAGATTAATAAGATATCACATGTAAAACACCTTGAGCTCCTTGAAGGACATTTTAGAAGTCAAAGTGTATCCTCCAGAATTTCAAGAATGAATGTGCTTAATGACCAGTAAAATTTAAGGTATGTGTTTACTGCTGCTTTTTACTCTCATTCATATTCAGAAGTTAAGTCTTACTAGTGTCAAAGGTTATTATCATTGGAAGAATAATTATATGAATCACTAAATTAAATGGTGCAGTAAATAACTACACAATCTGCTCTACATTAGCTGTTTAAGCCAAGGTTCCTGGATTGCCTAAGAAAGAAGATGCTGTCCTCTCACAAGTTCATGAACTCTCTCAGGGTCACATAATTCCTATTAGGGGCATATTTCTTAAGGTTAAACCAGAAGGATTGGTTTAGTTGTTTATTAGATTAGAAAACTAAAACCTTTCTCTTTTAATTATTGCCCATGAGGGCAGAAAATTTCAAAAGAACATTAAATGAGAAAGCTAAATTTTGAAATATTACAAATTGGGAGAAAAATGAAATAGATCATCTATAGGGAAAAACTGCTAGGGCCCTTTCAGAGACAGTAATTCCAATTCAGTCTGCCCAGAGCAAAGACAGACCCTTCAGAAGTTTTAAAAAGGAGGCAAGACTACATAGTCTCTCAGATGTAACAGGTGAATTCATCTTTCCCACCAGTCTCAGATACCAGTGGCTGACTGGGGCCATGTGTTTATAAAGACATCACAGGAATCAGGAAGACCTAGACCAGTGACTCTCATGTGCTCATGGTCTAAGCAGGGAACAGAAGTTCAAGGACCCCAGTATGTTAAGTGGTAAGTGACAAGAAACACAACTGGTCTATCTTCTAACCACATAAAGGGAAGTTTGCCCAAAGACTTAAAGGTGATTCAGGAAACCGTTAATGTTCCGGGAAAAGACTCACTAGCTGATAAAAAGATGACTTCTCCAATAGTCAGTGGAAAACCTCAAAATATTTATAATTATGTAATATCCTTTAAATGGGAATTCTCTATTTCTTTCCAGTTTCAACACCAACATATAATGGGATATAGTAGTTTATAACGTTTAGAAAAAAATTTCAAGGATATTCTATTTCTTTTGTGTTCTTTAAATTAAAATTTCCCCAATACTTGTTTCCTCCTTATTGGCAATGTAAAAAGGAATACTGTATAAAAAAGAGATTTAGGACCTATCACAGACTTTGTTCTAAGAAACATTCCTTTCTGGAAGAAAAATTTATCAATTTACAGTGACCTTTTTAAGGGTCTTCATGGATATACACCATTTCCCTCCCTTAGCCAAAAACAGGCATTTCCAACATATGGATTTTTTCAGAGAAACAAGTCTCAAAATGTGACTCTTCTGTTCAGATGCAAGCACCCAACCAATTCTTCCACTGATATCACATTCCAACAAGATTGAAAATCTATTCATTTATTCATTCAATATTTACTGAATGCCCACTACAAAATTCAGTGTCATAATTACTTTATGGGCTCTGATAATCCTGATTCTAAAACTCAAAATCTGTGAAGCTTTGGTTAAGTTTCTTGAAGTCTCAAAATTTAGTGTTCTCACTTATAAAATACTGGCTCTGGTGTGTCACTACCTTTTAAGAGCCAAGCTACAAAGGAACCCCATTCTTCTTATTCAGATGCCCCACAGGAAGGGAGGTACCTGGATCTACCTAGAGGAAGACTATGATATATACTGGAATGACATTAGGGAATCTCAGGCAAGTTGCTCTGAATGCTTCCACTGATCCAAGAAAATGATTACTCATTGAGGCACTGAAAACAATCATTTCTACTGCATGTACATAGAACAGATGTAGGCATTTCTATTGCATATAGACAATGGCTAAAATGAAGAGACTTTTGAAGATGCCAATCAAAGGTGAAATCTCATTCCTCCTTTGGAGTTGTTCAAGAAGACAGTAAAACAGGAAAAATTAAAAAGGGTATGATATAATAGCAGTGCCTAAAGATCCAAGGAATCTGTGAATACCTTAGCTGGCTGTAACTATGAGTGAAAGGTGGGAGGGATTTTTGTCACTCTTAGGTTGTTGTTCCCAGCATATTCCCAAAGGGAAAAATAGCATGCTAGAAATTTAACTTCTGTGTCAAAGCCAAAATTTCCTTGATTGAAGAATATGGCTGATCTAAAATTGTCTTGGCAAGGTGTCAGCCTATTTCAAAACTATAATAACTTTCAACTGGGAATTTTTTAATTTTTCAGAATTAAAACCTACAACACTTTATAACACACAATTTTTCAATATCTGCCACCACTGTTAGACTGTAAGCTCCTTAAGGAAGGAACTAGGTTTCACATTTGTTTTCATGACTACAGAACCTAATCCATGCTTGATCCATTATAGGTGTTCAGTTTTCTAGGATGCCCAGGCACTCCTGAAGATGCATTCCCAATGTGACATCAAGGAACACAGGACAAGCAGTGCTAGAGTGATGTTCAGATGTGGTCCTTGACAATAGGTTGTGAACTGACAGGGCTCAATGTCACTTTTTAGCTGGACTGCTCAGAATTTCTAGGAAAGCAACATTCAGAACATCCAGGTTGGGACACTGAATACGAATACTTTTTTTTTTTTTTTTGACAGGCAGAGAGAGAGAGAGAAAGGTCTTTCTTCCGTTGGTTCACCCCCCAAGTGGTCACTATGGCCAGCACGCTGTGCCAATCTGAAGCCAGAAGCCAGGTACTTCCTCCTGGTCTCCCATGTGGGTGCAGGGGCCCAAGGACTTGGGCCATCCTCCACTGCCTTCCCGGGCCACAGCAGAGAGCTGGACTGGAAGAGGAGCAACCGGGACAGAACCAGCCCCCCAACTGGGACTAGAACCTGGGGTGCCAGCACTGCAGGCGGAGGAATAGCCTAGTGAGCCACAGCGCTGGCCAGAACATCCACAGTTTTTTTTTATTTAATGAATATAAATTTCCAAAGTACAGATTATGGATTACAATGGCTTCCCCCCGCCCATGACTTCCCTCCCACTTGCAACCCTCTCCTTTCCCGCTCTCTCTCCCCCTTCCATTCATATCAAGATTCATTTTCCATTATCTTTATATACAGAAGATCAGTTTAGTGTACATTAAGTAAAGATTTCAACAGTTTGCACCCACATAGAAACACAAAGTGAAAAAATGCTGTTTGAGTACTCATTATAGCATTAAATCACAATGTACAGCACATTAAGGACAGAGATCCTACATGAGGAGTAAGTGCACAGTGACTCCTGTTTACCAATTGACACTCCTGTTTATGGCATCAGTAATCTCCCTATGCTCCAGTCATGAGTTTCCAAGGCTATGGAAGCCTTTTGAGTTCACCGACTCTTATCTTATTTAGACAAGGTCATAGTCAAAGTGGAAGTTCTCTCCTCCCTTCAGAGAAAGGTACCTCCTTCTTTGAAGACCTGTTCTTTCCAGTAAGATCTCACTCACAGAGATCTTTCATTTAGGTTTTTTTGTTTGTTTGTTTTTGTTTTTTGTTTTTTTTTTGCCAGAGTGTCTTGGCTTTCCATGCCTGAAATACTCTCATGGGCTTTTCAGCCAGATCCGAATGCCTTTAGGGCTGATTCTGAGGCCAGAGTGCTGTTTAGGACCTCCGCCATTCTAGAACATCCACAGTTAAATAGTTCACAACACCCAGACAGCTAGATCTCTTCTTTAGGGGATTAACACTTGATACCATGATGGCTAGAAAAAGAGATAGGATACATTTGGGATGGAGATTTGCCATTTCCCCTGAGTGATACACTCTGTACCCTTCTCTGCCTACTATGTGCCCTGGGAGGCTCACTCTGTTTGGAACTCATGAATGGACTTCCTTGCCTTCTAGCTTCCTCCTGGACTCTGCCTGGGGGAAGTACCAGCAGGAGATTAAAGGGAAGAATGAGTGCAAGGTCCTCATCTCCCTCCCTGTCAGACTGTGGGTAAGGTAGGCAGTGTCACTCAACATCTTGTTAGAAAGCCCCTACTTCTCTGATTTCTGATAAATTCTCTTACCCTTTCTGGAAAGATGATAACAGGACAGTAAAAGCTTTCCACAGTTGTAACCCCAAGTTTCTGCATCCTCCCTTGTTGGTTTCACTTTTCTCTGACCATTTCTTCTCAAACAGTGCCTTTATTAAACTCTCCTTAATTATCCCACTTGGGGCTTATCTATTTCCTGCAGGGACCCCAACTTAAAAACATTCAAAATTGAAATGCCTGAAACCTAAAGGTTTTCAGTAGTCCAACCTTCTTCAATAATCATAAATGGCAAGCAATTTCTTGGAGTATTGTTATTTATATGCTTCCAATTTTTCCTTATTCATATCTATAAAAGCGAGTAATTTGCCACAAAAAAAAGTAATTTTTCTTTGAGAGGTAGAGTTAGTGAGAGAGAGAGAGACAGAGAGAAAGGTCTTCCTTCCATTGGTTCACTCCCAAATGGCCACAATGGCTGGAGCTGCGCCAACTTGAAGCCAGGAGCCAGGTGTTTCCTCCTGGTCTCCCATGTGGATGCAGGGGCCCAAGCACTTGGGCCATCCTCCACTACCCTCCTGGGCCACAGCAGAGAGCTGGACTGGAAGAGGAGTAACCAGGACTTGAACCCAGCGCCCATATGGGATGCCAGTGCCACAGACAGAGGATTAACCTAGTGAGCCATGGCACCAGCCCCCACAAAAAGTAAAACACTTGAAATGTGTTTCTTCACTCTTAGAAGAATGAGGAATTATTTCTATTCCCCAACAAATTTACCTCCTCCTACCATTTTGCTTATAGTTAACTTACTTAAAACACCAAAATACATTGACCAAGTGGTGAGGAGATGGATCAAGAAAGTATGCAAGACATGAGTGGACAACACATGAAAACTTTTTTAGATAATCTGCAAGTAATGGATGCTAACAACAACAACAATAAAAGATATACACACTTAGTTACTAGGTATTCCTCCTAATACAACTGTAGCAAGAAAAACTAAGTTCAATACCATTTTTGTGGGAGCTCATGCATTAGAAAAGTATATAATCTGAACATGTCACACAAGAAAATAAATATAACAAACAAATAAAAGGCATATTCTGCCAACTGCTAACTTTAAAAGAAATCCAAACTCTGGCAATTTGCAGCAAAAGTGCTATTATTAGAGAACAATGCAACTGTGTCTGATTCAATTGAAGTAATTTGATAGCATCTGAGAACACTTGGAAATGCCTGTCATTCCTAAAAGTTGAAAGGCAGTTGCCATGGAAATGTGTAAAGAGTCTCAAGGACACTGCAGGAACACGATTGACAACTTCTCTACTAAAAACTCAGAAATTCAATTAATTAAGGTAAATAGATCTGACTTTGGAAAGTCAAAGTTTAACTGAGCAGTACTGGGGACACAGGTAAGACTTCTGGAGCTAACAATAGGCTGTTATCCAGAAAGTCAGAGTATACAAGCTACAGTTACACCTGGAATACTTATTTACCATTCATAATGCAACAGGGTTACATAGTCATAAGTAACTATTACATAATTTGGCACACCCCAAGTGGTAATGGCTTGGTAATACATGCTAAATAACAGTACTTTTCAAAGCTTGAGTTTATATTAACATCAGAATTCTTGTACAAAGCAAGGATACCCATCAGCTCTCAAAAACCCTAAGTTTCCTTGAAAAGAGAGGAGGGAGAAAAGGAGCTCACACCTCCATGATTCCTCCCCATGTTCCCATGAAACATATGAACCTTCCAGTTAATGCCCCAATTAACTAAACTCCAAGAGGGAAGGAGGCAAGGCAAGGTAACTGTCAGAAAAATGGAAGAAAGGTAGGAAAATAAGAAATCAGCTCTTGAAAACCAAAGATGAAGCCACACTTCTATTGTTTTTTTTTATAAATACCATACTTTCTTTATTCAGTTAACAGGTAATGGGCATCTGGGTTGGTCCCATATCTTCACTATTGTGAATTGTGCTGCCATGAACATGGGGGTATAGATAACTCTTTCATATACTGATTTCTTTTGGTCTGGGTAAATTCCCAGGAGTGGGATGGCTGGATCATACGGTAGGTCTGTATTCAGATTTCTGAGGTATCTCCATACTGTCTTCCACAGTGGCTGTGCCAGTTTACATTCCCACCAACAGTGGGCCAGGGTACCATCTTCCCCACATCCTGCCAGCATTTGGCACTTGTTGATTTCTGTATAAGAGCCATTCTAACTTGAATGAGGTGAAAAATCATTATGGTTTTGATTTGCATTTCCCTGATAGCTAATGACCCTGAGCATTTCCTAAAGTGTCTGTTGGCCATTTGAATCTCCTCTCTTGAAAACTGTCTGTTCAAGACCTTTGCCCATTTCTTGACTGGGTTGTTTGTTTTGTTCTTGTTGAATTTCTTGAGCTCCTTATAAATTCTGGATATTAACTCTCTATTAGTTGAATAGTTTGCAAAAATTCTCTCCCATTCTGTTTGTTGTCTCTTTGCTTTGCTGAATGTTTCTTTTGTAGTGCAGAAGCTTTTCAACTTGATGTAACCACATTTGTCAATTTTGGCTTTGATTACCTGCGCTTCTGGGGCCTTTTCCAAGAAGTCTTTGCCTATAATGATGTCTTGCAGAGTTTCCCCAATGGTCTCTAGTATGGAGATTTTTCTTTCAAACTGCACATGTTTCCTCATTTTCTTTTTTTTTAAAACTTTTATTTAATGAATATAAATTTCCAAAGTACAGCTTATGGATTACAATGGCTTCTCCCCCATAGCATCCCTCCCACCCGCAACCCTCCCCTTTCCCACTCCCTCTCCCCTTCCATTCACATCAAGATTCATTTTCGTTTCTCTTTATATACAGAAGATCAGTTTAGCATACATTAAGTAAAGATTTCAACAGTTTGCTCCCACACAGAAACATAAAATGAAAAATACTGTTTGAGTACTAGTTATAGCATTAAATCTCAATGTACAGCACACTAAGGACAAAGATCCTACATGAGGAGTAAGTGCACAGTGACTCCTGTTGTTGACTTAACAAATTGACACTCTTGTTTATGGCCTCAGTAATCACTCTAGGCTCTTGTCATGAGCTACCAAGGCTATGGAAGCCCCCTGAGTTCACTGACTCTGATAATTTTTAGACAAGGCCATGGTCAAAGTGGAAGTTCTTTCTTCCCTTCAGAGAAAGGTACCTCCTTCTTTGATGACCCATTCTTTCCACTGGGATGTCACTCGCGGAGATCTTTCATTTAGGATTTTTTTTTTCCAGAGTGTCTTGGCTTTCCATGCCTGAAATACTCTCATGGGATTTTCAGCCAGATGTGAATGCCTTAAGGGCTGATTCTGAGGCCAGAGTGCTGTTTAGGACATCTGCCATTCTATGGGTCTGCTGTGTATCTCACTTCCCATGTTGGATCGTTCTCTCCCTTTTTTATTCTATCAGCTAGTATTTGCAGACACTATTCTTGTTTATGTGATCCCTTTGGCTCTTAGTCCTATCATTATGATCAATTGTGAACAGAAATTGATCACTGGGACTAGTGAGATGGAATTGGTACATGCCACCTTGATGGGATTGAATTGGAATCCCCTGGTATGTTTCTAACTCTACCGTTTGGGGTAAGTCAGCTTGAGCATGTCCCGAATTGCACATCTCTTCCCTCTCTTATTCCCGCTCTTATATTTAACAGTGATCACTTTTCAGTTAAGTTTCAGCACTTAAGAAGAATTGTGTATTGATTACAGTAGGCAGGGGAGACATACTTCTATTGTTACATACGAGTATTTTTAAGGGGTACCATCTCAAAGAGAGATCCCAGCACATTGCCCAAACTGACCCCTGTCCTATTATACTGCTGCCCTCCACCCATATGGCCACGTCCTTTCTATCCCCATGCTCAGATCCAGTGCCCAGAAGAGACTCTTGAAACAGCAGTTGGGCATTTGTTGAATGAATGACTAAACCATCTTCTACTCATTTACCAAATTTTATTTGAGGCTTACTAAAGCAAAATACCACCTCTGCTAGGTACTACCAGAAAGAGATAAATAACCATGGCTGTCATTTAGGAGCTAAGCCAGCCTAGAGAGGAAAGAAACACATAAATAATATCAATGTAAATCAGACCATGGAGTGACAGACAGAAATTATGTGCTTAAATACAATGGGGGAGAGATGTCTGCAGGGGCAGGCACTTGGCACAGCAGTTAAAACACTGCTTTGGATGCCCATATCCCATATCAGAGTGCCTGGGTTGGAGACCCAGCTCCACTTCTGATCCAGCTTCCTGCCAATGTACACTCAGGGGCAGAGGGGCATAAGGGGTGCCTCAAATACTTGGGTATCTGCTACCCACATGGGAGATCCAGATTGCGTTCCTGGCTCCTAGCTTCAGCCTGGCTTAACCCCAATGGTTGTTAGCATTTGGGGAATGAAGCAACAGATAGAGACATATCTATATCTATCTCTCCTCAATCTCTCTGCTTTTCAAACAAAGAAATACATAAATTTTAAAAAATAGTAGAGGACAACTCAACCAAAGAAAAGCAAACAACTCTAGTTAAACAAAGTACTTGAATAGACATTTTTCCAAAGAAAATATAGGAATGGTCAATAAGCACATGAAAAGATGACCATTAACACAAGTCACTAAGGATATGCAAATTACAGAAAATATTGAGTGTTACTGTGAATATGGAGAAATTGGGACTCTTATGCATTGTTGGTAAGAATGTGAAATGCTGCCACTGATGTAAAACAGCATCAGATTCTTCAAAACTTTACCATGGAAGCCAGAAATTCAACTTTGGGAATATACCCAAAAAACTAAAAGACTTAAATATTTATACAACTATGTTAATAGCAAACTTATTCCCAACAGTCAAAATGGAGAAGCAATCTACTCAGAGACCAAAAGTATAAACAAAAAGTAGCATATAAATACAATGTGATATTACAAAGCCTCAAAAATAATGAAATTCTGACACATGCTGTAACATAAATGAAACTTAAAAACCTATGCTAAGTGAAATAAGCCAGACATAAAAGAATAAAAATTGTCTGATTTCATTTATATGGCATACCTAAAGTAGTAAAATCCATAGCATCAGAAAGTGGAATGGTGCTTACCAGAAGCTTTGAGAAAGGATTGGAGAGTTATTGTGTGATACATACAGAGTTTGGGTTTGGGAAAATGAAAAGGTTATGTAGATGGATGGTGGTGATAGTTGTACAATAATCTGAATATAGTCAGTATCACTTAACTGTACACTTAAAAGTAGTTAAAATGGTAAGAAGTTTTATGCTATGTATATTTTGTCACAAAGGAAAAAAATAAGAGAGACACATTGTTTCTGCCTGGGGCCTAATTTTCATGTCTAGTGATATTCTTCCTCTTTTCATGTGGTAAGACTTGATGTAGAAGGGGCATCCTCACCTGGCTGTTAAGGTTGGAGGGAACTCAACAAGCAAAGGCTAGTGGTGGGGAAGAGAGAGGGTACCAAAGGCACAGCATAAGTAGTCTGGGAGCATAGGAGGGGAACTCAGCATAGAATTACAGGACCCATAGAAATTAGATGAGGCCGGAAAGGCCTGCTGCTTTCCCATGCCACATATTTCAAAGAGCTTTGAATCCTAGGTGAGAACATCTGTATACACAGGAAGAGAGGGCATGAATATCTTTGAAGAAAAAAAAAAGTCTTGGTCAACAACAAGTAGAATAGACTGGGGCAGGGAGCGAGCAGAGGCTAGAAATCCAGTCATCTGTGGTCAGAGTTCAAATAGAAATATAAGGAAGGAAAAGACTTCACTAGCATAACGCACAGCACTTCTCAGCCTTGAGTACAAGCTGCTAGTAAATGACATATAAAATTAAACTATTATTATTATCATAATATTACCTAAATGCATACAAATTTCCTTATGCTTATAGCTCCAATAAAGCTAAACACCAAAACAAAGTTACAGCCTAGATAGTCTTGTTCTAAATCCTGGCTTCCTGGCTTTCCAACATTTCTCTAGGACTTCAACCTCCTTCCTATAAAACAATTGTCTGTCTGAGAGTGTGGCACTTGCAGGCAAAGCCTTGGAGCCATGCTCTGAAAGAGTTCTCCGAAGCTCATGTGTAAGAACCCCTACTGCAGTAGTGTCGAGAAGTGGAACCTTTAAGTAGTGTTGGGCCAAGAGGGTTTACTTCCACAAATAGATGAATGCCATTATCATAGCTTAGGGAGACTTGCTAAAAGGATGAGTCTGGAATTCTCTCTCTTTCTCTCTCTCTTTCTTTCTATTTCTCTCTCTCTCTTGTTCTGCCTTTCAAATTAAAATAAACATTTAAAAAATAGAATAATTAAAGCATTTTATTTGAGAAAGGTAATCATTTATTCTTAAGTATTCTTAACTCTGGGGATCATGTGCTCCTCCACCTCAGGCAGTCATTTCCAGAGGACAAAAAGTAAGAGCCTGAGGGCATATGTGTGTTACTGTCAAAGAAAACTGATCTGTTCACCAATTAAAAGCTAGGAATCTCAGGGCTGGCATTGTGGTGCAGCAGGTTAAGCTGCTGCTTCCCATGCTGGCATCCCTGATCCAGCTCCCTGCTAATGTGCCTTGGAAGGCAGCAGATGATGGCCCAAGTACTTGGGCCCTTGCCACCCAAGTGGGACACCTAGCAGGAGTTCCTAGCTTCTAGCTTTAGCATGGCCCAGCCCTGGCTGTTGTGGCCGTTTGTGGAGTGAACCAGAAGAAGGAAGATCTCTCTCTTTTTCTCCCTGTCTCCCCCTATGTCTGTGCTACTCTGCTTCTCAAATAAGTAAATAAATACTTTTTTAATGCTAGAAGTACCACTGACAATGCTAAGAGAAAGTCAAAGTAGAACTTTCTGGAGACAGCATCAGCTGGGACTGTTCCACAAACTCTCTGCAATATGATAAAGTGGGTCTTGAAGAAGATGGCATTTCCTAGGGAAGAGAGAGGGTCACCACACCTCAGGACCTATGCCAGAGCTCTCAGTCAGAGCTGACTCTTCACCCCGCCCAACACACCGTGTAAGAGCGGGGCAGCACCCTGCCAACACATGCCACTCACATTCCAACCTGATAGGCAGCATGCTAGTAGCCTGCACCCAGTCTCATTTAACACTCCATTTGAGAATTTCTCAGGTAAAGTTTAACATATTTACAACTGCCTCAACATTGGCTTCTGCCCCTCATTTTCTAAGAGAACTCTTTTAGAAGCAAAATTTATTAGCACCAATGAGTTTTTGCCTGTTCTAGGATGCCACGAACTACCTTACTGGTTCTTTTATTTATTTTTCAAAATATTCACTTTTTTGTTTAGCACTTAAAGGACAACTTTGAAAGATATTTTTTAAAGTTTAGAAAAAATTAGCAAAAATACTGCTCTCTTTTTAAATGAAACCGTCTCTGAGAAAAGTCTCCAGTGCTAAACTAGCTTTCGGAGGGTTGAGCTCTGCACTTCGCTGGCATTCCTCCCACAGACCTCACACAGATGCCAGACCTAATATATCTGGCTAACCCCGTGAAAATCCATCAGCATTGATACTCATAGAATACTGGCCATGTACTATTTGTGCCAAAAAAACATGCATCACAGCTCACACATTCTGAGTCTTGGAACATTTGGCCAGAATAGCCAAATTTTAAATAGTAACAATTAGGGTGACTTAAGCTCTTGTTCATCAGTGTCTGGTTTAATCTTCAACAAGTACTTGTAGTTGATGTAGCAGTTCCTCAACTCCTACATCTTCCCAGTGGAAGGTCAAGGTTAACAAACTCTCACATGGGTAAGACTTTCAAGAACTGGCAAGGTTGCTAAATCCAAGAAACGGATGCCTGAAACCCACTCCGATGAAGAGCAGAGGAGACTTCTGCTGAGGGTAAAATGTGGTTTCTGTGACTGCTGGAACTACACCAGCAGGAAATTGGAGGAGCTTGGCATAAAATGCATTTTCTGAACTCTTCCCAGCTACAAGGAAAAAGTAGAGTAAGTGGCAAAACTTTCAAACACAGACAGCATATATTAGAAGAAAAAGTAGCCTTTAGAAAGGATGAATTTCATGTCTGAATATGATTCTACCAATCGTTGGCAGTATTCATTATATATTTAAAGAATTCTTATACTCAGGTTAAATAAATTGGACTTTGACAAAAATAACTAGAGGAACAAAACTATAATATTAGATTGTCTTTCATCTTTGTAACTCTGCCTTTCAAATAAATACAATAAATCTTTAAAAAATTATTTATAAATATGAAATAAATAGAAGATTTAAGTCTAGTAAGTCTGACGACCTCCTTCCTCCATCCATCCACATGGAATCTATACTCATCTGTGGAAAAACAGAAAAGTGGCCAACCCTCAACCAACTGCAGAGCAAGAATACCCAGCCTGCCCCACAACCAACAGAGGAAGGTGAAGAGGAAACTATATTTCTGCTTGACAACAGCAGCAAGTAAAAAGTAGCACACTGTTGTGCTCAGCTCTGATCAATCAGGTGAGCAGCCTCCTTCCTGTGGAGAACCACAAGCAGAATGAAGAGACGGCCTAAGCATCCTTGAGTTCCTTTCTTGTGACTAGAAAGAAGAAAACTCTGCTTTCTGACAAAGCAACCACTCAGCAAGTAAAAGCAACTTTTATATTTTCTTCACCTCATACAACAAGGGGTTCATTGTGACCCTTTTACAAACTCTAAAGAAATGTTAGTTGAATGGAATTCAGAAATGAAAGAAGCAAGGAGGGAAGAATGGAGGAAGAGGAGAAAGAAAAAGAAATAATGGGGCCGATGCTGTGGAGCAGTGAATTAAAGCCTTGGCCTGAAACGCAGGCATCTCATATGGGTGCCGGTTCTAGTCCCAGCTGCTCCTCTTCAAATCCAGCTCTCTGCTATGGCTTAGGAAAGCAGTAGAAGATGGCCCAAGTCCTTGGGCCTCTGCACCCACGTGGGAGATCTGGAGGAAGCTCCTGGCTCCTGGCTTCGGATCGGTGCAGCTCCGGCCGTTACGGCCATCTGGGGAGTGAACCAGCAGATGGAAGACCTCTCTCTCTGTCTCTGCCTCTCTCTATAACTCTGCCTTTCAAATAAATAAAATAAATCTTTAAAAAAAAGAAAAAGAGAAATATCACTGGCTATTAATGATGTTATAATAGTTTTAATTGGATATAACCCAGTGGACTGATTCCTTGATTATAAATCTTACAATTAGATTTATTCTAGCAGCAAGTAATCTGGGAGATATTTTAGTAACATTAATAAAGCTGAAAATTAATTTCTGCCATATACATTTTAATATCTGCATCCTAAATATGTATAAGATATTCATATATCTTATATGAAGTAGACACTCTAATAAAATATCAAAATTAAGAAAATTATTTGGATACCTATTGGTTTCTCTAATGAAACATGTTAGATTGTTAATATACAAACTAGGGACTTTAAAATACTAAGGAGTTAAATATTTCCCTGGGAATTTTTTCTCCCATTTATTTGCTTAACAAACTCTCTTCATTATATAGAACAGGAGTAACCTTCCACGGAGGCCATATTTAACTGATGAGATGGCATTGCTTATACAACAGGGCTGAACAATAGAGAAATGCAGCAGCTACAAATGTTGATTCATCTGAGTCTAACTGAGCTAATGTAAAAATTTCCCATTAAAGCATTCCCAAATTCTTTTGTACAGTCTTATTACTTGGATCATTTTTTTTTCAAACACAAATGATTATCCTGACAAAATATGAATGATTTGAAGATTAGAACGTAATTTCAAAAGGATTTGGTTCATCCACCTTGAGCTCCACAAGGTCATACTTTTTTCTGGACAACACTGGTAAAAATTCATTTTGCCCAAACTGCTGAAAATTTGACAATCTAGATTTGAAGCACTATGAGCTGATTATATATTTCAAAACTAAATAATTTGATAACCTTATTCTTTGCCATAACACACAGAACAGTATATTTGCCTCTATAAAAGATACAGCTTTCTAATCACAAATATTAATTTTTAGGTCACATCTAGTAGAGTAAGACCCAAGTAAAAGTCACTTTTTTCCACTATGATGGCCTTGTTTTCACATTACTTCAGGATATAAAATTTGACACTCAGTAGCCTGCTCTCCCGTATGCCATTAACACCTTCCAATGCAGTAAAAGCATCACAAAGATTATGTTTTTGATCAGGCCAGGATATTGTTGAAAACCTATTAGATTCTCCCCTAAAGGGCACTACAATGCAAATGAGTATGTCATAGGACTAACTGAAAGCAGGACAGTATCCAGTTTGCAGAAATACGGTTGACTATAACATTAAAAGATTTCTCATTTAATGTGCAATTGCTTACCTCTCTTTCTGGCTAGAGTGAGTGTAAAGAGTTACAAAGAAGAACTGAAGATTCATATTCAAATGAACTCAAGCAAAAAGTATAAACAAGCTATATTATTTTAAAATATTAATGAATTCCAACCAGTTAGCAGGAATCTAAATGAACTTTGCCTAGAATAAATATAATCAGACCCCCAAAATTATAAACATAATTTGTAATTATAAGTAAAAACACTGAAAGTTCAACTATAAATAAAGTTTAGAAAAGCTGAAAACTACATATGAACCAATGGTTAATTTAAAAGATGAATTATCAGGAGGGTTCCAGTATCTACCCAAAAAAGGAGGAGGAAAGATTTAGCAAGCAAGCTGTTTTAAACTGATAGATGTTCTGGAGATTAAGGATGTGTAGTCACAGACCCTCTTACTCTTTTCTCAATTAATCTGTGTGATAGTGCTCAGTGAAGAATAATAAAGTAGGTATATTAATAGGCAATGAGCTCTGCTCCAGCCTGCCACACTGAACAGCACTGGAAAACTAAATCAATTTCCTTCTTCCTCAGATACATAGAGACAATTATCTTACTATCTAGCAGTAGATCATATGGTTTTGAAAATCCATTAAGCTATAAAAAAAGAATACAAATAACACTTCATGTTTACTGTATGTTAATAAAAAAATTAAAAATCAAATAACAAAAAATTAAGTCCATCAATTGACAACAGAATGCAAGTGTGAACCCTATTAAATAGAACGCAGGAAAACAAAAATAATTCCTTAAAGTTGCAAGTATAAACAAATATGTTAATTCATAAAACAAGAGACCACAAAACACAGCCAAAGGATACTGCATCATGTACTCTGTACAATTTCTCACCAGCCAAAAATTTATCCAGCAAATGTACAAAATGACACATTTTAAAAAATATAATCTCAGAAAAAGCATCCTTGCTAAACTCAAGCAAACACTTTTGTTAAAAATTGGTTTTAATAAAATTAATCTTGCTCAAAACTTCTAAAGATTCATGATATACAAAATAGAGATCAGATCAACACTGTGGTTTTCAAATCTTCTATACTCTATATAATACAGACTAAATTTAATCCAACTGTTTCCCACTTAAAAATTAGTAGAGCACATTACTATTCCCACTTATACTTGTTTTTGTACAAAATCTATAGATCCACTAATGTGCTGAATTTCTAAGAATACCACAATCGATATCAAAAGGGAAAAATGTACTCCCCAAGTAATAAAATGTAAATATAAATAAATATATATACATTTTAACTTGTATCTAAATAGATATAATTAATCTCTACACATATTTATGTGTATTAAATTCTAGGATAAATATATCCAATTCAATACTGAGTCCAATCTAACTTTGACACAGAGTAAAGGGAAGGCAGTGAAAATTCACTTAGGCTTCTATAGTAGCTGCAGTTAGATTCAAATCAAAACAGTAGGAATTGGTCTTGGCACTTTCATAATACAGCCTTATCATATAAGGTTAGGAATGAAAATTGCTTAGACCATTTTCATTGAAGATAACTTGGGCAGAAGTAACAATGTGCAATCTATTGAGAAAAATAAGGTATGAAACAAAAAGGGATGCAGAATTAATTTCCAGGAGTAAAATACTGTCCAAGGAAAAATAAAAAGGGGAATACATAAAAGTCTCAAAGGGATAAGTAGGATTTTAAAATGCTTCTTAAGGTATTATCCAATGATCCCGTCTCTATTTTAACTCTACTTCACTGGCAAGAAAAGAATTTCCTGGGGATAGATAATGTGCAATGGAATGTAACAGAGCATTGTTCAAATGTATTGTCTATTAATTTCTGTCACTGATTTTGGATTCATTCCTAATGGTAACGAAAAGCTTTTTGAATTGAAAACATTAAAGGGTTGTTAAAAGAAACAAATGCAGAGAGCATTGCAGCCCATCAAGTAAGGGACAGGGGTGGATGGGGGAAGGGTGTTCACATTTAGTACTGGCAGAAAGATGACTTTACATTAATAAGACTATATTCATCTTCAAAAACTAAGAACTGAGTATTAACATTTTTACTTGATGTGATTTGTTTCAGTTAGTGAGAATGGCTAATCAATTTATATGTCAAATGAAAAGGCAAGCCATGGTTTTACGTCAAATTGCATAAATGTTTATCCATCAAAACAATTAGAATTTTAAAAATCTGCTACAATTTCTGTTAAATGAGCATATTTTAAGGAGTCTTTAAAATAAATATTTGAGTTTCATCAGACCTTCATAAAATTGACCAAGGATCCATCCATTTACCAACTATTCCTGCAGCCAGTAAGAAACTATAGTCCTCAGGATTCTGTCAAAACCCAGAAATCTGGGACAAGCATTTGGCACAGCAGTTAAGACACCACTTGAGATGCCCACATGCCATCTCAGAGTGCCTGGCTGTGAGTCCTGGCTCCACTCCCAATTCTAGCTTCTTGCTAATGCATATCCTGGGAGGCAACTGGTGATGGTTCAAGTACTTGCATCCCTGCCACCCGCCTAAGCGGAAAACCAGAACTGAGTTCCTAGCTCCTGGCTTTGGGCTAGTCCAACCCTGATGTTTTGAGCATTTGGAGAGCAGATTGGAGACCTCTGTCTCTCCCTCTCTCTCTTGTCTTAGAAATAAATAACTTAAAAATCAACCTTCAGCCAAGGAGCTAAATATCTATAAAGTCACATAAACAAACATTTATTTTATTTAATTTAATTTTGGGTGCATGAATACAACCTCAAATGGAGACTCAACACTGGTCAGAAATCTTGCTGCATTTGTCATTAAGTGTGCACTTTAGGCAACTATTTCATACTGCTCTTTTCTCCTACACGAGAACACACACACCTGACCTCAACCTCAGTTGATGGCCTCATTCATACTTTATTGGAAAAATAAAAGCCTTTAGAAAAGAGTTCTCTCAATCCATACCATCAAATTACAAACCTCAGGGCTTCAATTTCTACCTTCCCTCTCTCCCTCCTCCAATAAAGGCTAAGCAACCCCCAATATCAACATTATGTGCTTTTGACCTTCTGTAAAGCATAAAAGACCCATCCAATGGGAGAAAATGCAGGGATGGTTGCAAATTACTTCCTCCTACCTATAAAAATACTATTTTTAAAATGTTGCTGTTTCTACCAGGGGATTCCAATTCAATCCCATCAAAGTGGCATGTACCAATGCCATCTCACTAGTCCAAGCGATCAATTTCTGTTCACAATTGATCATAATGAAAGGACTAAGAGTCAAAGGGATCACATAAACAAGTCTAGTGTCTGCTAATACTAACTGATAGAATAAAAAAGGGGAGAACGATCCAACATGGGAAGCGAGATGCACAGCAGACTCATAGAATGGCGGATGTCCTAAACAGCACTCTGGCCTCAGAATCAGCCCTTAAGGCATTCACATCTGGCTGAAAAGCCCATGAGAGTATTTCAGGCATGGAAAGCCAAGACACTCTGGAAAAAAAAAAAAAAAAAAAAAAAAAAAAAAAAAAAAAAAGACTGAAATGAAAGATCTCTGTGAGTGAGATCCCAGTGGAAAGAACAGGTTTTCAAAGAAGGAGGTACCTTTCTCTGAAGGGAGGAAAGAACTTCCACTTTGACTATGACCTTGTCTAAATAAGATAAGAGTCAGTGAACTCAAAAGGCTTCCATAGCCTTGGCAACTCATGACTAGAGCCTAGGGAGATTACTGACGCCATAAACAAGAGTGTCAATTTGTAAAGTCAACAACAGGAGTCACTGTGCACGTACTCCTCATGTAGGATCTCTGTCCTTAATGTGCTGTACATTGTGATTTAATGCTATAACGAGGACTCAAACAGTATTTTTCACTTTGTGTTTCTATGTGGGTGCAAACTGTTGAAATCTTTACTTAATGTATACTAAACTGATCTTCTGTATATAAAGAAAATTGAAAATGAATCTTGATATGAATGGAAGGGGAGAGAGAGTGGGAAATGGGAGGGTTGTGGGTGGGAGGGAAGTCATTGGGGGGGAAAAGCCATTGTAGTCCATAAGCTGTACTTTGGAAATTTATATTCATTAAATAAAAGTTAAAAAAAAAGTTGTTGTTTCTTACACTAGAATGTCAGCTCTGATTATGCACATATATATATACATATATATAGTAATTCCTTGAATTATATATATAATAATTCCTTGAATTTTTGTTGAAAATCACATCTTCTATTAAACTATCCTTTCTTCCATCACTCCCACTGACAGCATTATTAATTAGCATGACACCAACTGTATGCAGGGAAAATTAATCACTATATCTTTGAGGTTCCCATAACATTTATACTCCTACTGCACAGAAAGAACATTTTTATAAATATTCTTCCTTACTCCAATTCTCATTCCACGCTGTAAAACAAAGTAATGAAAACACTGACTTTACAGGATTGGTGGCTGAATAAGATGCTCTGCCAATCACCCTTCCCACAGACACCAAAGTAAAAAGCTATACACACAGCAAGTTGCCTTCACAACAGCTAAGAAGCCAGGTGAGAGACAAGTGCCTCATCTTACAAGCATCCGAAAAGCTACAGTGAAAAAGTAAGAAAGAAAGAGCTGAGTCTCTCACCCCTCCTCAATTTCTAAAGAGAATGGCATGGAAAGTCATCTCTTGCCTGGGAAAAAGCCAATGAACTGAATTACCATTGCCAGGCCTGCTGCAAAAAAAAATCAGTTAAATTGAGACTACAGTTTCTGCTCCTAGGCTCATAATTCAGATATCAGGAAAAGATAAAGACATTCCCTAAAAAAAGGTGAAAGAATTCATCACCACCAGGCTTATGTTAAAAGAAACGCTAAAGGGAATTTTTCAAAGTGAGAGAGATACTAACAAGTAAGAAGAAAATATCAGAAGGTAGAAAACTCACTGGTAAGAATAACTACACAAATTCAGAACACTCTAGTGCTATAAAAATGGCATGTAAAGCAATTATGTTTACTATGAAGGCAAAAATTATAATCACTACCTTAAAATGTTGAGATAGGCAATATTGAAAGAGGTCAAATGTAACATCAAAATTCAAAATACGGAGAAGAATGGAGCAAAAATATAGAGTTCCTTATTAGGATTTCTTATCTCTTTGTCCGTCTCTCCATTATAATCAATGTTAAGCTGTTATCATCAAGATAGCTTGTTATACCCACACGAAGTTTTTTGTAAGACTACTGATGAGCACAAAGCAAACAGACTTAGCAAAAATAATATCAAGGAATCAAAGTACACCACTAAAGAAAATAACCTATCAACAAATGAAGATTACAAGACAAGGAGAAAGAAAGGAGCTACAATAAAGAATTGAAAGAGTGACCACAAATGGGGGCAACAGATTAAGTCACCTCTTGTGACACTGGCATCCCACTCAGTGTACCAGTTTGAGTCTCAGCTGCTCCAGTTCTGATCCAGCTTCCTGCCAATGTGCCTGGGATGGCAACCCACATGGGAAACTCAGATGGAGTTACTCACTCCTGGCTTCAGCCTGGCCCAACCCTGGCTATTACAGCCATTTGTGTAGTGAACCCCCTCTACTGGCACATATATACTGAAAGTGAAATGATGGAGCAAGATATTCTATGCACATAAAACCCAAAAGAAAGCAGGAGTAGCAATACTTCTATCAGATAAAATAGTTTTAAAGTAAAAAGCAGTAAAAAGATAGAACCAAAGAGATATTGAGAGAGAGAGGCACTGGATGGTTATTAAAGGGCTCAATCCAACAAGAGGAAATAACACTTATATTTACACCAAATATCGGAGCACCCAAATACGTGAAGTAAATATTGAAAGACCTAAGGGAAGACAGAACCCAATACAATAATAGTAGGAGACTTTAACACTCCACTTTCAGAAATGGACAGATCAACTATACTGAAAAACAACAAAGAAACAGAGTTAAACAGCACCCTAGATTGCACACTAATAGACAGCTATAGAACTCTGCATCCAACAACTGCAGAATACACATTGTCCTCTACATCACATGGAAGGTTCACCAGGATGGATCATAAAATGGGTCACAAAACAAGTTTCACCAAATTTAAAAGAATGGAAATCATACTGAGTATCTTTTCTGACCACAACGCACTAAAATTAGAAATCAGTATTTGGAAATTACACAAATACATGGAAATTAAATAACTTACTCCTGAGAAATTAATGTATCAAGAAAGAAATCAAGGAGAAAATTTTTTAATTTTTGAAATTAATGAAAATGCAAATACAACACACCAAAACCAGTACTAAAAGGGAAGCTTATAGCCACCAATGTCTACATTAAAAAAAATTTTTCAAATGAACAACCTATCATTGTACCTCAAATAACCAGAAAAACAAGAAAAATCAAATCCAAAATTGGTAAAAGGAAGGAAATAATAAACCCAGAGCTCAAATAAATGACATAGTAGACTAAAAACACAATACAAACAAAAAAAATCAAAGAAATGAAGAGCTGGTTCTTTGAAAAGATCAACAAAAATTGACAGGCCTTTAGCTAAACAAACCAAGAAAAAGAGAATTTGAATTATACATAGAATTATGTATAATATTATATATAATTACATTATATTTGAATTATACATAGAATCAGAGATGAAAATGGAGACTTACAACTGATATCACAGGCATACAAAGGATTGTTACAAATTACCACGGGGCGCAGCGCTCTGGCGCAGCGGGTTAACTCCCTGGCCTGAAGCGCTGGCATCCCATATGGGCGCCGGTTTGAGACCCGGCTGCTCCACTTCTCATCCAGCTCTCTGCTATGGTCTGGGAAAGCAGCAGAAGATGGCCCAAGTGCTTGGGCCCCTGCACCTGCATGGGAGACCCGGGAGAAGCTCCTGGCTCCTGGCTTCAGATCAGCATAGCTCTGGCCATTGCGGCCAATTGAGGAATGAACCATCAGATGGAAGATCTCTCTCTCTCTCTCTCTCTCTCTGCCTCTCCTCTCTCTGTGTAACTCTGACTTTCAAATAATAAATAAATAAATCTTAAAAAAAAAAAAAAGAAATTACCATGAACAACTACATGGCAAAAATTCAATAACCTAGAAGAAACGGACAAATTTTAGGACCTACACACCTTATCCAGATTGAATCATGAGGAATAGAATATCTAAACAGACCAATGATGAGTAGCAAGTTTGGCAGTAATTAAAATCTATCATCAGGGGCTGGTACTGTGGCACAGTAGGTTAATCCTCGGCCTGCAGCATTGGCATCCCATATGGGCACCAGTTCTAGTCCCAGCTATTCTTCTTCCAGTCCAGCTCTCTGCTGTGGCCTGGGAAAGAAGTAGAAGATGGCACAAGTGCTTAGGCCCCTGCACCCATGTTGGAGACCTGGAGGAAGCTACTGGCTCCTGGCTTCGGATCAATTCAGTGTCAGCTGTTGCAGCCATTTGGGAAGTGAACCAGCAGATGAAAGACCTTTCTCTCTTGTCTCTCCCTCGCACTTTCTATAACTCTACCTCTCAAATAAATAAATAAAATATTTTAATAATAAATAAATAAACAAACAAACCTATCAGAGGAAAGCCCAGCACCAGATGACTTCATTGCTGGATTCTTCCAAACACTTAAAGAAAAAATAACACAAATCCTTCTTAAATTATTTCCAAAAATACAAGACTAGGAAATTTTTCCAAGTTCATCCTATAAAGCTAGCATTTCCTTGATACCAGAACCATATCTTACACAATAAAAGAAAAAATCTACACGTCAATATTCCCAGTGAACATTGATGTATAACTCCTCAACAAAATACTAAAAAATAGAATCCAACAGCATATTACAAATATCATTCAAATATCATTCACTATGATCAAGTGGGATTCCTCCCAATGATGCAAGGATGGTTCAACACAGGCAAATCAATACAGGTGATACACCACATCAACAAAATGAAGGACAAAAATCATTTATTGATCATCTCAATAGATACAGAGAAGTCATTTGATAAAATCCAGTATCTCTTCATGGTAAGAACTCCAACCAAGTTAGAAAAAAACAAATAAATAGGATTTCATCAAATGAAAGAACCTCTGTACAACAAAAGAAGCAATTAAATGAAATAACATCTGAATCTATATATCTGACAAGGAGTTAACATTCAGAAAATTTAAGAAATTCAACAGCAATAATAATAATAATCTGATTTAAAAATGGGCAGTAGAGGCCGGCGCCATGGCTCAATAGGCTAATCCTCCACCTTGCAGCGCCGGCACCCCGGGTTCTTGTCCCGGTTGCCCCTCTTCCAGGCCAGCTCTCTGCTGTGGCCAGGGAGGGCAGTGGAGGATGGCCCAAGTACTTGGGCCCTGCACCCACATGGGAGACCAGGAGAAGCACCTGCCTCCTGGCTTTGGATGAGCGTGATGCGCCGGCTGCAGCGTGCCGGCCGTGGGGGCCATTGGAGGGTGGAACCAATGGCAAAAAAAGGAAGACCTTTCTCTCTGCCTCTCTCTCTCTCACTGTCCACTCTGCCTGTCAAAAAAAAGGGGGGGGGGGCAGTAGATCCAGACATTTCTCAAAGAAAAACATACAAATAACCAAGAGTTACAGTAAAAGGCTTAACATCATTAACATCAGGGAAATGCAAATTAAAACCACAACACATCACTTCACTCCAATAATACTGGCTAGTATCAAAAAGACAAAAGAAAACAAGTGTTGGTCAGGATGTGGGGAAAAGAAAATCTTTTCACATTGTTGGAATGTAGATTAGTACATTAGTGTTGGAAAATAATATGGAAGTTCCTCAAAAAACTAAGAATAGAACTACCATATGATCCAGCAAGCCACTCCTGGGTACATTCAAGGGAAATGAAACCAATCTGTTGAGGAGACATCTGAACTCCCACATTTATTTCACCACTATTCAGAACAGTCAAGAAAAGGAAATGACCTATGTGTTTATCCTAAATGTATGGATAATGAAAATGTGATATATGAATACAATGGAATATTACTCAGTCATAAAAAGGATAAAATCTTGTCATCCACAACAAGCGAAATAAGCCAAACACAGAAAGACAAATATCACATGTCAAGCGAAATAAGCCAAACACAGAAAGACAAATATCACATAATCCCACTCATATGTTGGGTCTAAAACACAGGTGATCTCATAGAAGTTAAAAATATAATTGTGTTACCAAAGCTGGGGACAGAAGTGGGGAAGGAAAAGTGGGGAAAGATTGACAAGTACTAGGTTATTACTAATAGAAGTTATTGTTGATAGAAGTTCTGGGGTTCTGTTGCACAGTAGAGTGACTATAGATAAGGTAGTGTACATTTGTCTGTTTAAAAATAAAAGAAGATAACATTTTGGATGCTTTCACCATAAAGAAATGTTAAATGCTTGAAAGGATAAATCTATATATTATGGTTGGACATTATACAATGTATACATGTAACAAATATCACATAATACCCCCAGAGAAATGCATAACTTTATATACTAGTTAAATTAAAAAATAAATGAATGAAACATAAGCAGAAAAACTGCTTCATTTACCACTTCTTGAATTTTTTAAAATATTTATTTATTTACTTGAGAGGCAGATTTACAGACAGAAAGAGGAAGAGACAGAGAGAGATCCTCCATTCATTGGTTCATTCCTCAAATGGCTTCAAGGGCCAGAGCTGGGCAGATCCAAAGCCAAGAGCCAGGAATTTCTAATGGGTCTCCCATGCAGATGCAGGGGCCCAAGCACTTTGATCATCTTCCACTGCTTTCCCAAGCAATCAGCAATGAGCTGGATCTGAAGAGTAGCAGCTGGGACTCAAACCAGCACCCATATAGGATGCCAGTGCCACAGGTGGACACTTAACCTATGACGCCACAGTGCCAGCCTACAATTTCTTGAATTCTAAATCAGTCAGTGTCTCAATGAGTTCAGTAAGTATTTCTTTAACTAAATCTACACAAAAGTCCAAACTGCTCTGTGAATTAATTTCCATCTCATTCTCTATTTTATACAAGAAAAATACAAGATAAGATACATTCTTAATAAATAACAAAAAATTATTTATTTGCAGAAGTCATGTAGACATGAAGTAGACAAGCAGAGTATCACTTAATTTGATGGAAAATCAGTCTAAGTCTATAATGAGAAAACTACTTTTCCTCCCAAGGTACCAGACTATTGCTGTGGTGGCAAAGTCAATTAAATATTCTTGGGCCAGCGCTGTGGTGCAGCGGGTTAACTCCCTGGCCTGAAGCACAGGCATCCCAAGACCTGGTTCGAGACCTGGCAGCTCCACTTCTGATCCAGCTCTCTGCTATGGCCTGGGAAGGCAGTAGACAATGGCCCAAGTTTTTTGGCCCTTGCACCCACATGGGAGACCCGAAGAAGCTCCTGGCTCCTGGCTTCAGATTAGCACAGCTCTGGCCGTTGCAGCCAATTGGGGAGTGAACCATCGGATGAAAGACTTCTCTCTCTTCCTCTCTCTTTCTCTCTCTCTCTCTCTCTGCCTCTCCTCTCTCTGTGTAACTCTGACTTTCAAATAAATAAATAAATCTTTTTAAAAAATTAAATAGCCTTTATCTCACTGACTCCAGAAACAGTCTTCATTTTCCATCAGTCCACATTCTTAGGATTCATGGTTTTTGTTATAATGAAGGCAGTTCATCACTTTTGTTTTGCCCATTAGTAAAAGTAGAGTAAAGATTTGACAAATTAATCAATTAAGTAGTTAATATATTAAATAAAATGTGGATTGGGCTACTACTAAGAACAGGTGTTTTCATCTGAGTCATACCACACAGAGAGCTAAACAAAAGCCAATTTTTAAAAATTCCCTCAGATTATAATAGCTACTTTTCTATGTGGTTTCATACAAGATATGATTATGCAAGAAAAACACCTAATTTCATTTTCTTCTTGAATTCTTGCATTTCCCTAGAGAAATTATATTCACAATATGGAAAATGAGGCTCTTAGAATATCGCATGTTATTAACTCTAATAAACTAAAAAAAGAAGTGTCCAGCAATTTGAAGCCTTTGGTTAATCATGAAAGGGATAAGCAAGAAACTGCAATCAACTCTGTTGACCTGTCATCTATGTTACTGTAATGATTAAACCAAACTACCAATTGTGAAGATGAAGATGATGCCCCGTACTGAAAAATAGCATCAGCCTCTGATTGTATGATTAAAAATTCAGCCATCCCAGTTCTCATATGGCAGAATGCCATAGCCAAGACTTGGAAAGATTAATATCTATAAGCCTGCAAATCACATAAGTAGTTTTAATAGTGATATAAAAATACAAGAAAAGTTTCTAAATAACATCATTCTTACTATGATTTTAATATTATTATTTGCATGAATAATCATGAAGTGCTTTTTCGTCATTTGTTCTGGCATTCATACAGGAACTACTAAAACGTAACAGAGGTAATAAACTAAACTACCAATTGTTTTAATTTATTTAAAGTGAAAATATTTATATGGAAAGCTTTATAAAGTAAATCATTTCAAAATAAAACATGAAGCAGCCAATTAAATCACACTGTCAAAGTCAACAAAACATAAATTTACAATTTTTTTCAATTAAATAGACATTGCACCTCTCATTTTCTCAGTCCACATCTAACTGTTTTCATGTTTTCTTAAATGTGCAATATTGAACTTCAGAGTCAATCATGTCTCATTTTTAGGATGCCTTTAGAATTGAAGTCTGAGACAACTAACAAAAACTTCACTGCTTCACAGCAGGATGAGGATTCCTTTTTCTAAGCAAAATTCCAGACATTCCATGACTTTCTATAAAAACAGAAGATGCCCATTTTAAAATGGAACAGCCTTGAAGAAGTACCAGCGTTAAATAGCCAAGAAATGTACTTATTACAAGGAGGTTTACATTTGCTCTTGTAAGTGAACTCTAGAGATTTCTGTTCTCCAGTTCCATCTTTAATCCCCCTGTCAGCTTCTCCTTTCTGTCACAAAACACTGGATGCTGTCTTTCCATGAGCTTACTGTGCAAGCAAAAACAACAGATTGAGAAAGCTTTCTAGACAAAACATGATGAAGTGTCTGATTCTTATACCCCTTCTACCGCCCCAGAAACTGCCCCCTGGAAAAAAAAAAAAACTAATTTGAGCAATAATATCTAAAGATTATCACTTTTCATAATTCAATGACTTGATTAAAGAAAAGATTTTTTAAGTACCATGATTTTTTAACATGACATGATAATATATACTGAAATATGACAAGTACAAAGGTTAGACACAGATAAGAATTTATTTTAAGTGCAGACATGAGAATCAAGGCTTACTTCCTGGTCTCTGCAGTAGCAAATGCATACCTTAAAGCAAATGGGACTTGCACTGGTCTGTGACCATCCTTACAGAGCCCAGGGAGTGAGGTGGGAGGCCCAGGCTGCTCAGGAGAGGCCAATGTGATCTTTCAATTCCCTCCACTCAGAAAAATTCACCAAATCCCAACTTTGTGCCAGGACTGTACTAGGCCACCTTGACTTGAAACAGACTGAGTTTCTGTACTGGTGGAGCTGCAGTCTGTGGTAGGAAATCTATAATCACCCAAATAAAAATATTATTCTTTGATATGTTCTAGGAGGAAGCCCAGGGAAGAATAAATAGATCTTATCTAGTCTACAGAGCAACAAAAGCTTTCCCTAAAGAACTTTGTAGTGTTTAATACCAAGTGGGAATTAACCATGTATAAAAGGAAAAGGACAGGGAATTCCAAGATAAGGAATCAATACAGGCAGAGCCAGTCAGAAAGCCAGTGAGAGATTTGGGGCTCTGCTAAAGTAGCAAAAATAACCTCACCAGAATTCCCTTTAGAGCGAAGAACGGGTTTAAGGTGACCTACCCTAGATAGGCTGAAAATAGTTACCAGCCTATGGCAGTCTGCCTAGGGTAGGTAACCAAAAGCAAGACTATGGCAGAGGAAAAGAGAGAAGCAGGCAATCTTTAAAGATCTCAGATCTGGTACTTTCGTTGACCTTCTAATGAGCTATATCACTAAAATTGAAAACAGGCTTGGCCCACAATAAGCATCCCATGAGTCTTTGTTAGTCAAATCTTTTTCATTCCATGCCTCTTTTTTAAGGTCCCCTCTCCATGCCTGTCTGAAGTAGATGTACATTGCAGAAGCAACTCCTCCAGAAAAATCTATCAATTCATTTAACAATCTATCAATTCCTAATATGTAAACAATATAGGAGTAAGAGAGAAACAGAGGCAAACATCTTCATTTCTCAACCAACATTTCTTTCTCTTTTGTTTTCTTTCCATTTTTAACTTTAGCTCCCACATATAAGGCAGAACATGCAGTATTTGTTTTTCTGTGTCCAGCTTATTTCACTCAACATGATGCCCTCCACTTACATCCATCTTGAAGCAAATGGTACAATTCCATTCTTTATTACAGCTGAAAAATCTTCTGTTGTATATATATGTCTCATTTTCTTTATCTTTTCTATTCATCTGATGATGGACATCTTGGTTGATTCTAAATTTTGGCTATTGTGAACAGTGCTGCTATAAACATGGTGATGCACACATCTTTGATACAATATGTTCAAGTCTTTTGGGTCTAAACCCAATAGTGGGACTGCTGGATCATACGGCAAGTCTATTTCTGATTTTTTAAGACATCTCTATACTGTTTTCCACAGTGGCTGTACTAATTTACATTCCCACCAACAGTGTAAAAGTGACTCTCTACCTTTTGGATTTTAGACATTCTGACAGGGATGAGGTGATATCTCATCGCGATTTTGATTAGCATTTCCCTGATGGCTAGTGATCCCAAAAATTTTTTCATATATCTATTGTTATTTATTCAACACATCAACTTCATTCCTTTTACGGACACATCAGGACCCTGAAGATCAGAGTGACCAAGTGACGTATCCGGTTATAGAGCCAGAAAAAAAACATGAACTGGGAACCAGATCAGCTGGAATCTAAATCTTTCTTTTCTGCTTTATCAGACTAGTTCTTGAGTGGCTATGATTCCTTCTCCTCTCATATGAGGGTTCTTCAAAGAGCTCTTGGAGAAATGGAATTAAAATAGTTTATTTTCATTCAAAAGAAATTTAAATCCAAGTATAGTTTTTTCATAATATATGTTTTCCATGAATATTTTGACTATCCCTTGTATATTTGACCACAACCTAAAAATAAAATAATTTGTGCATCATAGCATGGTGTCAGTTTGCCAGAATCAAGGAGTAGAACACAAGTTTTTCTTTTTGGCTTTGCCCAGTAATTAACCACAATATCTTAAGCATACCATTTCACTTAAAGTGTTTTCACTAATCAGATGAAATAATGAGGTAAGGACATAGTATTATTGCTAATGCTAATTATGAGAGGCCTACGTGGATGACACAGAGAGGTAGTATCCCTTCAAGAAAGAACTTTCTGCCCAACTAGAGGGAAGGTGACAGCAGGCAGCCTGCAGCAGGCAGCAACTTCTAGGCCAGTCTTGGCTGCAAACAGCCACTTGCCTGAGGCCACACATTTTCCTGGACAGTCTGCACTCAGTGACTGAACAGAGGAGAGAGAGATGGACCAAGTCTGCTGACAGAGGCCGGCAGCCCTGCTTCCAGAGTTCCCCGCTGCTTCTGCAGAGGCTCGCCATGCCTTCACATCAGTTCAGCAGCAACCTCAGCCCACACTTGCTTCCTCCCTAGTGATGATTCTCAACAAACATTCTGCATCCCAAACTCCATCTCAGCACTGCTTCTAGAGAACCCCAACTGCCACACTCTATGGTACTTACTTACCTTTGAGATATTAACTACAGTTAGTCAACATGAAGCATAACTATACATTTGAAATGTCAAGATCTGGCTTATTGAGTAACTTGATCTGAAGTACAACTTCATTTCATACTTTAAGTAAGTGAAGTCCTAGCTTGTACTTTCAAAAAAAAAATCTTAATTTAATTATATGCCAAGTTTGAAAACTCAAACTGAGGGAGAAAGTTATAAAGCTGAAAATAAAAGGATAAAACTGAAGTGGCATATATAATTACAGTGCCACTGCAGTGACAATGTTATAGCACCACTACATGGTAGAGATCAACTATGTTATAAAGACAATACTCTTGTAACCATTTTTCAAACTCTGCTCTCTGCATTTCTAATTCTGTGATCATATATTTAGAGTGAACATTTCCCTTTTTATAACATATCATATAATATAAAAAGTATACTTCAAAAATAGCAAGAAAATTTGTACTCTTATTGTAATAGACTATTTTGGGTTATCTTTCAAGGGACCCATAATTCTACTTTTATAGACCACACACTTTTAGCTATATCTACAAAAAAATAAATTCTGAAGTAAAAAAAAATAGTAACATCAACAGAACAATTCTTATTGTACACATATAATTATCTGATGTAAAAGAGTATAAAAATCAATACAATAAGCAAGGCATTTTCAGTCTAGTCTGCAATGTGTTACACAAAGCTGGTTCTATAACTTAACAATCAGCATTTTTGCCAGCCAAGCCATCAGCATGTATATAAAACCAACAAAGGAGAGTAGATGCACTCATGAGTGAGTGCCAAGCTTTATGCAGTTAGAATTACGTAACTTATTTCTCCCACCAGAGTTTAATCACGTTCATTCTGGGAAAGTCTTTTTCCCAACCCTCCTACAAACGAGAAATTAATATATTTCCTTTCTTGCTTATAGCCAATGGCTCAAATTTACTTTTATCTGAATCTGGAGGCAATTTTTAAAGTCTGGAATTTTAAACCATCCAGGTAGGGCTCATTTTTAAGATATTCCATGGATAGCTGTGATGTGAAGACAAATGTTCACTCAAAATCCCTAAATACACAACCACTGAATTAGACATGCAGAGAGACAAAAAGGTTCCTTTATTCAGTGTACAGCACTTATTCATTCAAATATTATTTATTGGGCACCCATTCTGCACCTAGACTTGTCAGGGTGAGCAAATCTATTCTAATAGTAATTATTTTGTTCGATGAACAGAAACAAGAACTCAGGAAACAAACTCTGCCAAAAGACCCCCACACTTATGGACAGAAAATAAACTCAAAGAGGAGCAAACTCAAAGAATCTAAAGATTTGTAATTCTTACTTGGCTACTAGTGTCCAGAAGAATTCTGCTGAAACCAGCTTCTTTTATAGGCAGATAAAGCTGTTACTATTTGGTCAACTGTTATCTTTCCAAGGCTGCTTAAACAGCAAACCTAACAAGACTGCCATGTTACACTGCAAGTTATTCAAATGTTACCAATAGCTTAAAACCGCTGTAAACACTGGATGTTGAGGGATGCCAGTGAAACTCTGGAGAGTCACAAACTTTTACAGCATTTTTACAAACAGTCTGAAAAGTATGATATTATTTTTCACCTTTAGAATTCAGTCATATTCTTCACTGAATTCAAAACCAAATGAAAATCTACACTACTCAAACAAAAGAGAGGCTGAAAAAATAGCATGTGTCAAACTGACAGAAAAATGTCATCTCCTGCAGAGACATAAAGGTGTTGAAACAAGTCAGGTTGATTCCTGTTTTTATTAGTGTTTAATCATTTACAGGATATCGTTCATTTGCAATGAAAATGCTTGTTCATCAAGTTGAAAGATGAATGGTAATTGTTTTTTTTTTAACATTTTATATTAACTGGATTAAGGTAGGGAACTAGCAAAAGGGTACAAAATACAATTTAACAATTCTCCCCTAAAACCTCCCCTAAAACTTCTGTGTCTTTTTTGATGTCCTGGGAAAAGTTTAAACAGAAATTTTTATTCCTTTAACTTCAGCTAATGATGACAAATTAAATACCTGATAAAAGTAGAAATGTACACTACCTTTCTAAGTTGAATTTCTTTTTCAAAAAATCAACTGCCTGTGTAGAATGAAGGAATCAGGGAATCATTCTATAAAGACTATGTTAATGTTTAATTTGGTTGTGTTTTAAGAACTTGAAGGCTGTTTTCATTCTATGCTACTACCCTCCTCCTGGGCACAACCACTGAATTTTTGTGCCACCCCCATAAAAGCCAATGGAGTAAGTTTATTTTTCCCAAGTTTCAACAGAGATCTCTTGTGCTTAGAGTGAGGGCAGTAGATTCCTGCATTAATGCATATTTTTATTAAGCTCTCACTTTATTTCAACACGCTACAGATATTTTGCAAAGGTTTTTATAAATCTTCTAGTTTTCTGACTTAAAAATAGAGCCATGAAAGCAACACATCTAAACATTCCTTATCCAAAGTGAACAATGTGCAGGTTGACTATTTTTTTCTTTTTAAATATACATGTCTTTTGGTGTCTGGCTTATTTCACTTAATACCATGTCCTCCAGTTCTATCCATTTTGCTGTAAATGACAGGATTTCATTTTTTACAGTTCAACAATATTCCACCATGTATACAGACCACCTTTTCTTTATCCAGTCATCAGCTGATGGACACCTTGGCTGATTACAAGTGTAGCAACTGTGAATAATGCTGCAATAAACATGGTGGTGCAGGTATTACTTTGATGATGATTTCATGTCTCTTGCAAATATACCCAGTTGTGGACTGCTGGATCAAATGGCAGTTCCTTTTCTCTCTCTTTTTTTTTTTTTTTTAAGCAATCTCCATATCGTTTTTCACGGTGGCTTTACTAATTTGCGATCCCATCAACAATGTATAAGAGTTCCCCTTTTTTCACATCCTCATCAGCAGTTGTTATTTTTTTGTTGTTGTTTTAATAGTTTACTCAAACTATTTCCTCTTAACTCTTTAATCTTGGGTAGTTAAGCCTTAGATCCAACTCGCTTTGCTTTGACTGGCATGAAAGGGTTTCCTGAGTCGGCAGGACACCTCTAGGTGTTAACACCTGTTCCAACCTACTGTCATCTACACTTTCCCTCTCTGAGAACAAAACCAAGAATAAAGAATCCAAGGTAAAGGATAGGTGTAACAACAGCCAAGTAAAAATAACAACAACAACAACAACAACAAATCAAACCCTGTTCGGTTTCATGTTTCATGGTTTCCTGGCCAAAATTTTCCAAAGCCATGACCATAGCAAGGTGGTGAACAGTCTCAGAAAAGCGCAGCTGGCTTCTGAAGTATCTCCTGACATTGTCTCCTGACAATCGTCTCCTGACATTGTCTCCTGACATTGTCTCCTGACAATCATCTCCTGACAATCATCTCCTGACATTGTCTCCTGACATTGTCTCCTGACATTGTCTCCTGACATTGTCTCCTGACAATCGTCTCCTGACATTGTCTCCTGACATTGTCTCCTGACATTGTCTCCTGACAATCATCTCCTGACATTGTCTCCTGACAATCGTCTCCTGACATTGTCTCCTGACAATCGTCTCCTGACATTGTCTCCTGACAATCATCTCCTGACATTGTCTCCTGACATTGTCTCCTGACAATCGTCTCCTGACATTGTCTCCTGACATTGTCTCCTGACAATCGTCTCCTGACATTGTCTCCTGACAATTGTCTCCTGACATTGTCTCCTGACAATCGTCTCCTGACATTGTCTCCTGACATTGTCTCCTGACAATCGTCTCCTGACAATCGTCTCCTGACATTGTCTCCTGACATTGTCTCCTGACATTGTCTCCTGACAATCGTCTCCTGACATTGTCTCCTGACATTGTCTCCTGACAATCATCTCCTGACAATCATCTCCTGACATTGTCTCCTGACATTGTCTCCTGACATTGTCTCCTGACAATCGTCTCCTGACATTGTCTCCTGACATTGTCTCCTGACATTGTCTCCTGACAATCATCTCCTGACATTGTCTCCTGACAATCGTCTCCTGACATTGTCTCCTGACATTGTCTCCTGACATTGTCTCCTGACAATCATCTCCTGACATTGTCTCCTGACAATCGTCTCCTGACATTGTCTCCTGACAATCGTCTCCTGACATTGTCTCCTGACAATCATCTCCTGACATTGTCTCCTGACATTGTCTCCTGACAATCGTCTCCTGACATTGTCTCCTGACATTGTCTCCTGACAATCGTCTCCTGACATTGTCTCCTGACAATCGTCTCCTGACATTGTCTCCTGACAATCGTCTCCTGACATTGTCTCCTGACATTGTCTCCTGACAATCGTCTCCTGACAATCGTCTCCTGACATTGTCTCCTGACAATCGTCTCCTGACATTGTCTCCTGACATTGTCTCCTGACATTGTCTCCTGACAATCGTCTCCTGACATTGTCTCCTGACATTGTCTCCTGACAATCATCTCCTGACAATCATCTCCTGACATTGTCTCCTGACATTGTCTCCTGACATTGTCTCCTGACAATCGTCTCCTGACATTGTCTCCTGACATTGTCTCCTGACAATCATCTCCTGACATTGTCTCCTGACAATCATCTCCTGACATTGTCTCCTGACAATCGTCTCCTGACATTGTCTCCTGACAATCATCTCCTGACATTGTCTCCTGACATTGTCTCCTGACAATCGTCTCCTGACATTGTCTCCTGACAATCGTCTCCTGACATTGTCTCCTGACAATCGTCTCCTGACATTGTCTCCTGACATTGTCTCCTGACAATCGTCTCCTGACATTGTCTCCTGACAATGGCACTCAAGAAAGATTTACACTCGAGGCAGAAATGATTTGCTTTCCAGCACACATAAGGATATGAATGATATGAATGGAGTCATTTAAGGAAAATGTATTTTTACATGAAATACTGTAAGTTAGAGCTTCTTTTTTCCTTTTTTCTTGCCTCTATCCTCAGAGGAGCAGGGAAAAGACAACAGGAAAAAAATGGAAGTTCTGCTTTTCCTAATGAAGTTTGGGAAGAAAAAGAGACAGCGAGGAACTTAGCATTTAACATTTAGAGATCTATTTACACTCACAGCTTCAAGAACTGATCTGTTAAGCTTCATGGGCTTAAACTGTTACTTCAACACATATGCTATGGAAGTACTCTGTTCATAAATTAAGGCACCCTCCACTCACTCCAGATGAAGCAATAAAACATTAAAAGCACAAATATTGTGTTAAATATAATATGAAAGAGCAAAGCCTGGAAGAGTGTGTTTAAGATAAAAGCAGCTCAACATGTTCATTCCTGTTTGGAACTGTCTGATGAAAATCAGGTGGTTTTGGCCTTGTTTGCTGCTCATAATCTGTCTCCACATAGGCTCATTTTGTTTTGCCTTTGTGTTTCGCATTAAGGGCCTTTTCCTCCTCTTCACTGAAGGATGTACTATCCTGGTCACCATTGGAGGCACCCAGTTTATCCACATCCTCACAATCACTTAGGTCACTCTCATCCACCTCTTCCTCTTCCGCTAATTCTCTTTTCCCACACCTTCATCATCATCCTTTTCCTCAGCATTTGAAGAGCCACTCTCCGCCCCCTGTTGTTCAGGACCTTGTCAAATGCGCGAATGGGGAAGTTGTAGATGACACGGTTTGGGTCTTGTCTCAGTCTTCCCAGAACTCCTGTTCAATAGCACTGTCCAGCTGAGCAGCTCTTGAAGCCTTTTCCTCGCATCTTCTCTCCCCACACTCCACCTTCTTCCTCAAAGGACAAGTTTCCTTTGTCACTTCACTGTAACTGTTTTAATTCAAACTAGAAACTGGGTTATCTTGGTGAAATCTCTGCTTACATTTATGTCAAATGAACAGGGTCAGTAAATAAGATTTTCACCTACTTCCTTCAGAGCTTTCTCATTGTTTTTACTAAGCCAGGTCCATTCCCAAATACTCCTAGAAAAGCTACTCATTCTGTCACCTTCACTACAAGTAGCATTGTCCTTTCTCTTATTTTTTTTAAGATTTATTTATTTTACTTGAAAGTCAGAGTTACACACAGAGAGAAGGAGAGGCAAAGAGAAAGAGAGAGGTCTTCCATCCGCTGGTTCACTCCCAGATGGCTGCAACCGCCAGAGCTGCGCCAATTGGAAGCCAGGAACCAGGACCTTCTTCCAGGTCTCCCATGTGAGTGCAGGATCCCAAGGAATTGTGCTGTCTTCTGCTTTCCCAGGCCATTGCAGAGATTGCAAGTGGAGCAGCAGGAACTCAAACCAGTACCCATATGGCATGCCAGCACTACAGGCAGTGGCTTTACCCACTACAGCACAGCCCTGGCTCCCTTTCTCTTCTCTAATAGTAGCATTTTAATTATGTATGATGGTGACATAATAATCATAGTAATAATAGATATAGTTTAACATTCAAAATGATGTCAGAGAAAAGGTCCTACAGATTTTTCAGATAACTGGTGTTTAGAGTGGTTATTAAAATTTCTAGAGAACACATAGCTGGCAATGAGAGCAACACTGCAAATCCCAGTATATTCCAGTTGCTCATAACCAGTATAATATGTTCCAAATGTCCTCCTCACTAGCTACTAGTCTCATACATCAGCAGTACATGATGGGATGAGATGGATGGGATGAAGCATGATGGAAATTCATGGCACATTCAATAAAAAAGTGTTGCAGCCCAAGTAAGGAAAAAAAGAGGCCTTCTATATACTATAGACCATTCCACACAATGTGTCAACCCAAAATGTGGGCCATTAGTCCCAGCAATTGTAGAATTAAACAACTAAGAACATGAGATAATCATGGAAATTTTCACTCCCAGGATATGCAGACCCTAATGCACATGTGAGCCATGGCATCTAGTCTCACAACAAACAAAAAGATCTCTAAAAATGAGGAACCTAATCAATGACAATGAAGAGCAAATACAGGCTTTTTTAAAAGACTCATCTTACCAACCTAAGAACAAATACAACACAGTCTTACAAAAGCAAAATGAAATTTCTTCTTTTAACCACAGAATTACATTAATCATAATTCTTAGTTATTAGCACATGTGCTTATCTCACCTTAATGGTCCCTGACCTACTTTTGCATCTGATCATGTATGTTTTATGCTTATATTTGTATGCTTTAGATAACATAAAACACTCTCATGAACCCACCTGACCCAAGAACTAGAACACTGACAGCAATTTTTATCTACCAAATGTTTTCCTCCATCCCATTTGCATTAACTGCTTCTGGAATTATATACTTATGATCAATTTGTTCTTAATATATAATTTTATTATATTTATTGATCTTAAAATCATATTGCTTTTTAGTTATTTTTTATTCCAATGTATTAGGAGTTTAAAGGAGAAAAAGTATGTCATATCAATAGATTCAGAAAAGGCATTCAATAAAATTTTATGTAAATCCCTGATTTAAAAATTCTTGGTATATTAAGCAGAGAGAAGGGAACATTCTTAGCCCTATTATATTTTTTAAGATTTACTTATTAATTTATTTTAAAGGTAAATAATAAAGAGAGAAGGGGAGACACAAAGAGAGATCTTCCATCCACTCATTCATTCCCCCAAATGCCTGCAACAGCCAGGGCTGGGCCAGGTTGAAGCTAAGGACCAGGAACTCCAACCCGCTCTCCCACAAGTGGCAGAAAACAAGTTCTTAGGCCATTGTCTGATGACTCCCGGGCACATTAGCAGGAAGCTGAATTGTAAACAGAGGCAGGCCTGAATCGCAGGAACTCAGATTTGGGATGCAGGTGTCCCAAGCCATGGCCTAACCTGCAGTACAACACCTCGACCTCATTTAATCATTTTTAATCTATAAAAACATATACTTAATGGGAAATACTGAAAGCACCATCTTTAAAATCAAAACCAATAAAATTTTCCCATTATCACTATTTGTATATAATTTTATCATGGAGTTTCTAAACAGTACTAAAAACAAAACAAAAAAGGCAAAAGGAATGGAAAGGAAGAAATAAAAATGTCAACTATGATAATGCAGAAGGTTCAAAAGAATATACCAGTAGGCCGGCGCCGCGGCTCACTAGGCTAATCCTCCGCCTAGCGGCGCCGGCACACCGGGTTCTAGTCCCGGTTGGGGCGCCGGATTCTGTCCCGGTTGCCCCTCTTCCAGGCCAGCTCTCTGCTGTGGCCAGGGAGTGCAGTGGAGGATGGCCCAAGTGCTTGGGCCCTGCACCCCATGGGAGACCAGGAAAAGCACCTGGCTCCTGGCTCCTGCCATCGGATCAGCGCGTGCGCCGGCCGCGGCAGCCATTGGAGGGTGAACCAACAGCAAAGGAAGACCTTTCTCTCTGTCTCTCTCTCTCACTGTCCACTCTGCCTGTCAAAAAAAAAATAATAATAAAAAAATAAAAAAAATTTAAAAAAATTTAAAAAAAGAATATACCAGTAAATTATTATTTTTGAAAAGGAATATTTAGAAAGCTGATTAGGCACAAGATGAACACTGGATATAAAAATTAATCACAAATTTACATACAAGCAAAAAATAGCAAGAACATATCATTTAATCATGTGACTTATAACAGCATCAAAATATCAAGTAACTAGGAATAAATATTTTTACAAAAGAGATGCAAAATTTAAATGAAAAACTTTTAAAACTTTATTAGGAGACATTAAATGATACCCAAATAAAGAGATAAACTAGATTTATATTAAGATGATCTAATATCATAAAGATCATATTCTCTCCAAATTAGCCTATTTTGAAAATTCTGAACAGGGCCAGTGTTGTGCCATAGCTGGTAAAGCCACCACCTGTGACACTGGCATCTAAAATAGGTGCCAGTTCAAGTCCCACTGCTCCACTTCCAATCCAGCTCCCTGCTAGTGCACCTGGGGAAGCAACGGAGGATAGCCCAAGTGCTTGGGCTCCTGCACTCATGTGGGAGATCAAGAAGAAGCTTCTGGCACCAGCCGGGCCCAGCTCACTCGTTCTCTCTCTCTCTCTTTCTCTCTTTGTATGTGTATGTGTGTGTGTGTCTTAGTAACTCTGACTTTCAAATAAATAAAATAAATCTTAAAAAAAAATTCTATACAATTCTAATCCAAATCCTAAGAGGGCTGTTCATGGAACTTGAGAAGATGATTTAGAAACCAACATGAGAGAACAGCTGGGACCTTCTGAAAGAGAAGAGCAAGGAGGGAAGCTGTACTCTTGGAACTCGGGACTTCCCCTGAAGGTCACTAAGACAACACAATTCTAGACAAGCACAGACATCATGACCATTAGAACAGAAGACAGCTGAGGAAAAAATCCCACCCATGAATGTAGCTTTAATATATGATGGGAGTGGTGAATTTATGTGACAAAAATAAAAACCAACCTCCTATTTTACATAATAAAAAATTAGCTCCAGATGTATCAAGGACTTAAAGATATCAGAAGCAAAACTTTAAAATTTTTAGTGGAAAATGCTTTTTAAACATTCTTTCTGACCTCACTATAAAATGATTTTTTAAGACACAGAAGTGTTCATTTAAAAATAAAATATTTATCAGTTTGTGGTAAAAGCAAGGACATTTGATCATCAAAAGTAACCTTAGGGAAAGTGAAAAGACAAGTTACAAACATACAGAGAATATCTGCCTTCCTTATAATCACAAAAGGATTAGTATCAAGAATATATAAAGAGCTCTGACAATAGTAAAAAAAGTTCAACCAAAAAAAAAAATCTGAGCAAAAGACCTGAATTGACATTTTTAAAAAGGAAGAGGAAAATACATATGACAATAAGAATTGAAAGAAACTGAAACTCTTGTGCACCTATAGCGGAATGTTCATGGCCACAATATCATGATAAAACAGTCTGCAAATTACACAAATATCTGTGTGAGGAAATGCAGAAATAAACTGAGGTATATTCCCACTATGAAATGTTACATGGCCCTCAAAAAGACTGCTGCATGCAAAAATAGTCACATTTAAGCAACATAATATGGACTAAAAATTAAGTAACAAAAGATAACCAATATCAAGATACTTTTTATCAAATATAAACTCAAATATAAAATCTAAGGACATATTAAATCAGAAATCAAAATAATAATGAAACTTGCCCTATGTCACTAAAAAATTACCCTTAAAATACAAACCTCCAGAATTCCTATGGTGTAATATTCAATCTACCTATTTCACTTGATAAATAAAATTATGCATTCATCAATATCAAATGAAATACAAAGAGAAGTCACAGTGATAGATGTTATACCATCTCTCATTATTTATCAGAATGATTTGCCTGCTTATAAAGATGAATGTCATACACTCAGTCAGCCTTGAGAAACTTTGGTGGACCAGAAATATATTGGGCATATTATCCTGAAAAAGCACAGCCTGGAAAAGAGCTCAGTCACATAATTTATCTTCCACACTCAGTACAGTGTCCATCTGTGACCATTTTGGAGTGAATGCAGAAGGTCATACATTTGCTCAAAGATCATTTCTGAGTCCAGAAAGGAAATCCCTTTAGCTCCTAATTTAGAAGCCAGAGGAGCTTGGCAGCCTTCACATGTGGGAAACCTATTGAGCAGTGAATAGTATAATTATTCCCAAAGACTGTGTGTTCTGGACATGGGAATACAGCTCCATGCTGTGCTCTGTGCTAAAGCCATATTTGCCTTTCCAATTCTCAGATAACAGCCAAAATGTGGTTTGTCCCTCCCTAAATGCCATTAGTGTGTTCTGTTGACAAATAATTGTCTTTGGTCACCAGCTGTTCAATAGGTGTATGCAGCCAATCAATCTGTCTTGAAAACTGGAAAATCTATTTTTGTCCTGAATTTTTAATTAAGGCAGTGCTTAGTAGGTATAGGACAATATGCCAATTAAATATAATAGAATTACCATGAGTTTTCACTACTGTAAATATTTAAGTTGCATCCTTACATGACTTATCCATATGTATAAAAAGTACATATAAAGAGTTGTTTGCCTTTGAAAAGGAGAAGAAAAGAGTAATACAATATCTTTAAACATTAGTACTCTTTATTAACTATTCAAAGTGTCAGAATAGTGTTCTGTTAGTAGCATAAAGTTATCACCACACTAGGAGGATAGGGTTAAAAAAAATCCATAAAAGAAGGGACCATCCAAGAAGGTACCTTTCTCTGAAGGGAGGAGAGAACTTCCACTTTGATTATGGCCTTGTCTAAATAATGATGGAGTTTGTGAACTCAAGAGGCTTTCATAGCCTTGGCAGCTCATGACAAGAGCCTCGGGTGATCACTGATGTCATAAATAAAGAGTGTCAATTGTTACATCAACAACAGAAGGCACTATGCACTTGCACCCCATGTGGGACCTCTGTCCTTAATGAGTTGTACTATGAGAATTAAGTCAAACTAGTCTTCAAACAGTACTTTATACTTTGTGTATCTTTGTGGGTGCAAACTGTTGAAATCTTTACTTAGTCTAGAGTTGATCTTCTGTATATAAAGATAATTGAAAATGAATCTTAATGAAGAATGGGATGGGAGAGGGAGTAGGAGGTAGGATGGGGGTGGGCGTGGGAGGGCAGGTATGGGGAGAAGAACCATTATATTCCAAAAGCTGTACCTATGAAATTTATATTTATTAAATAAAAGCTTTCTTTAAAAAAAGCCTCCATAAGACTATAGAAATGAGAACACAATGCAAATCTGGATAAACGCTTTGTTACAGAAATGAGGCTATTGAAACTGATTCACTGTCTCAGATAAGAAAAAGTTGAATTTTTTTTTTTATTTTCTAAAAAGTGTTCCATGATGCCCTAATTTCAAAAGAACACATATACACATTCTTAAACTACCTGTGTATTTTTACAATGTTAGTGACATGTAAATCACACATTTCTGGAAAGCACAGGTTTGAGTTTCATCATGTATTTGTGTGTCCCCAACAAGACTGTGAGTTGAGAGCAGGGACTGGGTCTTATTCAATGTTGTATACCAGGAACATGATACAATATTGATACTTAGAAAACATTTTTGACTAACAGAACTTAGTATTATACAAATGAATTCAGTTAATAAGCATACTCTATTCCTGTGTATGTTCTATTTATAAACTATTCAACAATCACAAAAAGGCTTTTGGTATTTAGTCTTAGAAGTCAGAAACGAGACATTCACAAAGTTAAGGAAAATATGCAAACACAGTTTAAACACCACAAGAGCAACTCCACCAAAGTGAGCACATGCTTTAAAAATAGCCATGAAAGTAAAATATCTCATTGGAAAGGTAAATATTAGTGAATATTTCCTGAAATATAGAAGCATTCATATCCAGAAGCACACTTTATAAAAATACCCTAAAATATTTTAAAATAATAAATACCAGAAAACAGTGTTTTTCCAAATTCTACTTTCTAAAAATAATATGTCACTGTCGATTACTATCAATGGCATGAGATTTTCCTTGTTTAATGATGTTGGATGTTATCACTGTCTAAAGACGATAACTGTCTCAGACTAATGGCCTCCTCATTGGAAACGTTCCATTGCTATAGGAAAGCAATCTGTACTCACACAGCCTGAGTTTGCCTCCCTGTATAATCTGTCCACACCCAGCCACAAAAGTTGTGAAAACTGAACCAGAGAGACTTAATTCTCAGAGAAGCAATCACAGGGTTTCAGTTTTTTGATTCTTTAGATAATGTTTCACAGCTGTTAACCTTTTTATTACAATTATTATTAATCTAGAAAAAGCCTCCTCAATATAAAGGTCTCAGAACAGAATTCAAAAGCAAGAGTGGATCTTGTCTGAATGTTCAACTGTCCAAATAGGTTAATAGGGTCATTCTTCAGCCAGGCTATGCTGTTCAATGTCTTTAAATTTGTTTTTCTTGTTGTTATTTAAAATATGCTAGATTGCTTTTCATGAGGTTTTAGAAGGTTCTGTGCTTAGACAACTTACATTAATTTTTTTAAAGATTTATTTTATTTATTTGAAAGACAGAGTTACAGAGAGAGGTAGAAACAGTGAGAAAGGTCTTCCATCTGATGGTTCTCTCCCCAGATGACCACGACAGCTGGAGCTGCGCCAATCCGAAGCCAGGATCCAGGAGCTTCTTCCCCATCTCCCACACTAGTGCAGGGGCCCAAGGACTTGGGCCATCCTCTACTGCTATCCCAGGCCATGGCAGAGAGCTGGATCAGAAGAGGAACAACTGGGACTAGAACCGGAGCCCATATGGGATGCCAGTGCTTCAGGCCAGAGCTTTAACCCGCTGTGCCATAGTGCCAGCCCCACTTACATTAATTTAAAAAATCAAAAAGATGAAAGTTTTAAGCAACCAGGAACCCTGAATACCTTAAACTCAGCTTAGAAACCAAACAGATCTGGAACAACATTGTAAGGCCTTGTACATTTGTCTGACCTGTTGCCCTGGCAAACTGGTATGAGGACACTAATGTCCGCCCTGATTAACACTGAAATTCTGGCTATGGGCTCAGCTGAGACAATCATGGAACCCAATTTAAAAATAAGAATTCTGTTGTATCTGGGATGTTACAAAACTGATAACTGATAACTGACCATAGGTTACCTTATCACCAGAGGTAAGAAAATTACAGTTGCCAACAACAATATTTATGCTAAAGTAGTTTAATAACTAGTCAATGTTAATATTAACTGCTTAAGGAAAAAAAAGCAATAATGTCGTCACTAGCAAGGCCCTCACGGGTGTTTCCCTAGCTATATAACTTCCCATTTGTCACAGAAAAACAAATTTTAACATGAATACTTGAAATAGCCACAAGGTACCAAAGTTATTACTCATAAGACAATAAACCCTCAGCTTTTGGGGGCTGGAATCTTAGTATTCATCATAGTGTTTATAAACATGTAACCAAAGTCTGTATATTAATCTGAACTAGTGAAGCTCTTGAACAAGTTCCCATAGTACTTGACTAATTTCAGATAACACTCTGTACCTCTTAAAACATTCAGTGACAGAACTGGGAAAAGGTAAAGAATAAGGACCCAAATTCAAGACCTAAGGGAAGTCTTGAAGCATAAAGAAAGCAATTTTAGAATAAAAGGATATAGTTCTTTAAACAAAAGTTAATAAACATATGGAAATCATGATTCCAAAAAACAATAAAAAATTAAAATATGAACAAATTTACAAAGGTATCTGATAAATGCATAGATAACCAAACAAGAATCAGTTCTTTCTAATTTTTCTTTTTCATTTTAAAGTACTTGACATAGGTAGAGTATGGAGACATACACTTCACTCTTTTTAAATTTTTATTTATTGATTGATATTTCTTTGAAAGGTAGAGACACTGAACAGAGACAGAGATGGAAACCAGTGACAGAAATTTTCCATCTGTTGGTTTACTCTCCAAACACCCACAACAGGCAGGGCCAGGCCAAGCCAAATCCAGGAGCCTGCGCAGTACATTCAGATCACTGGTTTTACCTCTGAGAAAAGCCTGTAGCTACTGTGACATAGACTGCAAGCTGTCTCCTAATGTCTGATGTCTTCTAACATGGTATCAGAATTTTCAGTTGGCCACGCAGCCAGTCACTTAGCCTCCCTTCCTCCTGGGTATAGCCATATTGACTAAGTTTTAGCTAATGAGATGTAAGGATATATTTTATGTGCAATTCTTCAGTCAGGATCTCTCCTCTGGTAGAATTATGATAGAAATGGTCAGAGTTATAGCATCCATCCTAGACCATGAGATATATAAGCATCAGTGGCAAAGAACCTGCATTCTTGATCACTATGGAACCATTGTGAGCTCTGGATCTTCTATCTAGCCATACATATGGAAGAGAAATAAGCTTCTATCTTGCTTACACCGTGACTATTCAGGTTTTCTCTATAAACAGCAATCAATTATTATTCAAAATAACACAACAGCTAACACTTATTTAGTGTTTACCACATACTAGACACTAGCCTAAGGGCTTTACATACATCTCTCATTCACTCAAAGCTAAAGTTTCAAGCAATTATTAAAACCCCCAGAAAACCAAGCCCCACAGAAGAGAGGTAATCAGCTGAAGTCACTAGTTCCCCAGAGTTGAAGACAGACCCATTTGATGCTAAACTACTGGCCAGGCTGTGAGCTATGATCTCCCTAAGTTCCATTTGCCTGGTATGAAGAACAATGACCACTCTCACAAAACATCTTTCGACTGACATTATCTTCAAGATGGAGAAGAATGAGGAAAAAAACATCAAATCAGAGCACAGCAATGAGTAAAAAGTTATACACACAAGGTTCACATAGGAAAATATGTATTATTCCCACTACCATTCAAATATAATGCAACTTAAAGTCATGTTAAACAAGGTTTTTTTAGGCCAGCGCTTTGGCTCAATAGGCTAATCTTCCGCCTGGGGCGCCGGCACACTAGGTCGGTCAGGGCGCCGGATTCTGTCCCTTTGCCCCTCTTCCAGTCCAGCTCTCTGCTGTGGCCCAGGAGTGCAGTGGAAGATGGCCCAAGTCCTTGGGCCCTGCACCCGCATGGGAGACCAGGAGGAAGCACCTGGCTCCTGGCTTCGGATCAGCGTGGTGCACCAGCCACAGCAGCCACTTAGGGGGTGAACCAACAGAAAAAGGAAGACCTTTCTCTCTGTCTCTCTCTCTCACTGTCCACTCTGCCTGTCAAAAAAAAAAAAAAAAAAAAAAAAACAAGGTTTTTTGTTTGTTTGTTTTGGGTTTTACAGCTTTTGTGGGCTTTTTTTTTTTTTTTTTGAAGATGATGATGATTATGGATGATCTTTCTTTTCTTTTTTTTCTTAAATGAGCTGGTATACAATTAATCTTCTACTTCTAGAACAGTTTATGTAGAATTTATATTAATTGGTTTTTTTTTTACGATTTATTTTTATTTATTTGAAAGATAGAGTTACAGAGAGAGGTAGAGACAGAGAGAAAGGTCTTCCATCCACTGGTTCACTCCACAGATGGGCGCAACAGCTGGAACTGCGCCTATCTGAAGCCTGGAGCCAGGAGCTTCCTCCAGGTCTCCCACGCGGGTGCAGGGCCCAAGGACTTTGGCCATCTTGTACTGCTTTCCCAGGCCATAGCAGAGAGCTGGATTGGAAGCAGAGCAAGCTGGGACTAGAACCGGCGCCCATATGGGATTTCAGTGCTTCAGGCCAGGGATTTGACCAGCTGCACCACAGCAATGGCCCTTTATTTTCCACATTATATATATATAATATATATTATATATATATTTGACAAGCAGAGTTAGACAATGAGAGAGAGAGAGAGACAGAGAGAAAGGTCTTCCTTTATCCGTTGGTTCACCTGGCAAGTGGCCGCTACAGCTGGCGCATCACGGCCGGCACGCTGCATCAATCCGAAGCCAGGAGCCAGGTGCTTCTCCTGGTCTCCCATGCGGGTGCGGGGCTCAAGGACCTGGGCCATCCTCCACTGCACTCCCGGGCCACAGCAGAGAGCTGAACTGGAAAAGGAGCAACTGGGACAGAATCCGGCGCCCCAACTGGGACTAGAACCCGGGGTGCCGGCGCCACAGGTGGAGGATAGCCAAGTGAGCTGCAGTGCCGGCCTACATTATATATTTCTATAATGTTTGAAATTCCTAAAATCATCCAGTGTGACTCTTATCATCTAAAATACAAGAATTTCCAAAAATGTGTCATAATGAGCTTCTTCCGGGTCTCCCATTTGGGTGCAGGGGCCCAAGGACTTGGGCCATCTTCTACTGCTTTCCCACGCCATAGCAGAGAGCTGGATAGGAAGTGGAGCAGCCAGGACTCAAACCAGTGCCCATATGGGATGCCGTCACTGCAGGTAGTGTCTTTACCCACTATGCCACAGCGCTGGCCCCTGAAATTTTATTATTTAAGTATACAAACATTTTTCTATTAAAGTATACATTTTATTAAGTAAAAATGCCAAAGTGCTAGAGAAACGTAATTAGATCAAATCATAACAGATATTTTTAAAAAGCTATATCCAATTATATTATTCCAATGTAATTTATTTAAGGAACTTATTAATACACCAGCTTCACAGGGTCACAGCAAATGCCTAATAATTACTACACATAATTCTCATCAGTCCTCATGTTAATGTGATATTAATACAAAACAAACAGACTCAATATAGTTCATAGATACAATCCTAAGAATATAACGTTACTGCCTTCCTCCCTTCTTCCCTCCGTTCCTCCTTCTCTCCCTTTCTCCCTCTTTTTTCCTTTCTTCCTTTCCTTTTTCTCCTTTCCTTTCCTTCCTTGTAATAATTTTTGAGAAATATATTTTAATTTGTGCTGTAGCTTTAGGCTTACTGTTCCACTAAATTAAGAGTTCAACAAGTAGGCCGGCGCTGCAGTTCGCTTGGCTAATCCTTCACTTGCGGCACCAGCATCCCATATGGGTGCCAGGTTCTAGTCCCAGCTGCTCTTCTTCCAGTCCAGCTCTCTGCTGTGGCCCAGGAGTGCAGTGGAAGATGGCCCAAGTCCTTGGGCCCTGCACCCGCATGGGAGACCAGGAGGAAGCACCTGGCTCCTGGCTTCAAATCGGCGCGGTGCCGGCCGTAGCGGCCATTTGGGGGTGAACCAACGGAAAAGGAAGACCTTTCTCTCTGTCTCTCTCTCTCTCTCACTGTCTAACTCTGCCTGTAAAAAAAAAAAAAAAAAAAAAAAAAAAAAGAGTTCAACAAGTAAAAAAAATGTGTATTTAAAGCAGCTCATAATAATAAGCTCCAGTATACAAGGGCAGAGTCAAGTGACAAAAGCGAGACAAAGAAAAATAAAGGTAAAGAAATAAAATGAAAATGGTTCCAAATACATGCAGAACATACTTGTTAACAAAGTGTGACCTTGTCAAGCCAAGCCAAAAATTTGTTTCCTGATCTCTCCAGCAGTTTTAAGCAAAAAGGATCTCAGAGGATCAAGTGAGCACTGCACAAGGAAGCACAATTAATTTGGACACAGACCAACTAAGCTGCTTTCTCTAGTGAGTCCACAGAAGAAAAGAATCTTTTCACATAATGCAGTTTCTCTCTAAACATAAGCTTTTGTTAAATTCGGGGACCCAATTTCAAATATGAAGGTTTAGTAATTTGTAAGCAAATTTGAATAACTGAAAGCTAAAAGACAAGCGTATTATATAGAAGCTCAAATAAAATGGTTTCAAAAAAGTGGCTGATTAGTTTCCAACTACCTTCTCCTTTACATAAATGACATATTATAATTTACTTTCCATAATTTACTTTCTTTGCAGATACTAATATCTTATATATTAGTGATGGGTTTTAAATGTGTAGCACTAAAATCATTACAGTCTGACATTTTTATATGCTTATAAAACACATTTTGTTCCAACTGTTTTTATTAGAAGAAATGTGGCCTGCTGAAAACCAAAACCTACATATTTTACTTTGAAAATTGGGGGTGGGGGCAGCTGGAAACATAAACCCCACACATTTGCTTTTCACCCTATTTGGGGACTAAAACCTATAACATGCACTTGACATCTATTAATGGTTTGCTCGGAGACTGAAATGATGTCTTTACAAAAAGTGGCACTGTGAGCTCATGCCACAACCCATGGCATTCTCAGTGCTGCCCAGGAGGAGGTGAGGGGGTGGTCACACATGCTGAGACTCCCTGGATGAGAGCTCAATTTCACAGGGATCTCTGTCCTGTTGTGTCTCCAGATCCAAAAATACAGAAACAGATTCCTTGGAAGTTTGCCTCTGGGGAGGCAATAAAATTATGTTAACCACAAGTGAACATTTCTATTGCCTCTTCTTTTTTTCTATCACCTTCCAAAATAAATTACAATTAAAAATCGTATCTTAGAACATTACATATGACAAAACATCTATATATTTTTCTTGCCCCATGAAAAGATTAAAAAATGGGAAAACAATTATTTAATATCATTTAAATTTTAACACCATAATCAAAGATATGTAGATATTTAAATAAGTGTTGATTTCTTTTTTTTTTTTTTTTTTCTGACAGGCAGAGTTAGACAGCGAGAGAGAGAGAAAGAGAGACAGAGAGAAAGGTCCTCCTTTTCCATTGGTTCACCCCCCCAAGTGGCCACCACAGCCAGCCTGCTGCAGCCGGTGCGCTGCGCCGATCCAAAACCAAGAGCCAGGTGCTTCCTCCTGGTCTCCCATGCGGGTACAGGGCCCAAGCACTTGGGCCATCCTCCACTGCACTCCCGGGCCACAGCAGAGAGCTGGATTGGAAGAGGAGCAACCGGGACAGAATCCGGCACCCTGACAGGGACTAGAACCCGGGGTGCCGGCGCCGCAGGCAGAGGATCAGCCAAGTGAGCCGCGACACCGGCCTGAATTTTGATTTCTTAAAATACCATTTATCCCAGTACTCTCTTGCTATAAACTCATGCATTAAAGTAAGAAAGGAATGCCCAAAGATGACTCCAGCTGATGAAAGGTCCTGGTCCAGAACAAGCAAGGACAGAAAATGAGTAAATATACACAGGCAGAAAAGGTGGAGGGAAAGCATGCTGCCAGTAGAGGCAGGGCTGATTCCGAGTGGCTTCCTGGGAAGCAGGCCAGGTCAGCAGAAGTGAATGGCACAAACACAAGTCTATGTCCTATATAGCTGCTCCATCATTAGACATCTCCAACTGGAACTAGAAAACTTGACACAAACCACAATCAAGTGGAATTTGTCATGGGAATGTAAGACAAGTTCAGTATTCAAAAGCCAACCAATGTAGTCTACCAAATTTGCAGTTAAAAGGGAGAGAAAAGCAATTGATGTAGAAAAGCTTTTGACAAAGCTTAACATCTACCCATGATTAAATAAATAAACAAACAAATAAAAATTAAAAACTCAGCAAATTAGAAATGGAGGTTACTTCTTCACTCTGTGAAAACCTGCATCTGACATCATACTTAACAGTGAAAGATTGGATGTTTCCCCCTAAAATCAGGAGCAAGGCAAAAATGCACCCACTTACTGCTGTATCGGAAGATCTAGCCAGCGTAAGGAAAGTCAAGGGAAAGGAATAAGGAGCACACAAAGTAGAAGTAAATAAAAGTGATATATTTCACATACAACATGATTAGCTCTGGGGAAAAACTCCAGGAATCCAGAGTGAGGGGAATTTCTTGAACTAATAACAAGTGACTTCAGCAAATTGACAAGATGAAAGTCAACACACAAAAATCAGTCATATTTCTACATCTAATAATGTACAAATATAAATAAAAACCATTTATAATAGTTCCAAAAAATAAAATGATTAAATAAGTATCTCAAAAACCATATATGGGGGCCGGCACTGAGGCACAGTAGGTTAAGCCTCTGCCTGCAGTGCGGCATCCCATATGGGCGCCAATTCAAGTCCCAGCTGCTCCACTTCTGATCCAGCTCTCTGTTATGGTCTTGGAAAGCAGTGGAAGAGGGCCCAAGTGCTTGAGCTCCTGCACCCACATGGGAGACCCAGAAGAAGCTCCCGAACCCTGGCTTCGGATCAGCCCAGCTCCAGCTGCTACAGCCATTTGAAGAGTGAACTAGCAGACAGACGATCTCTGAGTCTGTCTCTCCCCTCCTCTCTCTCTAACTCTGCCTTTCAAATAAAATAAATATTTTAAAAAGCATATACAGAATTTATACACTAAAGACAGCAAAATGCTCCTGAAAGATCAGACTGAATAATGAGGTATATTATGTTAATGGATTGGAAGACTCAATGCAAAAAGATGTTGGTTCTCACCAAACTGATCTATAGAATTATATAATCCCAATCAAAGTCTCAGAATGATTTTCTGTAGAGATAACCTATTCTGTAATTTATGTGAAAATGCAAAGTAATAAAATAATTTTGGTTAAAAAATAAACAGAGAAATTAAATGGCTTGATTCTAAATTTTAATGTAAAGCTATAGTAAGTAAGGCGATGTCATTGGCAAAGAGGCAAATGTGTATATTTGAAATTTTTCACCATAAATGGTTTTTAAAATAAAATAAGAAATAAACCAAACACAAGGAATCTGAAAAGAACCTTGGGGTGCATAAGAAACTTATTAAAATGTTAGAAAACAGACACCACAGCTGTGATTCTTGCCTGCCTCATTCGCTCATTCCAACAATGCTTGACATATAGAATATAGCCCCTAAATAGCCGTTGAATGAATAAAAAACAAATGAAGCATACACCAAAGGAAAATGTCTTATTTGTCCTTAACCCTATTTAAGGAAACAGTACCAAGAATTATAATGAATTTATCTCCTTAATTAAAAACCAAATGGGGAAAATTAGGTTAAGATTTAAGTTTACTTTCAAATATTCAAAATCCAGCTCTGTCCCTTATTGCTTCTTTCCAGAATCTCACAGCCCACACTGGTTTCTCTTTGTTAACTCTCCTGGTGAGTGGCCTTAACAATCTTACTCAGCAGAACATCCCCTGGCATGGCATGCCTCAGCTTTGATTTCTCCAGCACAGTGAGGAAGAATATGGCTGATACATAGTGAGCTCCTTCTGTATGTCCAGGCACTGGAAAGTGCTTTCCATTCATCCCTACAAGACACGTTATTATTATCCTCTCTCAGAGAAGAAGAAACTGTCACAAAGAGGTCTGGCTACTTTCCCCAGGTCCCACTGCTAGGAAGGGGCAGAGCAGGGACTCAGACACAGGCGATCTGGCTCCATACTTGCCTCACTACTGCCTCTGAGAAGGGCCATGAGAACCCACACTACGTCACAGTGTTTCATATTCCTTCCAGCAACCATCACCCAGCACAGTGTTAGGCATGAGTCCAAATGACTGGTGTGTTCTCTGGGCTGTCTTTGTAAATTCAGAGAGTCTTTGAGAGAAGTGTTTAGCTCAAGTCTCAAGTCTGGGTTGTTCTGAAGAGCCTTCATGAAGTTTCTATGATGTTTTTCTTTAATTCCACCATAAGAATTTCCGTAACAAAAAATTATTCGTGCATAAAAAGTTAGAATTCATCAGATGTTGAGATTTTCAAGTAAATATTGCCCAAAATTGATAGTAAAACAACACCAGTAAAATAAAAATCCTCCTTGCGAAAATAATCTTATATCTCAGTGCAAGTCCTTTCCTACAAATCCCTTCCCCACCCTGCACTCCCACACACAGAGAAAGCTTTTGATGGCAAAGAAAACTTCCAAGATTGCATGTCACAGAAGAGCTAAAGTATACAATGCCCTCCAGGAATTTGGATCAGTCTTAAGATCTCTAGCATTAAGGGTTTGTTTTGAAAAACCTCAATATTTATCATAATTCTGAATTGAATGTGGTTTAAGGATAAAGAAAATAAATTATTGTAATCAGCCATCTGTGGCTATCTCTCTAATGAAGTATTTGTTTGCTGAACATATCTCATCTGAAAAAAAAAACCTGAATTTTCTCACTGATCTTTTTCTTCTACAACAATTTACTAAAGAGAGATTAATCTGAAAGAACAAGAAAGCTTTTTAATGAAATGTCATGGCAGCTGGCCATCATCCAGATTTGGTGAGGCCCCATGACACACCTCAGATATCCTGCATGTTTCATTTTTTTAAGGATTATTTATTTATTTATTTGAGAAGTAGAGTAACAGAAAGAGAGAAAGAGACAAAGTCTTCCATCTGCTGGTTCACTCCCCAAATAGCCACAACAGTTAGAGCTAAGCCAATCTGAAGCCAGGAGCCAGGTGCTTCTTCTGGATCTCCCACATGGGTACCGGGGCCCAAGCTCTTGAGGCATCTTCCACTACTTTCCCAGGCTATAAGCAAGGAACTGGACCAGACGAGGAGCAGTCTGGACACAACCAGTGCCTACATGGGATGCCTACTACACCACAGCACCAGCCCCTTCTGCATGTTTCTGAATAACACACATGAGGACATTTCAATGAAATACTATAATATGATTAAGCTATGATTTTCAAGTTTATCCCAAATTTGGCTGACGTAATCAGCTAAACTTATTAGCAAAGAGGCAGATGTTAACCTAGCAATTAAGACACTAAATTGTCCACATCCTACATTGAGGTGCCTGGGTTTGATCCCTAGCTCTAGCTCCTGATTACAGCTTTCTGTTAATGCAGATCCTGGGAGATAGCAGTGATGACTCAAGTAGTTCCTGCAACTCACAGGAGAGACCTGGTATGAATTGCTGGCTCCGGCTGTGGTCCCCCAGCCACTGAAGACCTCTAGGGAGCACACCAGCAGGTGGGTGTGCTCTAGTGCTCTTGCTCTCTTTCACTCTCTCTCCTATCCCCACGTGTGTGTGTGTGTGTGTGTGTGTGTGTGTCTGTCCATCTCTGACTCTCAAATAAAGTATTTAAAAAACAAATATATTTATTAACAAAAAAAGATAACAAAAATTACCCAACTAATAAAACTAATTTCAAATGATGAACTTGGAGCAAGATAATTTTAGGGATCATAAAATAAAGGTAAAAACATTACCCTATTAAGGACAACAATATACTCATCAAATTCACCATTTATGTCTTGGAGGAATTCTCTGAGAACCCCCTAGCTAAGAGCATACTAGACAGACACAAAGATGTGACCACTAGGTGGCGCCTCCACACCGTTTCATCTTGAAACCACGTTTGATCCTTTACTAGATTTTCCCAAAGCATCAGCAGTGGATGCATGATTCAAAACACATGGACCTCACTTCAGCAAAGGAAAAAAAAAATTATGAAAACATTTTTTAAAAAATCCTTTCTATAACTCCTACACATAACGCTTTGGTATAATAAAGAATACCTCAACCAATTATAAATTGGTATTTTGACTACCTCTGTCTTTGGCAATGCAGCACTCCAATATAATAGTATGGAGTTGAGATAAATTTATTTTTGTTATTTTTTTATCACAAATACCTTCTAGAAGCACAAAAAATAAATCTTTTCTGCCTCTCCCCAACATAAGGTGTGTATTTGAGAATGAAATCTTCCATACAGAGTGCCTCTCTCTTCAAAATGTTTTGACAAAGGCCACTAACTTAACTAAATCCCACCCAAAATAACTCAAGAGTTTTCGCACGGTGTGTGTAAGTGAATTAACATAATTTCAAAAGCCCTGTGAAGAAAGGCTATGTCTGAGAATAAAATAAATGGCAGTCTCTGATACTTCTCCAATCCCAGTCTGTGGTGAGATGCATGTGAGGTGACCCTGCTGACGGGGTAGAGTGTACATCATTTCTTCACTCACGTAAAATAAATAATAGCATTGCAGGTTTCTTTTAAATTTTTTAAAAACAGATATAAACTATGACCTTGCAACAATCACAAACAACAGCAAATATCCTAAGACTGGGGTAACCGGAGAATCAATAGGAAAGTCTGAATAATGGGCATTTTGTTTGTTTGGAATGTTGTTATTTGTTGGTTGTTGGCAAGAATGGGGCAGGAAGTTCTATCTGAATTTATTTGCAAAATACTATTTCAGTTTCAGGTAGCTACAAACAAGTTAGGTCTCAAGTACAATTTTTAAATGTGGGTTTTTCCACCTTGGCAACTGCAATTTCTCCTTTGCCTCTGCAACCTGTGTCCTTCCCTGCTTTACAGCCTTTTGCTCAATGACATCTCCTGCTTTTGACACTCAGATCCCTTTCCTTTCCCCTCTCCAAACTGACCAAAACCAGGTCTAGAATCCGTTATTTCCATTCAAAGATAAATATGTGCCAGGCACTTGCAGAGTTGGGTTCCGCCTCCCACGTGGTCTGCTGGCACTTTGAACCTGTCTCTGAGACAGAGTGCGTGCCCATTTCTAGCCGCCTTGGCTCCTGGTAAAGCTCGAGAGTTGCCACTGTGACCGCTGCAGTCCAGAGTCCTGGTATTCCAGAGTCCCACACAGCCTACTGTGGTGCCTCACAGTTAGTCCTCACACTCGGGACTGCAGCGAAAACTGTTTCACCCTAACTTGCAGGCTCTAGCAAAGGACCAGTGCCGTGCCAGGAATCCAGGCTCAGCCATGAGCCCTCCCCTGTCATCTGTTCAACCTCCTCCTTCCTTCGTGGTGAGTTTCCCTTTGAGTTCCTTGGAATCCTTTCTTTCCAACGGTCCTCAGCTGGGGCTGTGTCAGTCATCAGAGATGTTCTAGCTAAACTGAGCCAAAGGGAGAAGAGGTTAGTCAGGTTCCCTTTCCTCCCAGGAAGTTCCTTGGGCCCCTGTGAAGACGATCAGCAGTACATATGAGCAGTTAATAGGAGTGGTGATTTTGGCCACCAACTTCCTGTCCCTCTTCTCTCAATGGTGGTTATTATTTGCCTTGCTCTTGTTGAATTAATAGAGTGCAGTCAAGAGTTTAGTTCACATGAGTGACTTCCCATTTACACATAAAGAACCAAGTGCCTGGATATTCTTCTCAATGTGGAAAAAAGCATCTGAAGCATCTTGGTGACTGGGCATGGTGATGCAACTGCCTCTGCTCTGAGTGCCAACAGAAGGGCAGAGCTCACCTAGAGAATGCCTTTGAGAAAACTGGTAAAGGTGTCCCTCCCGGCCTTCAGGTGAAAGGAACCCCTCTTCAGGGGCCTGGCCAGTGATGAGACATTTGTGCAACAAGAAGCATCACATCAATGAGCAGGACTCAGCAGATGCAGCCCAGCAGATTCCGCCCCTTCTTGCCCTTAGCCAGTTGCCTGTGGGCATCACACAGTGACCCAGTGGTGCTACCTGGAACTACTAAGGCCCAATGTTCTTGAAGACATTAAATTCCAAGCTGGGTGTCTGCCCTGGGAAAATCAGAGTCCTTTCCACAGAAACTTCTCTCTTAAGTAAGAGAACCTGATGAGATAAGATAAAGATGGCTTAGGAGATCCGAAGGGTACACAGCTTTATTCTGGGAGATGTTGGAGCCTTGGACTAGAAGTTATGGTGTCTCTCAATCAAAGAGATTCTTTTTTTTTTTAATTTTTAACGCTTTACTCAGTAAGACAAATGCACAGGAAAGTAAGGGCTTTATTTAGGGAAGAAGTCTAGAAGCACAAGCAGGGTCCATGAAAAGAGAATGCATTTGTATCCTCTCACCTACTCCAAAAGGCCACTTTTCCAGGAGTGGTAACTGGGCCTATCTTCTTTAAAATTCTATCAAAAGGCTTAAAACCCTGTGAGGAAACAGATGGATAGGCAGGTAGATGAATAGACAGATAGATAATTGAAGACAGTAGAATAGCAATAACTTGCCAAAAAGAAAAAAAAAAAAAAAAAGACAACCTCTCCCTGTCCTACACTATCAGTATGATGTAAAATTTGCAGAATGCGTGAATACGATTCTCTTTATGTGCCACAAGTAATGGTGATTTCCCAAAAAACAATTTAAAAAAACCATGAAGAAAGCTGATAGGAAAGAACTGTTTTATCAGGAACTGTGTAAGTATGTAGGTTTAATGGTAGGGGAACTTCCGGTCAACAGGCAGTACGAAGTGGAAGGAAAGGGTTCCCAAAAGGAGAGGAGATCTAAGGTGTAGCACCCACAATGTCACCAGCTAACAATGTGGCTTTCAGGAACCATCTCACACTAATCCTGAAATGACCCAACTGAAGGTTACTTAAATATCAAACAAAGTAGTTTATGCTTTGCAACTATAAACTCTAAACTATTATTCACCTATAAATAATATAATTATGGTCCTACAAATTGTGCTTATCAGTTCACATTCCAAATCACCTAAGCATTACACACCGTTTTGCAAATTTTAAAGGGATACTTCAAAGTTTTGAATTACACTCTGGCTAGAAGAAATACAAAGCTCTTCAGGAAAAAAAAATAATAGTGCATCATCTACATCTTCAATTCCACAACCCAAATAAAGGGTTTAATCCCATCGCATAACACAGCAAAGCTTGTTATCTTATAAAAGGAAAGGATGAACCCCTCATTTTAAGGACGGGTTACAAGTGATTAAGGTAAGGATACTTATAATTTAGTGTGCAAGAATGTACACTGAAACATAATTAGTGCCTAAGAATCAAGGCATGACGGATTAGGCTAATTCGCGGAATGTCATTGCAGAGAAAACCCTGGGTTAAAAAAAAGAAGAAAGGAAAAGAAAGAGCAGAGAGAAGAGGGGGAAAAAGAAGGACCCTTGTGTCTGCACAGCAGCTAAGCTGCTTAATGGTTCTCTAATCGATCTGAATGCGAAGAAAAGGGACAAGAGCAGGCAAAACCCTCTCTGTGGCATTAGCTTGCATTGTGCCCGCTTGGTGCTGCAGCCCTAGGAACTTGGGCACAAGCAGAAGGGGCCAAGCTGCATGCCCGCCACTCATTTCCCAGCTTAATTTATATGATAATTAGAGCTCTGCTGCCAGAACAGAGAGCATCTGCCAGAGTGAAGGCCTCACAGTAACAAAACTGACATACGCAGTGGTATAGTCAAAGTGCTGACTAAGACATTTCTTTTGAAGCCATAAGTGCGATTCGTGTTATTACTAGCTAGGAATTTTTAACAGTCTTGCACTGACAGCAACTATTTAACACATGCACAAAACAATAGCATTTCACACCACTTAATAAACCTTTGAGCTCTGTGACTTCTAACGCTCTCACTGGCTGGATTTTATGGTCTGGTAGCTCCTGAACAGTCAAGTATACAAACCACAAAAACAGTACCAAAATGATTTGAAAGGGCCGCTTCTTGTGCCTTTGCAGATCCATTTAATGAACCATCCATGATCCAAGATCATGGGCTTAATTAAAAGACTTGCCTGTCCTCATTCTCCATGCTTAGCTGCTTTAGAAATGTCTGTAAAGGAATCAAGCTAACCTATCACTACATCTAATCTTTTCCAAACACCTGCTAGAGTAATATTTAAGTACTGTAACATTTAAAGTAGAATTATATTATACCACTACCTTATTCGGTGGGGGGGTAGAATTTGCTCAAATATTTGAATATCAACACTGCTAAGTCTAAAATAGAATTGCACAGATAAAGAAGAAAATCCAAAGACTCCTACCTTCTGTTATCACCTAATTGAGGAGCTATAATCAACTACTGGTGATTGAGGCTAGATTAAAGAGCTCTCCTGGAAGTCAGGAGAAGCAGGTGACGGGCAGGTCACCTACACCCTGTGTGGTGTCCTCACCTGGAACAACAGAGGCAATGATGGTTGTGCAACTCCAAGGTTTTCATGAATGCCAATTTAAAGAGGCAGAATATAAAAGATTTTAAATATACTCACCACCAAAAAAAATAAATATGGAAGTGAAGCAATGGATATGTTAATGATTTTTATTTACTCTTGTATACATACAAGAAAATGTCACCTTGTATCCCATAAATGTGTAAAATAAACATTTGCCAAATAAATATTTTTAAAACTACAGGAACAAGCACTTTGCAAACTACAATGCACTGTGAAAATAAAGTGAATGCTTATGTTCTGCAAATAACACCAAGTAGCTTTTGTTTCACTCTGATTCAAGGATTTTAACATGCGGCCATCCTAGCCATGGAGGCCTTGAGATCACATTCCATTCACCATGAGTTATCACTGGGAATTCCCTAGCCCAATGTCAAGAACACAGAAACCAGAATATCAAATTTCCAAGAATTATGAAATTTTTCTAAAGGGAATATATGATGTAAAATGGATGGCTAAAAACCAAGAAGCATTATAAAACAAAGTCAATTTTTTTTTTTTTTTTTTTTTTTGGACAGGCAGAGTGGACAGTGAGAGAGAGAGACAGAGAGAAAGGTCTCCCTTTGCCGTTGGTTCACCCTCCAATGGCCACCGCAGCCAGCAAGCTACTGCCGGTGCACCGCGCTGATCCGATGGCAGGAGCCAGGTGCTTATCCTGGTCTCCCATGGAGTACAGGGCCCAAGTACTTGGGCCATCCTCCACTGTACTCCCTGGCCACAGCAGAGAGCTGGCCTGGAAGAGGGGCAATCGGGACAGAATCCGGCGCCCCAACCGGGACTAGAACCCGGTGTGCCGGCGCCGCAAGGCGGAGGATTAGCCTAGTGAGCTGCGGCGCCGGCCACAAAGTCAATTTTTCAGAGTTCCAAATTGGGGCCGGCGCTGTGGCACAGCGGGTTAAAGCCCTGGCCTGAAATGCCAGCATCCCATATGGCCACCGGTTCTAGTCCCAGCTGCTCCTCTTCTGATCCAGCTCTCTGCTATGGCCTGGGAAAGCAGTAGAAGATGGCCCAAGTGCCTGGGCCCCTGCACCCATGTGGGAGACGCAGAGGAAGCTCCTGGCTCCTGGCTTCGGATCAGCACAGCTCCAGCCATTGTGACCATCTAGGAGTGAACCATCGGATGGAAGACTCTCTGTCTCTACCTCTCTCTGTAACTCTTTCAAATCAGTAAAAATAAAATCTTTTAAAAAATTTATAAAAAAAAAGAGTTCTAAATTATATATGTAAAATTGTCAGTCACTACTTAAGTTCATGCCTTTATACATATTCATATGTGAGGTTTGAATTATAGTATGACCCACTTTTTAAAAGCATTTTTGTTAATCAATTAAAAAAATTAAAAACATACCTCATGTGAGTTGGGTACCATGAAAAAATCATAATCAATTACCAAACCTCTTTTTCTTAGCCCATTTGTACTCTCATAAATTTGGGGTTTTCCTTTTTGAGATTTAAAAGCAAGATTTATTAAAATCAAAGACCTGCAGCCAGAGCAACTTGTAGGGGGTCTCCCAGAGAGGAAAAACCAGAAGGGGCTGGTGGTAGTAGAGTTTTTAAGCACAATTTTGGTGAATAAAAAAACTTATCAGCTTGGCATTCAGTTATAAGGCAAGGATAAAACCCATCAAAAGACCTGGTCTATAATCTTATTTGCTGAGGAGTAGGATAGGTAATTTGTTTACAGTAAACTGTAAGCTCAGAAGGATGGAATCCCCACTCTCTTGCTATTCTTATCTCATAAATTTGTAATAGCAATGTACTATCAGTGGTACCTGCATTTTCCCAGCAAATCACGGAATCATAGAGTTTCCAGAGCTGTCATGCTTTTTCATAGGTTATATTCATATAATATTTGTATATGGTCTGCATTTTACTTGCTTTCTTTTTTTTTTAAAGATTTATTTTTTAATTATTTGAAAGAGTTATACAGAGAGGTAGAGACAGAGAGAGAGATCTTCCATCTGCAGGTTCACTCCCCAGATGGCCACAACGGCCGGAGCTGCACCAATCAGAAGCCAGGAGCCAGGAGCTTCTTCCCCATCTCCCACGCGAGTGCAGGGGCCCAAGGACTTGGGCCATCTCCCACTGCTATCCCAGGCTACAGCAGGGAGCTGAATCAGAAGAGGGGCAGCTGGGACTAGAAATGGTGTCCATATGGGATGCCGGGCTTCAGGCCAGGGCGTCAACCCGCTGTGCCACAGCGCCGGCCCCTTACCTGTTTTCATAAACTGCATGTAATAGCCATGCCACGCCCACCATTCTAGAAAAGTACTAGCTACCCACCAGGGGTTACTTCATGACCTCCAGACACAACACTGTACACAGCCTTGGTGTTCTGCCAATCTCTACCATCATTCTTGTGGCTTGCAGTACCCAGTTGTTTCTCTTCTGCTTGTCTCACTCCACTCCTCTGGGTGATAATTTAAGCTCTACCTATAAAGTATTCTTTACAAACACTTTCACATTCTACCAAACTTTCACATTCTCCCTTCTATACTATAGCCTTCCAAACTTTGAAATTATGGTTTATATACTCACATTAGTTATATTTATTTGTCTTGGGCCACCCTCCCCACTTAATTTTAAAACTTTAGAGACACAGATTTAATACACTACTATATTTAATAACCAAATTTAATATTACCATGCTATTTTCATATTCAAAAGTATGACAATGGGAAGATTTCCCACACTAAAGAAAGCCCTATTTTTTTTTTAATTTATTTATTTCACAGGTAGAGTTACAGACAGTGAGAGAGAGAGACAGAGAGAAAGGCCTTCCTTCCATTGGTTCCCTCCCAAATGGCCACAGTGGTCGGAGCTGCACTGATCTGAAGCCAGAAGCCAGGTGCTTCCTCCTGGTCTCCCATGTGGGTGCATGGGCCCAAGGACTTGGGCCATCCATCTTCCACAGCTATCCCAGGCCACAGCAGAGAACTGGATCGGAAGAGGGGCAGCCTGGACTAGAACCCCCGGCACCCATATGGGTTGCCAGCACCACAGGCAGAGGATTAACCTAGTTTGCCACGGCGCCAGCCCAGAAAGCCCTATTTTTAACAGAAACCTGAACACAATGTTAAGAGTTCACTGACTACTGAACATGGAGTAACTGGCTAAGAAAATTTTTTGAAGGATAATCTAAGGTCATTGATATTGATTATATGTATTTTTATGTAATGTGAGGACAGAATAAATAAAAATGGTGAATTTGCTACTTCTCCATTACCACTGAATTCAAATATTAAAGCAGACTCACTAAAATAAAATTACATTCTTCTATGTTTTTACTTCTCATTGTTTATCTAAGCTTCAGATACTAAGAACTGCAGCTGAGACTGACAGCAAACTTCAAAGCTAGTAGTAGGCACTTTAGCAAGAAAGTTAATTAGATGGTGATTCCCTTGAATCCTCAAAACATACTTTAAAAATGAGGCAAGGCTTATACATGAGAGTATATAAATACTTTTGCTCAATCACTTCAAAAACACAAAACAAGTGGCAACAGCAACACACATTTCTGATAAATGATTCCATATGAAAAAAAAAAGTAGAAAAACAGCACTTTGCAAAAATTTTCAAAATTGGAGAACATCAAGTAGAATTCACATTTTGAAAATAGTCAAATATGTAACATATGTGATAAAAATGGGTTAAATATGTAAAGAAGCTTTTTAACAGAAAAGGAAAAATATTTTAATTTAAATGAACAAAGATATAAACAGGGAACTCACCAAAGAAGAAATACAAGTTGCCAATAAACCTCTAAAAATATGTCTGAATTCACTATTAACCAAAAACTGTAAGCTAGAGCAGTAACTTTTCCAAACTATAAAATTGGGGAAAATAAAAGAATGCTAATATTATTGGCATGGACAAAGCACTCTGGAATACTATTAGCGCAAATATGAATTAAGCATCCTCTCTGAAGGGCAAGTTGGCAGCATATAGCCAAACTCCTTACAAACACACACACACACACACTCATAAATTCCACTTAAAACTTAAGTCTTTAGAAAATAACTAATTCCTGGGGCTGGTGCTGTAGCACAGCAGCTTAAGCCACGATTTGTGATGCCAGCATTCCATATGGACACCTGCTGAAGTCCCAGTTGCTCCTCTTCCAATCCAGCTCCCTGGTAATGTGCATGGGAAAATGGCAGAAGATGACCCAAGTTCCTGGGACTCTGTACCCATGTGGGAAAACTGGATGAAGTTCCTGGTTCCTGACTTTGGCCTGGCCTAGCCCTGACTGCTTGCGGAGTAAACCAGCAGATGGAAGATCTCTCTCCCTCGCTCTCTCTCTGTAACTCTGCCTTTCAAATAAATAAAATGAATATATATATAAAAAATAATAAAAAATAACAAAGAGGTGCTGGCCCCTTTTTGTTTATTTTTAATCATTTCATTTTTAAAAGAAGATTTATTTATTTGAAAGTCAGGGTTACAGAAAGAGAAGGTGAGGCAGAGAGAGAGAGAGAGAGAGAGAGAGACAGGTCTTCCTCTACTGGTTCACTCCCCAAATTGCCGCAGCGGCTGGAGCTGTGCTGATCTGAAGCCAGGAGCCAGGAGCTTCTTCTGGGTCTCCCATGTGGGTTCAGGGGCCCAAGCACTTGTGCCATCCTCTCCTGCTTTCCCAGGCCATAACAGAGAACTGGATTGGAAGAGGAGCAGCCGGGACTCAAATTGGCGCCCGTATGGGATGCCTGCACTGCAGGCAGTGGCTTTACCCATTACGCCACAATGCTGACCCCATTTTTAATTGTTTCAATGTTTTTATAGTTATAAACCTCAACACAGGCTGGCGCCGTGGCTCAATAGGCTAATCCTCCGCCTGTGGCGCCAGCACACTGGGTTCTAGTCGGTCGGGGCGCCTCATTCTGTCCTAGTTGCTCCTCTTCCAGTCCAGCTCTCTACTGTGGCCCGGGAGTGCAGTGGAGGATGGCCCAAGTCCTTGGACCCCTGCACCCCCGTGGGAGACTGGGAGGAAGCATCTGGCTCCTGGCTTCAGATCCGCGCAGTGCCGGCCGTAGCAGCCATTAGGGGAGTGAACCAATGGAAAAAGGAAGACCTTTCTCTCTGTTTCCCTCTCACTGTCTAACTCTGCCTGGCAAAAAAAAAAAAAAAAAAAAAAAAAAAAAAAAAAGGGGGAAAAAAAGAAAAAAAAAAAACTAAATAAATAAACAAAGAGGGCCGGCGCCATGGTGTAGTAGGCTAAGCCTCCACCAGCATCCCATATGGGCTCTGGTTCGAGTGCTGTGGCCTGGGAAAGCAGTGGAAGATGGTCCAAGTGCCGAGGCCCCTGCACCCATGTAGGAGACCCGGAAGAAGCTCCTGGCTCCTGGCTCAGCTCTGGCTGTTGCGGCCATTTGGGGAATGAACCAGTGGATAGAAGACCTTTCTCTCTGTCTCTTCTTCTCTCTGTCTGTAACTGTACCTCTCTGATAAATAAATCTTTAAAAAAACTTTCCACCTTTATTTTTAAAAAAATAAACAAAGAGGATTCATTTAATAGACACGTTATAACATGCTATTATGAATAATGAAATACATATACAAGGGTACTTCAAAAAGTACATGGAGAAATGGAATTAAAATAAATTTATTTGAGTGCAAAAAACTGAAATCCATGGACAGCTTTTTTTTACATCATATGCATTTTCCATTACTATTTTGAGGACCCCCTCATAAGATGGATTTCACATTTTTCACACCAAAATAATCAACTTTTAATTCTATTTTTCTAAGAATTTGTTTAAGTACCCTCATAAACTTTATTAGCATAGAAATTTGCCTATAATGTATTGCAAAATGAAAAGAGCAAGCTATAAAATGTACAAAGAATATGATCTTGGTTTTGTAAAAAGACAAACAAGAAAGGAAAGGGAAGAAATGGAAGGGGAAAGAAGATAATAAAGGAGAGGAATGGGTGAGGGGACACACACACGTGTGTGTGTTTATCTGAGAGAGAGACAGAGAGAGATACAGGGACAGAGACACAGAATATTTTAACCATGGTTGTATGGGTACTTTTTCTTCTTTATAATTTTCTAGGTTACTTGAGTTCCCTAAAAACCTAATTTCATTATGATAAAATCAAGCCATAACCATGTTTCCTTAACTACTGTATAATTAAACAAATTTATCAACAAAGTTACCTACCTTATTTGCAGAGGTAAGCTCACTATTTTTAGTTGAGCAAAACAGAATATTTTGTAATTTTTTTAAAGATTTATTTATTTATTTCAAAGTCAGAGTTACACAGAGAGAGGAGAAGCAGAGACAGAGAGGTCTTCCATCTGCTGGCTCAATCCCCAACTGGCTGCAACAGTTGGAGTTGCACTGATCCAAAGCCAGGAGCCAGGAGTTTCTTCAGGGTCTCCCATGTGGGTGCAGGGGCCCAAGCACTTGGACCATCTTCTACTGCTTTCCCAGGCCAAGAGCTGGATAGGAAGTGGAGCAACCAGGACAAGAACAGCACCCATATGGGATGCCGGCACTGTAGGCGGCAGCTTTACCAGCTACACCACAGCGCCAGCCTCGAACATTTTGTATTAAAAAATGTCTCTAGGTGCCCCAAAAGAAGAAAAATACACACTAAAACTCGCTGTATGTCTGCAGAAGCACTTTCCAATCTTTCTCTAGTACTTCCAGGGGAGGCATGGCCTAAAACATCATACCATGTATTTGATGCTGGTTGAACAAAAAGAAAACAATAAAAACACCCTTCCAGAACCTTCATTCATTAAGTGCATGGAGATAAATAATAATCACATTAGCAAATAACCCAAACAAAGATTGTTGAGATATTCTAAGTTCAGGAATCGTATAGCCCTACCACACAGCCCAGCCATCCTACTCCTCAGAATTTACCCAAGGGAAATTAAATTGGCAAATAAAAGAGCTGTCTGCACCTCAATGTTTAGTGCAGCTCAATTCACAATAGCTAAGACGTGAATCAACCTAAATGCCCATCAACGGAAGACTGGATAAAGAAATTATGGGATATGTACTCTATGGAATACCACAAAGTGGTAAAAAAATGAAATCTGGTCATTTGCAATAAAATGGAGGAACCTGGAAAACATCATGCTGAGTAAAATAAGCCAGTCCCAAAGGGACAAATATCAGGTTCTCCCTGATCTGTGACAACGAACTGAGCACCTACAAGGAAACCTGTAGAAGTGAAACTGACACTGTGAGAAGCAATGACTTGATCAGCCCTTGTCCTGACTGTCGAGGAACAGCTTACTATTTTATTCTTTTTAGTATTTTCTTTTTCTATGTAATACCATCGGTTGAGCTCTTTAATTAACACAGAATTATTCTTAGGTGTTTAAATCCAATTGAAAATTGACCCTGTTAAATATAAGAGTGGGAATAAGAGAGGGAGGAGATGTACAGTTTGGCACATGTTCCCTTGGACTTACCCCTAAGGGCTAAGCTAAAAACTTACCATGGGACTTCAAATCCCATTAAGTTGGCAAGTACCAATGCCATCTTACTAGTTAAAAGTTATCAGTGTAAGTTCATAACTGATCATAAAAATAGGATTAAGTGTCAAAAGGATCACATAAATAAGACAGTGTCTGCTAATACTAATTGATAGAATTAAAAAGGAGAGAACAATCCAATGTGGGAAGCAGGATACACAGTAGACTCATAGAATGGCAAATGCCTTAAACAGCACTCTGGTCTCAGAATCAGACTTAAGGCATTCAGATCTGGCTAAAAAGCCCATGAGAGTTTCTCAGGCATGGAAAGCCAAGACACTGTGGCAATAAATAAATAAATAAATAATAATAAAAAAAAAAACCTAAAATGAAAGATCTCTGTGAGTGAGATCCCAGTATAAAAAGTGGCCATCAAAAAAGGAGGTACCTTTCTCTGAAGGGAGGAGACAATTTCCACTTTGACTATGGCCTTGTCTAAATAAGGTCGGAGTTTGTGAACTCAAGAGGCTTCCATAGTCTTGGCTGCTCATGACAAGAGCCTCGGGTGATCACTGACATCATAAGTAAGTGTCAGTTGTTAAATCAACAACAGCAGTCACTGTGTACTTGTTCCCCATGTAGGACCTCTGTCCTTAATGTGTTTGTACTATGAGAATTAAAGGTCAAACTATTCTTCAAACAGTACTTTATACTTAATGTGTCTGTGTGGGTGCAAATTGTTGAAATCTTTTTTTATAAAGATTTATTTATTTATTTGAAAGTCAGAGTTACACAGAGAGGAGAGGCAGAGAGAGAGAGAGGTCTTCCATCCGATGGTTCATTCCCCAAATGGCAGTAACGGCCAGAGCTGCGCCGATCCAAAGCCAAGAGACAGGAGCTTCTTCCAGGTCTCCCACGTGGGTGCAGGGGCCCAAGGACTTGGGCCATCCTCTACTGCTTTCCCAGGCCACAGCAGAGAGCTGGATTGGAAGTGGAGCAGCCAGGACTAGAACCAGCACCCATATGGGATGCCGGCACTTCAGGCCAGGGCTTTAACCCACTGCGCCACCGCACCAGCCCAGAAAAATCTTGGGAGACCAAGGATAAGTACCTGGCTCCTGCCATTGGATCAGCGCGGTGCGCAGGCCGCAGCGCACCAGCCGCGGCGGCCATTGGAGGGTGAACCAACAGCAAAAGGAAGACCTTTCTCTCTGTCTCTCTCTCTCACTGTACTCTGCCTGTCAAAAAAAAAGGGGGGGGGGGGCGGTGCCGCAGCTCAATAGGCTAATCCTCCACCTTGCGGTGCCAGCACACCGGGTTCTAGTCCCGGTCGGGGCGCCAGATTCTGTCCCGGTTGCCCTTCTTCCAGGCCAGCTCTCTGCTGTGGCCCGGGAGTGCAGTGGAGGATGGCCCAAGTGCTTGAGCCCTGCACCCCATGGGAGACCAGGAGAAGCACCTGGTTCCTGCCTTCGGATCAGCACGGTGTGCCAGCCGCAGCGCACCAGCAGTGGCGTCCATTGGAGGGTGAACCAATGGCAAAAAGGAAGACCTTTCTCTCTGTCTCTCTCTCACTGTCCACTCTGCCTGTCAAAAAAAAAAAAAAAAAAGAACGAAAGAAAGACAGACAGACATGAAGTTTGTATTCTGTAAATAAAATGTTTCTTTGGGGAAAAAAGAATATAATGTGTATTATGTGAATAATTTTAGCGAACTTCTGTTTGTTTGAATAGCCTTTACAGTAAGCCTCAGCATCTATATTGATAATAAAAGTAAAAATAACCCACAGTAACAACTAATAACAACTTTTCTAAGTTCAGTTTAGATAACATCAAATAGCTGGTAAGTCACCCTTTTATTCAATATAGCCTCATTCTACTTTTTTTTTTTTAAGATTTTATTTATTTATTTGAGAGGTAGAGTTACAGACAGTAAGAGAGAGAAAAGTCTTCCTTCTGTTGGTTCACTTTCAAATGGCCACAATGGCCGGAGCTGCACTGATCCGAAGCCAGGAGCCAGGTGCTTCTTCCTGGTCTCCCATCTGGGTGCAGGGGCCCAAGCACTTGGACCATCTTCTACTGCTTTCCCAGGCCACAGCAGAGAGCTGCATTGGAAGAGGAGCAGCCGGGACTAGAATTGGTGCCCATATGAGATGCCGCCGCTGCAGGCAGAGGATTAACCTACTGCACCAATGCACTGGCCCAGTCCCCACTCTGCCTTAATATTTATTTCCCATTTCCCTCCATCTAAACTAGACAAGGTTGATCCTCAATATTAGAAAGAGTTTAGGATGGGTACTCTGTGTAGTAGTCAAGGTGCTGCTTGGAATGCTCACAGCCATTACTGGAGTGCCTGCATCTGAATCCCAGCTCCTCCACTTCCTACCCAGCATCCGGCTGATGTACACCACGGGAGGCAGCAGGTAATGGCTCAGGTATTTGGATCTCAGTCACCCAGGTGAAAGAACTGAATTTTATTCAACCTGTATCAATCCTGGCTATTGTGGACATTTGGGGAATAAACTAGTGAATGGAAAATATTCTCTCACTCTCGCTCTTGCCCTCAGTCTTTCAAATAGCATGAAAATAAATAAAAGTTTTTAAATAAAAGAAAGAGTTTTGTTCCAATTCATCTGCAAAATTCTAAACTGTGTCACCAATCTGACCCAATATCAAGTTTGGCACTCCATTTGCATTCATGAAAAGTGGTGTTGCCGTATACTATCTTTGCCCTCTTTGCATTTCAATTGGTATCACTAGAAGACCTTTCATAAAAAAGACACAGAAACAGTTTTTAATACCTCACAAGTGTGAAGGCCCATGCCATGCCACATTGAGAATGAGAAAGCTGCACTGGCTGTGAATGTTAGGACCTCAGCTAGGAGTACTCACTAAGTGACTCACGCCCAAAACAGAGCCATAGAGAAAGCCCATTTCACGTTATTTCTTTAGTAAAATTCAAGTTTCCAAATTGTCACATATCTTTGAGCCATTGCAGAAGGGTAAAACTTTTTATGACTAATTCATAAGTACTGCTGACCTTTCTGTTACCTAAAATTTCCGAAATTTTCTAACAGTGACCCTTTTACACAGCATTTTCTTTCAATAACACCCACTCCATCAACACCAAGTAGAACTCTACTTGTTCCTCAAGGCTCAACTCAGATTTGACATTTTTCACAAGGCCTTTCCAGATACCTTCACTATAAATGTCCTCTATTTAAAACAAATACAGCACTTTCTTTTGTACTTCATTTTTTAATTCTCCTTTATATTATTTGATGACCAGTCCTATCCCCTCCAACTAAATCAATAGCTTGACACTATAATCACTTTCAGCAGAGTTTTATACATAATAAGTAAACAGTTATTTGCATTGAATTAAATATAATTATTTTTCCATTCGACAGAAAAAATTAAAAGTAATCTTGCAGCATCAATGACCACAATAGGTTTTTTAAAATATTTTATTTATTTATTTATTTGAGAGGCAGAGTTACAGACAGACAAGGAGAGACAGAGAGAGAGACAGAGAGAGAGAGAGGGAGAGGGAGAGAGAGATCTTCCATTCGCTGGTTCATTCCCTAAATGGCTACAATGGCCAGAGCTGGACCAATCTAACGCTAGGAGCCAGGAGGTCCTTCAGGGTCTCCCACATGGGTGCAGAGTCTCAAGCACTTGAGTCATCTTCCACTGCTTTTCCAGGCCATAAATAGAGAGCTGGATCAGAGGAGGTGCATCCCAGACACAAAGCATGCCCATATGGGATGCGAGCACCACAGGCAGAGGCATGGCCTACTACACCACAGAGGCAGCCTCCACAATAGTTTTTAAAATCTGGTTGTGGGGCCGGCACTGTGGTGTAGCAGGTAAAGCCACCGCCTGCAGTACCGGCATCCCACATGGGCACCGGTTCAAGTCCTAGCTGCCCCACTTCCAATCCAGCACTCTACTATGCCTGGGAAGCAACAGAAAATGGTCCAAGTCTTCGGGCCTCTGCACCCATGTGGGAGACCTGGAAGAAGTTCCTGGTTCCTGGTTTTGGACAGGCAAATCTCTGGCCATTGCGGGCATCTGAGAAGTGAACCAATGGATAGAAGACCTCTTTCTCTCTCACTCTCTCTCTCTCTCTCTCTCTCTATCTCTGCCTCTCCTCTCTCTGTGTAATTCTGCCTTTCAAATAAATAAATAAATCTTAAAAAAATAAAAATTTTAAAATTTTTAAAAATATCTGGTTGTAAATTATGACTCTCAAAATAATAAGTAACCTATTGCTTTCTGCTTTGAGGTATAGGAAAAACCATTACAAATATCTGAAGGGATGACTTACAGCTTTAGCAGAGAGGAAAGAGTCTATACCAGACAATTACTATTCCACTAAGTAATCTATTGCAGTCTCCCACATTAGCTTGGCAGTAGAATCCAGCAAAACAAATGTTCTTGATCATCTGTTTAGGATAAATAGATTTCCTGAACCAAAGATTAGGAAAAGAAATTTCTGTGCCACTCTCAGGTGAGTTCCCACTTAAAATGTAGTTTTAAATGGCAAGAAGTCTTATAATAACTGGGACATTTGAATGACTAGTGACCAAAGTAAGAAACCATAGCTGTCTTTCAAAACTGATACAATGTAATTTTTTAAAATTTGACACTATGTGATTATAGTACCTACATCTGCTTTTGATTTCAACATGAGCTTGATCTCTGCTGAAAATCACTCAAACACAAAGTAATGGTTTGTTGCTGATGGGTAGTGCACAGGCAAAGAACTGCAGAGAAAGAGTTTTGGTTTCTATTAGGTTGAGCTACACAAAATTGCCAATATTCTATTATTTTTGACATGTAAAAAAAGAAATTGCTCATGGTTCAAACTAGTTTTTAAAAGTCTGGTATTTCATATTGTTTTAAAATTATGTTCCAGAAAAAAATTTAATTTTTAACATAAATGTATATACAATCATTAAAAATCAGTGAAAAATTTATCAAGCTTTAACAGAATGACAAGACAAACCACAGACTCAGAGAAAATATTTGTAAAGCCTGTATCTGATAAAGGACTTGTGTCCAAAACACACAAAAATTTCTTAAAACTCAACAATAAGAAAATAGCTCAATTTTAAAATAGTCAAGAGCTGAACAAATACTTCACTACAGAAAATACACATATAAAAAGATGCTCAACACCATTAATCATTAGGACTTTGTAAATTCAAACAATGAGCATCACTACACGTGTACTAGAATAGCCAAACTCGAAAACATTGACACCACCAAATGCTGGCAAGGATGTGGAGCACAGGAACATCTCTTCATTGCCAGTGGAACTGCAAAATGATACAGTCCCTTTTGAAGTCTATACAGCAATTTCTTTCAAAGTTATACACAGGCTCACCTCAGGATCCAGCAAATAAGTTGAAAACTTACATTCACATAAAAACCCACACATGAATGTTTACAGCAGCTTTATTTATCATGCCAAAACTTGGAATCAAGATGGACTTCAAAAAAGTGAATAGGATATAGACATAAAACCGAATTATTTCTCAATGGTAAGAAACGAGCAATCAAACTATTAAAAGACAAAGACCAAGTTGCTGGTGTTGTGGGGCAGCACGTTCAGTCTCTGCCAATGAGGCCTGCATCCCATTATGAGCACTGATTCATGTCCCAGCTGGTCAAGTTCCAATCTAGCTCCCTGCTAATGAGCCTGGGAAAGCAGAAGGAGATAGTCCAAGTGCCTGGGCCCCTGCCACCCATGTGGGAGACCCAAATAGAGTTGAGGCTATTGCAACTATTTGGGGTATGACTCAGCATATGGAAAATTTTTCTCTGTCTCTGTCTCTCTATAATTCTGCCTTTCAAATAAATCTTTTTTTAAGGCAAAGATGAATCTTAAATAAATATTTCTAAGTCAAAGAAGCCAATCTGAAATTTCTACCTATTTTATGATTCCAAGTTTATGACATTCTGAAAGGGGAAAAAAACAAGTAAAATGATCAGTGGTTTCCAAGAGTTCATTAGGGAGAGAAGGTGGTAGGGATAAACAGGTGGAGAATCAGGACTTTTTAGGCAGTAAAACTACTATTTTATATACTATAATGGTAGGTACCTGTCATTATGTGTATGTCAAAACCCAAGAATATATGATACAAAAGGTGAACCCTTGTATAAACTATGGGCTCTAGTTAATAATATATGAACATTTATTTCATTTATTTTTTTTTATCAATTGCAAAAAAAAGTACCGCAAGACAGAAGCAAGATTTTGTTTTTTGGTTTTTTTTTGACAGAGTTAGACAGTGAGAAAGAAGCAGAGAGAAAGGTCTTCCTTTTTCCATTGGTTCACCCCCCAAAGTGGCTGTTATGGCCGGCACGTTGTGCCAATCAAAAGCCAGGAGCCGGGTGCTTCCTCCTGGTCTCCCATGTGGGTGCAGGGCCCAAGAACCTAGGCCATCCTCCACTGCACCCCAGGCCACAGCAGAGAGCTGGATTGGAAGAGGAGCAACCGGGACAGAATCTGGCACCCCAACCGGGACTAGAACCCAGTGTGCCGGCACCACAGGTGGAGGATTAGCCTAGTGAACCACGGCGCCAGCTGATACAACATGTTAATAATGGGAAATTGGCAGATAGTGAACAAAGGGTAATGGGAACTTTATACTTTTTGTTCATTTTTTTCAGTAAATCAAAAACCGTTCAAACACAGTTCATTAATTTCTTTAAAAACTACATACTATGTGATCCCACATAAATGATATTCTGGAAAAAGCAAAATCATAGAAAATAAAGATTGGTAGTTGCCATGAGTTCACAGCAGTAAGAGAAGGAATGAATAAGTAATGAATAAGTACAAGATGGAATTTTTAGGACAGTGAAACTATTCTGAATAATATTGTAATAATAGAGTCATAACATTATAGACTTGTTAGTCACACACAGTGAACTATAATGTAAACCATAAACATCAACTGTAATCAATGTACCACACTAGTGCATGATCTTAATGATAGAGGGAAATGGGGAAATTATTTGGTAATTCTGTACTTCTGGTATACTTTTTCTGTAAATTTTATTCTGTAAATAAAAATATTTTTAAAATGTTAACTGGGAGCACACTTAAAGTTTGGTGTGTGTTCCAATTAAGAAAACATTCAGTGTAAACAGTTTGAGTACTAATAGCTAACACTTTAAGGAATAAAGAGCTACAGTTAAGAGAGACAGTACGAAAGGCAGAAAAACAGTTAGAAAAAACCCATCTTAATGGGAGGAAAAAAGCAGTGATGTATTCTTGCAAATGCTGGTTGTATGTGATTACAATGTCTTTCTTTTTCTGTCTTCTTCAGAAGTTGATGTGATGTTCTAGAAAAGCTGTATAACTTTGACTAGTTTGAAAAAATTGATGTTTTCTTTACTAGAGGAATAATGCAAAGCTCTAGAATCACTATAGAAAGATAAGGGGAAAATAGGTCTAAGTGCCAAGATCCTGTACAGGGATCACAGAAGGTCTAGTAATGTGAATTTCCACTTACATCATACTTTTGTTTCTGACTTCTTTTCAATTCCAGTTCCAACCAGTTCGAATCTCAAGTCTCACAAGAGTCACTCTGACATTATTGTCAAACCTGTACCTTAGTCCTGATAAGTTTTGTGATTCTTTTTTAATTTCTGTTCCAAAGAGATATACATATTGCTTTATTATTATCCAATGTCTTCTGAAACTTTCTATACATTTAGAGCTAGGGTAAAGGTAAAAGTAGGTCAATAAATGATAGCATCTAAATATTAAAATTAAGCAATTTTACAATTAGAAGTTTCTGGGGGTGGGGCACAAGAGTGCTCTCTTGTTCTCCTGCTCATTCTCCACCACCTGCCTCCATACCAACTTTCATAAATAAATAAAATTTTTAGAAAACTAACTAGGCTTGGGGCCGGCACTGTGGTGTAGCGGGTAAAGCCACCGCCTGCAGTGCCGGCATCCCATATGGGTGCCAGTTCGAGTCTCAGCTGCTCCACTTCCGATCCAACTCTCTATTATGGCCTGGGAAAGCAGTAGAAGATGGCCCAAGTCCTTGGGTCCCTGCACCCGCGTGGGAGACCCGGAAGAAACTCCTGGCTCCTGGCTCCTGGCTCCTGGCTCCTGGCTTCAGATCAGCGCAGCTCCAGGCATTGTAGCCAACTGGGGAGTGAACCAGTGGATGGAAGACTCTCTCTCTCTCTCTCTCTTCTCTCTCCCTCCCTCCCTCTCTCTCCCTCTCCTTCTCCCTCTCCTTCACGTTCTCTGTGTAACTCTTTCAAATAAATAAATAAATCTTAAAAAGAAAGAAAGAAAGAAAGAAAACTAGGCTATTGTTTTTTTTTTTTTTTTTTTTTTTGACAGGCAGAGTGGACAGTGAGAGAGACAGAGAGCAGAGAGAAAGGTCTTCCTTTGCCGTTGGTTCACCCTGCAATGGCCGCTGCGGCCAGCGCACCGCGCTGATCCAAAACCAGGAGCCAGGTGCCTCTCCTGGTCTCCCATGTACATGCAGGGGCCCAAGCACTTGGCCATCCTCCACTGCACTCCTGGACCACAGCAGAGGGCTGGACTGAAAGCAGAGGGCTGGACTGAAAGAGGAGCGACCGGGACAGAATCCGGCACCCCGACCGGGACTAGAACCTGGTGTGCTGGCGCCACAGGCGGAGAATTAACCTATTGAGCCGCGGCGCCAGCCTAGGCTTATTGTATTTCTAGAACCTTTGTTCAGTTGAAAAGCTCTAAGGAAAGCCAGATAACATTGTAAAAACAAAGCTGCTATGAAAATTTTCATTTTTAAGGTGCTTTTTAAGATATGGTACACTATAATTCAGAAACAGCACAGTGTCTACATCTTCTACAGCACCATGAAGTCTGCATTATCATAACACATGTGAAAAATTATAATCCAGATGCAAAGATCCTGAATGGTTTAAAAAATGTTTCAGTAAAAGCAGAATTTAAAGTGTATTTATAACCCCTCTTGTTCCAAATGAATTTGAAACTGAAATTTACTAGTAAATTGGATCAATGGTTTAAAAATTATGGTTGAAACAAGTTAATGAAAAAGCATCCAATTTTCCTTAAAATCTTCTTCCCAAAACACTCTAGCTAACTGTATTTTCCATTTATCCTAAATTATATTCAAATATTGTATGTAGCCAAAAACTTTTAAATACTAACCAGCTCAAAAATGACCCATGAATAGTAGGCATATACCTCACAACTGTGCTACCTATTGATTGTTTCTCAAGCACTAAATGAACACATTCAGTTACAAGTAATTTTGCTGATATTTCTGCATTGAAAAACATAAAAATATACAAGGGCTTCTGAAAAATTTTGTGTAACACTAACTCATTTTTATGTTCCCATGATTATACGAAAGGATTTTTAAGGTTTATTTAAATGTTAATGTGTAAATCTCATTTTCAAAATTTCACAATCAAGTATTCTGAATCATTATTGCACATAATTGAAACCACCTACAGAATGAAGAACAAAGGTTGTACACTCTCTGAAAATACCAATTTCATGTGTCAATGTTTTTAAGCTACCTTCCTAAAAGCTATTACAAATGGGAAAAAAGATTAAAATAATTGATACAGTTCTAAACAGAGATATCAAAAACAGTATACCTGCTTTTCCATTCCAGGCCTTAGTTATGTATAAATACCCGAGCATACTAGTTGGTCTTCTGATCAACCACAAACATGTCAGGTTTGTAAAATTTGGAAAAAATGTAAATCCAGCTGTTAAAAGCTTAAAAGATTTAGAAAGAAGCCCACATTTGTGGTTGGCCACAAATCTTAGCTGAAAATTGGCTAAACTACACTTAGACTTAGAAAGGTTGTATTAATTGCAAGGCTCACAGATGTGTCAGAAGAACTGAGGATTGGCCCAGTCTACTAGGAACTATTTGTAGGGTTTTCAAAGCCATTTTGCTGTTCAGTACTTTAGTGCCTAATTCATGGAACTATCCCATGTAATCTCCAAGCCCCATCAGCTCTCATATTCTAGAAGTATGCTTCTATAGCATGTTTGATAATTGGAGGTACACCCTATTCTGCTGAGCAAAGGAAATTCTCCAGTCTTCTGACCAGGGTCCATATATTCTTATGCCAGGTTAAATGACAAGAGCATGTCGAAATAAGAATCAGAACACAAGGATTTATCATCCTTTGTGAACCACATTCTTTTCCTCAATGCTCAGCAACCAGGCTTAGAGTACCCAACATTTTGATGCAATAATAACAATACAGTTCACCAAACAAGACCAAGCTCAGTGGTTTCCAGGAAACATGAAAGGGAAAGAATGTGAAAAGAAATAGTAGAGACTTTAAATGATGAAAAAAATGAATGAAGTTCAAACTGAGAATCAAAAAAGAAACACAATAAAGACTTAAAAAGTGTGGTCAATTCATTAGGAATGATTGGAACCATGCAAAGTTTTTCCTAAGAATATAAACAAAACATCTTTGAGAACATTTCACCATTAAGGGGATCAATGAGATAAAATAGATTGATGATTCTTTCTTCCAAAATGCAAAAACTAAAACTGAATTCTTTTGATTTGTGAAAGGTAGAATTACTATGCAATTTCATTAAACACTAAAGACCCATGTAATTTATTGAGAAACAATAAGTAGTGATCTTTTGTAATGCATCAGTACCTTTTGTATAAGCATTATTTTTTTATTTTTATAAATGCAACATATATATATTGCAAAATGTCTTGGATATAGAGAAAAACACAAGAAATAATATAAAAATGGTCCATAAATCAGGACCCTTCTCTAAATAGTGTATGTTACAAAAAGTGAGATTTCTTTATTCACCTCCCCATCTACTCCCAGCCCCACCAAATACAATCAGGGCTAAGTATTTGGTATATACTGTCCAAGGATTCTTCTATGACTTTTAACATTTTTAAAGATTTTTTTATTTTATTTATTTGAAAAAGACAGAAAGAGATTTCCATCTGTTAGTTCACTCTCCACATGCCCACAACAGTCAGGATTGGGGCAGTCAAAGGAAGGCAATCCAGGTGTCCCACCTGGGTGCCAGAGTCTATGACTTGAGCCAATATCTACTGCCTCCCAAGGTGCATATTAGGAGGAAGCTGGAATGGGGAGCTGAGCCAGGACTCAAACCCAGGATATTCCAATATGGGATGCAGGTGTCCCAAGTGGCATCTTAACCACTACACCAAATGCCTGTTCCTTTGCCTTTTTTAAAAAATATAAAAATTTTGTCCCTTTGGAACTGGCTTATTTCACTAAGTGCTACATTAATAATGTCAATTTTTACATACATCTTAATATAAAATTTTTAATTTTTTAATTTTTAAATTTTTATATTAATGTCTTCTGCAACAGGCTCATTTCCCTTAATATGGTAACACAGACATCTGTTCAAGATATATAGACCTACCTCATTCTTTTGGTAGGCATATGGTATTTTACTTTGTGTATGTACTGTAACTGATGAAACTGGATCAAAGAGGAGCAAAGGCATCCCAGCTGATACCTGAGGTACACACATTTCATTTACTTCCCTTTTATCAGTTATGATCTCATCATCCCCAATTCCCTTGTCCCCTTGATCTCCCATTGCAATCGCTTGACCTTTCCTCATACCTGCCTCAATTCATGATGCCTCCATTTTTGGAGGACTATTGAAGGCTGTCAAAAACATATCCAGTCCTTGCTAACTAGATTCATTTCACAGCTAAAGTTTCCTACCTTGGATAGGTTATCTTCAATATTCACCATTGCTTTTATTCGCATACTCACAGGGTCTATTCCAGTTCCTTCCTACCCCCATTCAGTCCCCACTCCAACCTTTGATTCTTGACCTTGTAGGTTGATCTCTAATTCACAGAGTAAGTAGAGGATATTCAAGTATGACCTCTCTTCTCCTCTTATCTTCATCTATAAACCTGTCTTTCTTGGCCTAGCCCTCCTTTCCTTTATGATGAGTCAGGAAAGTGGCATCTTGATTCTTCTCTAAGGCATAATCCTCCATCTTCAGTTTCACCTTTTATACACATCCCCTGTTCTTATCCTAGAAACAGCTTATGTACATACTACATTAAAAATGTCAATAATAAATATTTATATAGCACTTAGACTATTCTAGGCCCTGTTACAATTATTTTATATATAAACCAATATAATATTCATATCAGTCCTATGAGGTATGCAATAATTACAATTATCTCCATTCTACAGATAAGAGAACTGAAACACATAACATCAAGTTCACGCAAGTCAATGAAGAACAGAGTTGAGATTCAAACCCAAGTTCTTTGGGACTCTTAACTACCATACTCCATGTATAGCAGCTTACACAGTAGGACTATAACTCAGAGAAGCAATGTAGAGTGATGTTAGGAGATTAGATGGGGAGAGAAGACTGTAAAGCACTCGAAAAAACAGAAAACAACTCTCTGAGCTGTACGAAAAATCAGAGCTTTAAAAGTATCAGTGACGGGGTAGGCACTGTGGCGCAGCAGGTTAAAGCCCTGGCCTGAGGTGCCGGCATCCCATATGGGCACCGGTTCTAATCCCAACTGCTCCTCTTCCCATGCAGCTCTCTGCTATGGCCTGGGATAGCAGTTGAAGATGGCCCGAGTCCTTGGGCCCCTGCACCTGCATGGGAGACCTGGAGAAAGTTCCTGGCTCCTGGCTTTGGATCAGCACAGCTCTGGCCATTGAGGCCATCTGGGCAGTGAACCAGCGGATGGAAGACCTCTCTCTCTGTCTCTAACTCTCTATGTAACTCTATCTTTCAAATAAAATAAAAATAAAATCTTAATAAAAAAAAGTATCAGTGACCACTGCCAATGATTAAGAGACTGCATGCAGAGGTTGTCTTTTGTTGCCTATTCTGTGAAAATGGTTATTTTCATCTTCTTTTGATTATTTCGTCTCAAGTTATCTCCATACAAGTAGTTAGCTTGGCCAAGGAACTCTTTGTCCATGGGTAAAACCAATATTCCTAACCCCCGGGACCAACTAGACCAACTAAAGGTAGGTGGTTCAGCACACATGTTCCCTGACATGTGACAGGACTTAAAGCCCAGCACCTCCATATATTCCCCATACACAAGTTGCCTGCTTGTGCTTGATAAACTAATGCATATTATCCACGCATCTTTGGGATACTCTAAAGATGTATCCAGCAAATGCCACTCCAGCCTAATTTGAATACTCTGCCCACAGACAGCTTATTCCTACTGAGATAATTCTAACTTTATTCCTTAATAGTTCTTAGAAAGGTTTCTGTGGTTCTCATCAGCATGCCTTTTTTACTATACTATAAAGAATAGTACTTCAAGTGATAGTACTTTACTATCTTTTACTTCTCTTTGGAAAGTTACCACCTGTGATTTCTCTACCACCTCATTCCACACACAAATAAACACATGCAACATGTACTAATAGCTTCTGCACTGGGCTAAACACATATGCTCAGCCCCATCAACAATCCATCATGTGACCTGGTTTGAAATCATTCCCTCAGGGGCTGGCATTGTGGTGCAGTAGGTTGAGCCACCACTTTCAATGTCAGCATCCTATATAGGCACTGATTTGAGTCCTAGTGGCTTCATTTTTTAATCAGGTGCCTGCTAATGTGCCTGGGAAAGCAGCTAATGTGTCTTGGGCCCTTGTACCCACAAGAGAGATCTGAATGGAATTTAGGCTCCTAGCTTCAGCCTGGCCCAGCCCTAGCCATTGTGGCCATTTTGGGAGTGAGCCAGCACATGGAAGATAACTCTTTCTCACTCTCTCTCTCTTTCTCTCGCTCTCTCTCCCTATCTCCCTCCCTCTCTGTAACTCTGCCTTTCATATAAAAATGAAATAAGTCTTTATTTAAAAAAATAAAATGAGGGGCCAGCATTGTGGCACAGCACGTAAAGCAACCATCTGAAGTGTAGCATCCCATATGAGTGACAGTTTGAATCTTGGCTGCTCCACTTCTAATCCAGCTCCCTGCTAATTCCCCTGGGAAAGCAGCTGAGGATGGCCTAAATGCTCAGACCCCTGCACCCACGTGGAAGATCGAGAAGAAGCTCCTGGCTTCTGGCTTCAGCCTGCCCCATCCCTGGATGTTGCAGCCATTTGGGGAGTGAACAAGCAGATGGAAGATCTCTCTCCCTTTCTCTCTCTCTCTCTCTCTCTCTCTCTCTCTCTCTCTTTCTCTCTCTCTAACCCTGCCTTTCAAATAAATAAAATATAATATTCTAAAACAATAAAATAAACCATTCCCTTATCCTGATCATTCCAATGTCCAAATGTGACCCATTTTCTTTACTTCTCCCTTACTGTGTCCCATAGCAGATATAATACAACAGTAACTCATACTAAGTAAATCCTGAAGATTTTTCTCATACATGCAGTTTCTAGAAGGCATGGCTCACCCTTCTTCTACTCATGTAGCTATTTTACAGGGCTCTTGTATGCCTACTGAATTTAATATTAAATTTGTGAATTTTAACTTCATTTTACTGTGTCTACTTCTTCTAGTTTCTAATAGATAAAACAATTAGTGCCAAAAACCCTTCAGACTAAATCAAATCCTACTTCCTCAACCAATCTTGGCTAAGACATATGTGCATCAATAACCTCAGCCTACCATCTGAAACATAGAATTAAGTCATTTTTCCAATCTTCACTGGCAAATTAATCTTTTTTAAAATTTTATTTTATTTATGTGAAAGACACAGTTATAGAGAGAGGTAGAGCCAGAGAGAAAGAGGTCTTCCATTCCATTGGTTCACTCCCCAAATGGCCACAACACCCAGAGCTTATCTGATCTGAAGCTAGGAGCCAGAAGCTTCTTTCAGGTCTCCTACATGGGAGCAGGGGCCCAAAAACTTGGGCCATCTTTTACTGCTTTCCCAGGCCATAGCAAAGAGCTGGATTGGAAGAGGAGCAGCCGGGACACAAACCAGCACCCATATGGAATGCCAGCACACTGGCTGAGGCTTTAACCTGCTGTGCCACAGTGCCAGCCCCCAAATTAATCTTGATATTCAGGACCAGTGCTGTGGTGTAGCGAGTAAAGACACTGCCTGCAGTGCTGGCATCCCATATGGGTGTCAGTTCTAGTCCCAGCTGCTCCACTTCCAATGCAGCTCTCTGCTATGGTTTGGGAAAGCAGTGGAAAATGACCCAAGTCCCTGGGCCCCTGCACCCACATGGAAGAAGCTCCCGGCTCCTGGCTTCAGATCGGCCCACCTCCAGCCATTGCAGCCATTTGGGGAGTGAACCAGTGGATGGAAGACATTTCTCTCTCTCTCTCTCTCTCTCTCTCTCTCTCTCTCTCTCTCTCTTTCTCTCTCTGCCTCTGCCTCTCTGTAACTCTGCCTTTCAAATAAATAAATACATCTTTTTTAAAAAAAATCTTGATATTCAGGTGTTTCCAGGCATAGCCCCCAGAACTTCTATATTACCCTTTAGCTTCCTCCTTCCCCCTTCTACCCCTAAGACTAGATATAGATTTGATCCTTAAATCACCAATTCAATGGCTACAGATTAACTCTTTTACCCAAACTAGTGATCTTTAAATGATATTCTGCTACAGGAAGGAGAATAAGACAAAACTTCAAGATTAGCCACTTCTAGAAGTTATCATTCAGAAAACATATTCTCTAGTTGGGAGACAGTAAGCTAAAGTTTTAAAATCTTTACTATTATAAAGAGAATGGATTCCATGCATTTATACATGTATTACATAAAGAGAATGTATTTCATGTATTTATAAATACAATTCTAAGATAATAACTAAATGACTTTCCCTTAAAAACAGTTACTAGGACTCCTAATTTCAATAGTAGATTTAAGGCAGTTAATGCCACATATTTAGAAGGCACACAAACTGAGCTTTAGATACCATATATTATAAATAACCTTACTTTGAACCAAAACCAAGTGTGCCAAGAATCACAGGGAAAAGGACATCATCTAGCACTATTCTCTTGATTTCAAAGTAATGAAATTCATTCTATAAGATAATAAATTATTTACAGTCACAGAGCAGGCTCCTAATAAAACTGAAACAAGGACTTATGTCTATTAATCCTCAATCCAAAAAAGTACCAAGATAGCAATGAGGTACAGAAACTTTACAGAGTTTGAAATAGATGTAGCATTGGGGCCAGTGCTGTGGCGTTAGAGGGTAAAGCTGCCACTTGCAGTGCGGGCATCCCATATGGGCGCCGGTTCGAGACCCGGCCACTCCACTTCCGATCCAGCTCTCTGCTATGGCCTGGCAAAGCAGTAGAGGATGGCCCAAGTCTTTGGGCCCTTGCACCCATGTGGGAGACCCAGAGGAGGCTCCTGGCTCCTAATTGGCATAGCTCTGGCCATTGCAGCCATCTGGGGAGTGAACCAGCGATGGAAGACTTTCTCTCTCTCTCCTCTCTCTCTCCTCTCCTCTCCTCTCCTCTCCTCTCCTCTCCTCTCCTCTCCTCTCCTCTCCTCTTCTCTGCCTCTCCTCTGTGTAACTGTTACTTTCAAGTAAAATAAATAAATTTTTAAATAAAAAAAGAAATAGATGCAGTATCTTCCCTTAAAAGGTTACATGGTACAAATATCAATCCACAGGAATATTATGAAACACCAAGCAGTCAAAGCATAAAAACAATATAGATCCACTCTGGTATGCCTTTACTGTTCAGAAAGCCTCTGAATGTGTTGACTATAAAACACAAAACTATGTAATTAAACTTTACATGACAGAGCTCAAAAATTTTGCTCTTAAAACTTATCACACTAGAATTTATAAAAAGCAAGATTAATCATGAAAAGAAAAATAAGTACCAGAACAGGCCTACAGCATAGTTAGTAATAGCTAACCAAATCCATCCAGCTTCCTTCACTTACAAGCTGTATAACCTCGAGGAAGTTTTGCAACCTCCCTTGGCCTCCATTGCCTCATCTATGAAATAACGATAGTAGAATTTACCTCATAGAGCATTTGTAAACATTAGATAATTTCATATTTGTGAAGTACTTGGAACAATATTTGGCTCAGCATTGGTACTCAGTAATTGCTGTTCTCCTCTTATGTAGTATTTGTTCCACTTAGGTAATGACCAACTTCTGATATTTATCAAATTCCTTTAAAAGTAGCTAAATACCACATGGCACTGGAATGATATATAATAATTCTTATAGCACCCAGATTTTGAGCCAAAAATGAAATAATGAAAACATAGTAGAAGAAAACGGACCCATGTTCAATGTATGCAATAAATAAGGCATGTCTTCCCCCTTTTTTGGCACCTATAACAAAACACTTTAAACTGGGTGACTTAAAAGTAACAGAAATTTATTCCTCACACTTCTGGAAGCTGGGAAATCCAAGAACATGGTGCTGGTATATTCAGTTTCTGAGGAGTGTAGTTTCCTGATAGATGGTGCCTTACTCACTGAGCCTTCACATGGTGAAAGCAGGAATGAATTCCCTTGGACCTATTTTATCAGATCACCATTCCCATTCATGAGGGCTCTGCCTTCATGACCTAATCATCTCCCAGAATGGCCCTACCTCCTAATATCATCATGGGGGTTAGGATTTCTTTTTTTTTTTTTTTTCTTTTTTTTTTTTTTTTACAGGCAGAGTGGACAGTGAGAGAGAGAGACAGAGAGAAAGGTCTTCCTTTTTGCCGTTGGTTCACCCTTCAATGGCCGCCGCGGCCGGCCGCACCGCGCTGATCCGATGGCAGGAGCCAGGAGCCAGGTGCTTCTCCTGGTCTCCCATGGGGTGCAGGGCCCAAGCACTTGGGCCATCCTCCACTGCACTCCCTGGCCACAGCAGAGAGCTGGCCTGGAAGAGGGGCAACCGGGACAGAATCCGGCGCCCCAACCGGGACTAGAACACGGTGTGCCGTCGCCGCTAGGCGGAGGATTAGCCTAGTGAGCCGCGGCGCCGGCCGGGGGTTAGGATTTCAACACAAATTTTAAGATGACACAAATATCCAGATGATAGCAGTCAGAAGTCAGGAGAATAAATTTTGAACGACAGGTATTCCCTGTCTTACATTGGCAGGTGTAGGATTACCCAAAGTACCAACAGTTTTCAAAACCAATCAAACCACAAATATTTTATTTACCACATCAAGTTTGAAATGTCCCATCACTACCACCACAACCACTGTCCAAGAATCCCTTTATGTTTCCTAACCATTCCTACTTCTTCTACTCCTTTACCATGTCAACAAACTCAAGGGGGAGGAAGTCCCTCAGAAAATGGAATGATGGTCTCCTGAAATGTAATTCTCATGGACAAGTCCCATGAAAAGCAAACAAAAATGAACCATAATGAGAAGCATGAGATACTTACGCCCTTTAGATCTCCCACCTAACTCACGTTAGGTGCTGAGTCAATGCTGAGATCCATCACCAGGGAATAGTAAAAGCAGCTCATTAAATATGCAGACTCACAGTCAGGACTGACACACACTTTTGGGATCATACATTAATTAAAATCACTTACCTGATGCTTACCCACACGGGTCAGCATATAGAACTGAATAATAAGATAACACAATGATTGCAACAGAATTCCCACAACAATCAGGTTATAACAGGCTGGTCATGAGGTGACAATGCCAAGAGAAGGATAATAAAAGTAGGGACCAGGGGCCAGCGCCGTGGTTCACTTGGTTAATCCTCCCCCTGGGGCGCTGGCATCCCATATAGGTGCTGGGTTCTAGTCCTGGTTGCTCCTCTTCCAGGCCAGCTCTCTGCTGTGACCCGGGAAGGCAGTGGAGGATGGCCCAAGTGCTTGGACCCCTGCACCTGCAAGGGAGACCAGGAGGAAGCTCCTGGCTCCTGGCTTCAGATAGGTGTAGCTCTGGCAGTGGTGGCTATTTGGGGGGTGAACCAACAGAAAGAAGACCTTTCTCTCTGTCTCTCTCTCTCACTGTCTAACTCTGCCTGTCTAATTTAAAAAAAAAATCATAGGAACCTGTAGCAAGATATGTCAACAAAATAGCCATATTGGCTAAAACTTGGATGCAACTTGAAGATCACCCAAGATGACAGGATTTAGTAGGAGACAGAAAGTGAGTACAGCCGGTAATCATATCAAGGACAGCATGGAAGAGAGGATATAAGAATCCCAAGTTCAGCTTTGTCATGTTTAAGGTAAAATCCAAGTATCCAGCTGCAAAATCATAATTTTATAGACAATTTTAAATAGGCTCATAATATCAACCAGTTCATAATATGGTTGATTTAAGAGCCTTCTCTCAACAGTGATGATATATCTTTTTTTTTTTTTTTTGACAGGCAGAGTTAGACAGTGAGAGAGAGAGAGAGAGAGAGAGAGAGGAAGGTCTTCCTTCCATTGGTTCACCCCTTAAATGCCTGCCACGGCCGACACACTGCGCTGATCCGAAGCCAGGAGTCACCAGGAGTGCTTCCTCCTGGTCTCCCATGCAGGTGCAGGGCCCAAACACCTGGGCCATCCTCCACTGCACTCCCGGGTCACAGCAGAGAGCTGGCCTGGAAGAGGAGCAACCGGGACAGAATCCGGTACCCCAACCGGGACTAGAACCTGAGGTGCCAGTGCCGCAGGGGGAGGATTAGCCAAGTGAGCCACAGCGCCGGCCAGTGATGATATATCTTTAAATAGTGAACAAGAAAAATACCAAGTAGGTCAAGAAGGATTCAGTATGTTTTAAACTAATGATTAATAACAATATATTTGCAATTCTGAACAAAAGCAGTGGGTATTTAAGTAATAAATTACTTATTAGATAGATAGATATGGATAGTTTTATGGAGAACTACCAAAGTTTTACACAAAGAACATTTGTATCACTGTCAAGCAGAGCCTATTAGGATTATGAATCATTATCCTGATTTCAGATAGTATCCTTCAAGTTTATTATGTTGTATAAATTACATATACTATTACTTTAAGTTCTTTAAATCATTTTTTCGCTTTTATTCAAATTCTTACAAACTGCCATGTCTGATTTAATAATTAAGAGCAATCCTAAAACAAAGGACTGAAATCTTATTACAATCATTGGTTACAATTAAGATTTAAATAAAAATGACTTACCACATCTTCTTTCATCTTTCTCAGCTTTTCATTTATCTCTTTCAGTCGATTTTGCTGGTCCCGCTCCTCTTTGGTGTTCCGGAGGACCTTTTCTCCTGGAGTTATTTCCTTATTTCTTTCCTCATCAAGGCCAGGTTCCTAATTAAAAAAAAAAAAAATCATTCACAGGCAAGAAATGAGCTCCTGCCACACACCAATCCAAAGCGACCGAGCCTTGACTTCTTTAGCAGTGTGTCTTCCCTTCAAATTAGTTTAAAACAAATCAGGAAACAAAATCAATATCTGCAATCATCTGGATCGCAGTAAGCTAGAGTGGAAAAAAAGTGGTAGCCAGGAAATAGGGACCCAGGTTCTGGTCTCTGATACGATACTTATCAGCTTGGGATCCTGGGAAAATCAGTTTCTTGGGACTTCAAGTTCATGAGCCATCATATAAATAATACAAAAAACCCTGCTCATCCATGTTATCAGAAGCAGCTGTGTAATAATTGGAAGAAAATTGAGCTTAGCAATGTTTTAAATATTATTTCCACCTGGCTCCTCACAAAAAATGATCTTTTGGAAATCTCTGCGCTTCAGTTTCATCATCAGTAAAATGATAATAATGATAAGATGGAGATTAAAAAGTCACCAAAGCATGAAACAAATCTTAGTATCTGACAGGAGCTGAATACGTCCTTTGAAAAGAATAACCATTACATAATGAAAGTGCTTCATTGTTCCCAGCATTATTTGTACTGACAGAATCATTATTTTCCCAAAGTTAATGTTATTTCTATGTGATAAAAATTGATATTTCCTGATAGCAACTCAATCTTATATCTGAACGTAAACTCCCTCTCTCTTTTCCTGCTCTGCAATGCCATCTAAGTACTTGGCATGAATGACATCTGAGAAGTTGCTCAGGCCAGGATTCTCCTATTTCCTCATTCCTCCTATACTGTCAGCCATCAAGAATACTCACCATCTTAGTTTCTAACATCCTTCTTACCAAGGCACTTCTTTCTCACTGCCTTAGTTCAGACCTCCTCATTATTCACAGTAATTTTAAACTGCAGCATGCTTCAGAACCACCTACAGGGCCTGTGGGGAATAAACTTCTAGCCACAGCTCTGCCCTGGAGATTCTGACCCCAGACCTGATCCACAGGGTAAAAGCTAAGGACTGGCCACCTGAATTACAAGCACTTGACAATCTGAAAACTACTGACTCAAATTACAGCTTGAGCGTTCTAACACATTTTGATGCCACCAGTCACTCTCTTCATCCTTTGCAGAGAAGCCACAGAACAACGTGAAAAGCTCTCATGGCCAAGGCCTTGCCTCTCTCTCAGTCTCATCTACAATTGCTTGGGTCTCAGACTCAAAACCCCAGCAACATTTACATCTGCTGGTTGTCCACAACTCATGCCTCTATCCTCCAACTTCTTAGAGTGACTCCTACCCATTTTTTGAGCCTCACTCAAGCATATGTCCTCTAAAAAATACTCCCTAACACAGAAGAAAGGACAAATTATTCTCCCAGACATGCCATATGTTACTTTACTATACAACTAAACAGTGACATGACTGACACTATTCTATACCCCAACACAAACCATAATCCCAAAGAAGACTCAGCATGGGCCAACACACATTATTTTTGGTTCCAAGAACCTTGAGCACAACTACTGTTTGATCAAATGAATAATGTATTTCAGTGAAATTCATATTATGCAAAATCCTAATGAGGAAACTACCAAGAGAGTACATTAATTTAAAGAAGAAATTCTTTTATGTTTTGTTTTACTTCTAGAATATTTCAATCTGTAGAAGAATCCAGAAGCTCAATTATTATGTGAAATTTTTTAAGATGGAAACCTAATATTAAGGAGGAGTTTGAACAAGATAGTATTTAGGTCTCTTTTATGAATTTTTATGAAGATACATCTAAAAAGAGAGACTCATGTTCTGAAAACACCTATCTAGGATTTCATTTTTAAATCAAAATCACTTTTAAATCAAGAAGACATAACTATTTTAATAATTTGCAACTATTGCTTTTTAAAAATCTAAGGTAAACACAGAGAAGACAGAGAAATAAAAAATTATAAGTTGCTTTATAACTATTTTTTAAATTTTATTTTCCAAAACTGTCATTTAGAAAATAGACAAACCATAATATGAGAGAAAATGTTCATAATACACAACTATGACCAAAGACATGTATAAAAGGAACTCTTGCAATCCCAATAATAAAAATAATAAAACAGAAAATAATCAAAAAGGGTTGGATTTCACAAAGACATGAACAGATACTTCATCAAAGAGATACATGAATGACACATAAGGATGTGAGAAAGTTGTCAACAGCATTAGTCATAGGGGAAATGTACAATGTACATTAAAGCCAAAATGAGTTATCTCTACATACTATATACTAGAATGGCCCAATACAGCCAGCACCACGGCTTACTAGGCTAATCCTCTGCCTGCGGTGCTGGCACCCCGGGGTTCTAGTCCCAGTTGCTCCTCTTCCAGTCCAGCTCTCTGCTGTGGCCCGGGAAGGCAGTGGAGGATGGCCCAGGTGTTTGGGCCCTGCACCTGCATGGGAGACCAGGAGGAAGCACTCCTGGTGACTCCTGGCTTCGGATCAGCGCAGTGCGCCGTGGCAGCCAATTGCGGGGTGAACCAATGGAAGGAAGACCTTTCTCTCTGTCTCTCTCTCTCTCACTGTCTAACTCTGCCTGTTAAAAAAGAAAAAAAAAATAATGGTCCAATAAAAAACTCTATTAACACCAAATATTGGACAAGTGTGACACAAACAGAACTCTCTTAAACAGCTAATGAGAGTATAAAATGGTATAGCCACTTTGAAAAATTGGCATTTTCTTAAAAATTTAAATATTTGTCTAAACTATGACCCAGAAATCTCACTCCTGTGAATTTATCAAGGGAAACTAAAATATATGACTCAAGCCCATATTGTCAAACCAAAAACTGAAAACAGCCCATGTGGCCATCAACAGGAGATTGGTAACTGTGGGGAACACCTGACACAGGCCGAGAAGACCAGGCTTTCTCCTTGACCTCTCTTCCCTGCTTAAGTTCAGTCAATATGGGAAAAGGGTGTTAGGACACTGGAGTAAAGACAGAGGGACAGCTTGGGGTATTTTCCCTTTCCCAGCCTTGCTTTGGCATCACAATCCGGGCAGATTTTTCTTAGAGTCAACTGAATATTCACAATAAAAAGCTACCAAAAGTTAACAACCATTCTATTTGGAAAGATACAGGACAAGAAACACAGCACGGCAGTAGTAGGCACCCCTTTTCGACTGGAGTTATCATTCATATGTACACAGGTACAAGGGGCAAGGAAGTCACTTCACATTAAAAATCCTCATCTCCCATAAGATCCATCATCTCTGAAATAACTCCACAGACAGACAGCCCAGGGACCCAGCAAGTGACATGATCAGCCACAAAAATCCCTGCATTTAGGAAAGCCAAAATACAGCTTCCCCATCAGATCTTCATAATTCTCCCAATCCAGGGGTCATTTTTAACATAAGCAAAGTTGGCATTCCAACTTTTATCAAATTGCCAGGGAAACAGAGGTAAGAAATTAACTATAGGTCAAATTCTCATGCAGAAGTGGGGAAGGGCTAGCTGCTCCTTTGCCCACACCCTCTATAATCACAACCACAGATGGCCAGTTCTTCAACTTCAGCTCTCCTGGAGTTCCTGGAACACTTTTTCTGCACCCTACCCATGGTTGCTAGTCTCCAGGTACCCCAACACCCCTTGTTACTGTCTTTATACCTACAAATATTCACTTCACTTATCTTCATAATCCAGACTAGGTGTCCTTTCTGTTTCTTGTACAGAATTCTACTATACCATTTTTGTTTGTGGGCACACGTATGTGTCTGTATGTGTATTTGCAGAGAAATAGACTGGAAGGAAATTTGATGGTGATTATCTGGATAGTAAAGATCTAAATTATTTATCTTATTTTCTTATATTTTTTATAGTTCCTGGATATCTGACAGCATAACCACATGGTTCAAATATTTAGAGAATATCATGCGATCAAAGCAGAGGTAACAAAGGAGCAAGAAAAAATAGTCACTGATGCCTGCAAAAATTATCTAGTTGAATATTCAAAAAGCTCTGTGGTACCAAGAGAAGTTTTTTGGTGTTTTCTTTTTCTCACAACAAAGTGCAAACCAGTACTGTCTGCTTTCATGATCATCAGGAAATATTTTAATTCCACACAGTAGAAATGCTTAAGCAGATTCTTTGACCAACATATTGTTTATATATTCCTAAGTCACACAAAAAAATTCTTTCAGGGGGAATTCAGTAAAACCACTCCACAATATTTAAAGAATGTCTAAGAGAGCCACAAGAAGAGAACTAACCCTGAGGTCAATAGATATTTGTCAGTTTGACTAAATGACTGGCAAAGTTTCCTGAGTTCATTCTTAGAAAAATATCTGTGGTGTTGACTAAGCTAACAGGGATGTTTGAAGTTAAATAAACCCATTTTCAGAAGTCAAATATGGAGGAACTACTAACAGGCTCGTAAGTTACCTGGTATGCAAACAAGGCACGTGTTAAGGAACTAGAAAAGCACAAACCTGCCTAAATGAAGCATTTGTGGGCTAATGCTATCCATGTCCACAGGCTACTGCTGTTTGCTGCCATCAGACAGATCATTTGCCTGCCAGTAGCCAACGTAGGAGAAAAGTCTTTTCAGGCAGATTTTTTTTAAAGATTATTTATTTACTTGAAAGTCAGTTACAAAGAAAGAGAACGAGAGGCAGAGAGAGAGAGGTCTTCCATCTGCTGGTTCACTCCTCCCCAGTTGGCCACAATGGCTGGAGCTGAGCCAATCCAAAGCCAGGAGCCAGAAGTTTCTTCCGGTCTCCCATGTGGGTGCAGGGGCCAAACACTTGAGCCATCTTCTACTGCTTTCCCAGGCCACAGCAGAGAGCTGGCTCGGAAGTGGGACATCGAACCGGCACCCATATGGGATGCTGGCACTGCAGGCAGTGGTTTTACCCATGACACTACAGCGCCAGCCCTCAGGCAGATTGTTTTTATCATCTTGGAATACTGCCATGAAATGAGAGAAACCTTGACTACATCAGAGGCTTAACACAGAAAAACAAAGAAATATATACTTCAAAGTAATCTGTAAAACAGGTGGCAAGAACAATTTCCCAGATTTAACTGAGAATGTCTGACAGGTTGGCATTGGAAACGAAGACCTTGGAAGTAACTTCTTGTTTACTCTCCAGTCCAGAAATCCATGATCCTGTGGCATGCTTCCATAGTTTTGGAAATGAGCAGATAGCAAAAGAGTTTTGTGCCTGAGACTGGAATACATTTAGAAATTCCTAGATCCCTGCCTTCAATCTGCACATTAAGTATATTTGAGGCCAAGTGGACTTCATGGCCATCATTAGAACTATACAAATCTCTGGACTCAAAAATAAAATACTGTTCAGGATTACTTGTCAAACAATGGTTTATACTTTTTAAATTTTAGCTAATGTTGAGACAGAGAAACAAAAGAGTTAATTGTTGCTATCAGTTGGCCGGCACCATGGCTCACTAGGCTAATCCTCCCCCTGCAGCACTGGCACCCCGGGTTCTAGTCCCGGTTGGGGCACCGGATTCTGTCCCAGTTGCTCCTCTTCCAGTCCAGCTCTCTGCTGTGGCCCAGAAGTGCAGTGGAGGATGGCCCAAGTGCTTGGGCCCTGCATCCGCATGGGAGACCAGGAGAAGCACCTGGCTCCTGGCTTCGGATCAGCGCAGTGCACCGGCCATGGCGGCCATTTGGAGGGTGAACCAACAGAAGGAAGACCTTTCTCTCTATCTCTTTCTCTCTCACTGTCTAACTTTGTCAAAAAAAAATTGTTGCTATCAGCAATATATGATCTTGGCAAAGAAAAAACTGAACAGCTACAATTTTCCTCCACCAAATATTTGTTAACTTATTATTAAACTTACCAAATTGAACACAACTGAATCAATATTCTAAGGGAAAAATTCAAATTAAAGAAGACATTTATATTCTATTAAATTTGTTGGTTTATGAACAAAGAAATGCCTCTTGTCAATAAGAGCTATTTTTGAAGACCCTCCTCCAGAAAAAAAAAAAATAACCATGAACTGGAATTCTAGATTTGGTAGCGTTGATTGCATGAGAGATGAATATACAGCACTTATTTACAAGAGCCAAACTGAACAGAATTTATGATTGAATCCATTTGCTAAGGATTTAAGAAAATAAATGCTCACATAACTGCTGTATCTTAGATATTTCTAGAAAATGCTAGAATTGAATACATCTATAAATAATAAAAACTAAATGATGGAACATCAGTCAATTTTATGGTGGGATTTACAATATGTGGAAAGAACTAACTAATTCCTTGGAAGGCTGGGGGATGGATACAGAAAGGTATGCACAGTTAAATCACTGATCCTAAGGGGAAAATTGTGCTTCAATTAGTTCTCTTTTGCTAAGATGAAATGAAAATTAAAAGCAGATGTAAAAACTGCAACCACATGATATCTCTCACAAGACAGTAATAGCAATAATATGCCATTTTTTCTTTTGAATGTGACTACATGTTTTGTTTCACACCAAGGAAATCAGTTATGTAAAAGCCATATGCTGCTTTTAAAACATTGCCATAAAGTTAAATGCCAGGCCAGGCCATCTATATGAGAACATTATTATCAGCAAGCTCATAAGGAAAGATTTCTAATCTGCCCCTTTCACAATGACCAACACTTCCTTAATCTCCAAGCCACATTTCTGGAGTCCCTCAAACTATTCTACCTTTAGCAGCTCACGTTTCTGTGACTACCAATTTAGCACCTTCTAGTAACCACTGATGAAGACGTCACAAAGTTTGTGTGCTTCACCTCATTCACAAAACTATTTTCTTGACAATGCAAGGTGGAGTGGCGGGTGCTGTGGCAAACTGGAGAATCTGGGCCCCATAGAAAGCAGCAGCTGCTACACAGCTCAGTCCAATAGAACAGCTACAAAGTAAGGGTTCAGTCCTAATGTTGTGATATTTTCTCATTTTTTTCAAGAGAAACTGGATATTTGGATTTTTATAGAAATTTGCCTAATTTTTACATAGTGCCTTTTTTTGTTGTTTACATAGTGTCTTAAAAATATTTATACCCTTAATGAGTTAAAGGAAATCTATCTGTGAGCTGAGTTTGCCCTGCAGGCCAACAGTCTCTAGCCTCCTGCTATATTGTGGGTTTCTGCCTCCTTCTCCAGCTCTTCTTCCTCCTCCTGCCCCTCTCATATGAAAATGGATTTTCTTGATAATCTTTCCAGATGTGCTGTCTCTCCTCTGTACCACCACTATGGCACTTACCTATGCTGTCTTATACCAGTTACTTTTGTACACTCCTAGGAAATAAGTTCCTTAAATCACATATTCTTATAATAGTGTCATTGATTGAGTTCTGTGTCAGATATTATGGTAATGACTTTACGTATATTAACCAAGCTATTCCTCACAAGGAACCTAAAGAATGTGACTATTTTAAAACGAGTAAACTGAGGTTCAGAGAGCTTCTAACTAATGCCCAATTCCATAAATCTAGCAAATGGCAAAGACAAAAGTTGAAGTTCGGCTTTTTTTACTCCAAAGTTATATACCTTAAGGCCCTTGTAATTCTTGATATACAGTTAGAACTCAATAAATTAGTAATTATTGAAGTAATTATTTTAACACAGAAATTATATTCCCCTTAAAAGATATTCTTCAAGAGCATAGGAAGAAATTACTAATAATTTGAAGAAGGATGAAAAATACAAATAAAATGAATATGCACCATAAATATTTGCAGTTCAGCAAATGATTGGAGCCATTCATCAACTAAGTAGATAAGGGAATCTACTCAAGATACTTTTCAGTGTACTTATTCAAAAGGTATTCCAAAGATAATATCCATAAAATTATTTGCCATGTTAGCATTTCTGCCTTGAAAACCCAATGTGAAATTTCTGGCACTGGTTAGAAATGAGGAAATGCCAAGTAGAAATTGAGTAATAGCTCAAAAGATATTCTTTTTCGCATGCAAGAAGTATCAATTATTTCTTTCAACAACTATGATGTTCTATTTCTGCTTTTGTATTCAGTGAGAGTCCAAAACACGCTTTTCTCTTTGCTTTGTTCAATATATGTCATTTCACTTAATAATATATAATCTTAGTATGTAACAACAAAATAATGGACTGGTTTTCTCTTTCATTATTTTTCAAATATTTCATCTGAACCATAAATGTGAACTCTGAAAATATGATTTAAATAATGAAGATAGAGGCCGGCGCCGCGGCTCACTAGGCTAATCCTCCGCCTAGCGGCGCCGGCACACCGGGTTCTAGTCCCGGTCGGGGCGCCGGATTCTGTCCCGGTTGTCCCTCTTCCAAGCCAGCCCTCTGCTGTGGCCAGGGAGTGCAGTGGAGGATGGCCCAGGTGCTTGGGCCCTGCACCCCATGGGAGACCAGGAAAAGCACCTGGCTCCTGGCTTCTGCCATCGGATCAGCGTGGTGTGCCGGCCGCAGCGCGCCGGCCGCGGCGGCCATTGGAGGGTGAACCAACGGCAAAGGAAGACCTTTCTCTCTGTCTCTCTCTCTCACTGTCCACTCTGCCTGTCAAAAAAAAAAAAAATGATGATAGAATCTAAAAAAATTCATACTTTATTTGAAGTTCTAATGGTTAAATGGCTGAACAAATCCATAAATTCTCAGTCTCTCTTTCAATAATAACATTTTTGACAGTCACAAAGAATACATTTTCTATCTTTAAAACCATTATTCCACTATGGGATCTCAGTTACTCTTAAAATCTAGCAACAAGAGAAAATCAGCTGAAACATGAAAAGAACAAAGAATATCCCTGAACCATTTTGTCACTCCATCTTGATCTCCTTCTTTTGAGATAACAGAACCCAGAACATAAACAAACTACTATAACTGGTGTCAAAGTCCTGGGGTACACTGTGGTGGGAATGAAGATTCCAATTCTGCTTTCCTTGAACAGTGATCCCAATCCAGGTATTAGTGGTGGGGAGACTACCAACACCACTGTTGTCTCAGGGGGCCGGAAGCTGTGCCTGGAGCTCAGAAACACATCCCAAGGAAATTGAGCAGGCTCCACGAAGGTGTTTGGCCAGTCACCAACTCATTCTTTGGGGCATCTTGACTCTGCTCTTTTCCCCAGAGGTAGCTTCAACTGGTCTAACGCCAGATCCTTCACCTTCACTTGGTAGCTTGTAAAAAGGACTTACTATAAGTCAGAATTATTACCTATAGGCTACAGATAGTTAAATCTTTTGAAGGACCAAGGAAATCACAGCCATCTACAAGTATACAGAAAATGATCTGGTGAAACTCTTAGTAAGTTAGTAAAGGGTCCTGAGATAACGAAAGACCAGACATTTTCTCTTCAGACCAATACCCAACCCTGAGCTAGATCCCAGGAAGGGAGAGAATTTTGTTTTCCAAAGCTGCTACTGTTCCCTGAAGTGCCATACACCTCTACCAGCTTTGTAAAAGAATATTTGAAGGTTGGGCCAGTGTTGTGGTGCCACAGGTTAAGCCACCACCTGCAATGCAAGCATCTTATCTCAGAGTGCCAGTTTGAGTCCCAGCTGCTCCACTTCCAATCCAGCTCTCTGCTAATGCACATGGGAAGGCAGCAGATGATAGCCCAACTACTTAAGCCCCTGCCATCCACATGGGAGACCAGAATGAAGTTTCAGGCCTGGCCCAGCCCTGGATATTGCAGCCATTTGGGGAGTGAGCCAGAAGATGGAAAGACTTCTGTCCATCTCTTCCTCTCTCTCTGATCCTCTGCCTTGTGGGGAATTAGGCACAGGAGGCAATTCAAAGATGGCACCCAAAGGAAGTAAGGTTGGCAGTACCGAAAAATCGTTTACCACCAAAGCTGATTGGCTGCACAGCATCAGGGGAGGTGACAACTGATGATGAGTATACAGACATATGGCTGGTCCTGTAAAAAGTCACCCTGTAAAATGACCTTTTAAGTAATTGGTTGGTCCTTATGCCCTGCCCCAGTAATCCTGCGGTCTTGTGCTTTAAAAGGCTTTGCTACACATGCAATAAACCGAGTTCTTGCTTGCTTGACTTGACTCCCTGCTGCGTCTGACTGTCTCCGGGATCGGAAGGCTGGGGAATGGGCGAGTGGCGCACTTACCTTTCTTCGGACCCAGTCCATCCCTGTTCGGGTGGACTAAGACCCTGCACGCCTTTCAAATAAATAAATAAATATTAAAAGCATCTGCTGTCCTTATTTTAAAAAGAGTATTTGAAGGAACCACTGAGATAAGAAACACATTCATTTCAAACCCTTCACAGGAGAGAAGTCATTAATACAGTGTACATCCCTGCTTGATTCAAGGTACTAGAAGAATGTGGCAGAGTATGGAATAATCGGTTGCTACTGCTAATACCTAAGGGCCAGAGTAATAAAAAGAAAAAGATCCTCAAAGGACTACGTGTGTACTATGTCAATTGTCTTCTTTCTCTCTTCTTATGATCAAGAACTAGGTTAAACCACAGAGATTTAATACTATAAATATTTCCTCATTGACTCCCATTGTAGCAAATTACCAAATGAAAGAAAAATGGGTATAAAATAAATCAAAGGAAAATACACATTGTTATGGAAACTATACTTATTACAGTTGCAGTCATAGAGAAAGCAATTTAGAAGAAACCTCTTTATTGAACAGATTGTGAAATTATGTGAATTAGTTTTAACCCACACTGCCCTGAAATATTTAATCCTGAGGTAAACATACCTGCTCATTCTGACTGTCAGGTCTTGCGAAGAAGCTGGGCATGGTCGGAGAGGTTGCAGAAAGTTCTTGGAGCTTTGTATTGATTTCAGCAAGTTGTGCGTGCTGGGTGGGAGCTAGTGTGTATCCATCTCCTGCAACCAGCCAGCCACACTGATCACCCTAAGTGGACACAAGGGTCACCAGGTCATTCTCATGCTACCTTTATTCCAAAACAGACCTTTTAGACTGCAATTTCAGCACTCAGGATTTCATAAAAGTAAATAAACAAAGTCAAAAAATATAATGCTGAAAAAGTCAAAGAAAAAAGTGAAATCATTTAGGAGTCTGTTGTCTACCAACCCTGTATATAAAGTATCTTCAAATATTTTGTGGATCTTTTTCCTTTGTGGAATAAATCTCTTAGCTTCACAGTCTGATTCCCATAATATTCTCATTTCCTTACTTTAAAAAAATCAGTTTGTGATATGTTGAATAAAAATAAATCAGGTTTAAAGTGATCCCTGTTAAATATAAGAGTGGGAATAAGAGAGGGAAGAGATGTACAATTTGGGACATACTCAAGCTGACTTACCCCAAACGGTAGATTTAGAAACATACCAAGGGATTCCATTCAATCCCATCAAGGTGGCATGTACCATTGCCATCTCACTAGTCCATTTGATCAATTTCTGTTCACAACTGATCATAATGATAGGACTAAGAATCAAAGGGATCACATAAACAAGACTAGTGTCTGAAAATACTAACTGATAGAGCAAAAAGGGGAGAGAACAATCCAACATGGGAAACGAGATGCACAGCAGACTCATAGAATGGCGGATGTCCTAAACAGCACTCTGGCCTCAGAATCAGCCCTTAAGGCATTTGCATCTGGCTGAAAAGCCCATGACAGTATTTCAGGCATGGAAAGCCAAGACACTCTGGAAAAAAAAAAAAAAAACTAAATGAAAGATCTCCGGGAGTGAGATCCCAGTGAAAAGAACAGGTCATCAAAGAAGGAGGTACCTTTCTCTGAAGGGAAAAGAGAACTTCCACTTTGACTACGACCTTGTCTAAATATGATCAGAGTCGGTGAATTCAAAAGGCTTCCATAGCCTTGGAAACTCATGACAAGAGCCTGGGGTGATTACTGATGCCATAAACAAGAGTGTCAATTTGTTAAGTCAACAACAGGAGTCACTGTGCTCTTGCTACTCATGTAGGATCTCTGTCCTTAATGTGCTGTACATTGTGATTTAATGCTATAACTAGTACTCAAACAGTATTTTTCACTTTGTGTTGCTATGTGGGTGCAAACTGTTGAAATCTTTACTTAATGTATACTAAACTGATCTTCTGTATATAAAGAGAATTGAAAATGAATCATGATATGAATGGAAGGGGAGAGAGAGCGGGAAAGGGGAGGGTTGCGGGTGGGAGGGAAGTTATGGGGGGGGAAGCCATTGTAATCCCTAAGCTGTACTTTGGAAATTTATATACATTAAATAAAAGTTTAAAAAAAATCAGGTTTTCTCTATAATGGAACAGCTTTTTCCCCATATATTTTTATTAATATAAAGAAAACAGATTTCATATATTTCATAGGTACAATTATAAGAAGATAACAATACTTCCTTTCTTCCCTTCTTCTCCCCCTACCTTAATCCCCCTTCTTTTTCTTTCATTTTTTTCAAAGACATAATTTCAATCCTGTCTATAATAACAGGCTTAACGTATAATATTCCATAATATTCATAATATTCAACAAGTAAAAGGTAGAAATACCACAGTTCCACAGGAGTATAAACAAAGGCTAAAAACAACCACCAAAATCACAAGATGTCCATTTCATTCCTAGATTTTTTTTGTATTCTATATTAAATACTACATATCTGATAAAACATGATATTTCTCTTTTTGTAACTAGTTTGTTTCACTAAGCATAATGGTTTCCAGTTGCATCCATTTTATTGCAAAAGACATTAGTTCATTATTTTTTAAGGATGTGTAGTATTCCACATTTGTATATATCACATTTTCACCAGTTGATGGACATCTAGGTTGATTCCATAGCTTAGCTATTATGAGTTGAGCTGTAATAAACATTAGGGAACAGATAAATCTTTCATATGCAGATTTCTTCTCCTTTAGATAAATTCCTAGGAGTTGGATGGTTGGATCGTATGGTAGATATATTTTCAGCTTTCTGAGGAATCTCCATTCTGTCTTCCTAATGGTCATACTATTTTACATTCCCACCAACCGTGTATTAGGGTACCTTTTTTCCTACATCCTCATCTAAATGCCTTAATGGCTGATTCTGAGGCCAGAGTGCTGTTTAGGGAATTTGCCATTCTATGAGTCTACTGTGTATCCTTTTGACACTTATGTGATCCTTTTGACACTTAATCCTATTTTTATGATCAGTTATGAACTTACACTGATAACTTTTAACTAGTAAGGTGGCATTGGTACTTGCCAACTTAATGGGATTTGAAGTCCCATGGTAAGTTTTTAGCTTAACCCTTAGGGGTAAGTCCAAGGGAACATGTGCCAAACTGAACATCTCCTCCCTCTCTTATTCCCACTCTTATATTTAACAGGGTCAATTTTCAATTGGATTTAAACACCTAAGAATAATTCTGTGTTAATTAAAGAGCTCAACCGATGGTATTACATAGAAAAAGAAAATACTAAAAAGAATAAAATAGTAAGCTGTTCCTCGACAGTCAGGACAAGGGCTGATCAAGTCATTGCTTCTCACAGTGTCAGTTTCACTTCTACAGGTTTCCTTGTAGGTGCTCAGTTAGTTATCACAGATCAGGGAGAACCTGATATTTGTCCCTTTGGGACTGGCTTATTTTACTTAGCATGATGTTTTCCAGATTCCTCCATTTTGTTGCAAATGACCAGATTTCATTTTTTTTACCACTTTGTGGTATTTCATAGAGTACATATCCCATCATTTCTTTATCCAGTCTTCCGTTGATGGGCATTTAGGTTGATTCCATGTCTTAGCTATTGTGAATTGAGCTGCACTAAACATTGAGGTGCAGATAGCTCTTTTATTTGCCAATTTAATTTCCCTTGGGTAAATTCTGAGCAGTGGGATGTCTGGGTCGTGTGGTAGGGCTATATTCAGGTTTCTGAGGAATCTCCCAGCTGTCTTCCATAGTGACTTTACCAGTTTGCATTCCCACCAACAGTGGATTAGTGTGCCTTTTTCCCCACATCCTCGCCACCATCTGTTGTTAGTTGATTTCTGTATGTAAGCCATTCTAAAAAGCACTGGAGCTTAAAGAATATGTTAGATAAATTCATTAGTAGGGGGGCCGGCACTGTGGCATAATGGTCTGAGCCTCCACCTGTAGCACTGCCAGCACTAGTTCGTATCCTAGCTGCTCCTCTTCTGACCCAGCTCTCTGGTACGGCCTAGGAAAGGAGTGGAAGACAGCCCCAGTACTTGGGCCCCTACACCCATGATGAGTACCTGGAGGAAGCTCCTGGATCCTGGCTTCAGATTGGCCCAGCTCTGGCCATTGCAGCCATTTGGGAAATGAGCTAGTGGATGGAAGTCCTTTCTGTCTCTCCCTTTCTCTGTAACTCTACCTCTCAAATAAATAAAAAACATCTTTAAGAAATTCAATAACAAGTTAAATGTTTCATGCACTATACAATTACAAAAAGAAATTATATAGAATAGATAGTAGAAGGTTTTATTTTGTTTAATTATTATTATTATCATTATCATTATTATTTTGGCTAGTACCTTCTATATTCCCTTGCTATGTGTAGGAAATTTCTAGCTTTTAATCCTTGCCTTCCCAAGACATATGAAGAAAACGCTCTTCAATAGTCTTTAAAGCTAGGGTTCAGGCAGGGCCAAGCAATCAGACTCACCCCTTCAATACTAACATATGTGAGTAATCTGAGATCTGATGCAGAACTTATTTTGTTGGCAAGGGTGACAGTGGAGACATTAGTTCCAAGTGTGGATTTCTAACACAGAGGAAAATCTTTTTAAGATTCTAAGCAAGCATCCTAGAGAGAATCAAGAGAACATAACATCCTTAATACTAAACTTGACATAATAAAGAACTGGAGAATAAGAATTCTGAGGAATTAGAACAAAATTATCATTTCAGCCATCCTTTATTTATTTATTTGAAACGCATAGTTACAGAGAGGCAGAGGCACAGAAAGAGAGAGAGAGAGAGAGAGAGGTCTTCCATCTGCTGATTCACTCCCCAAATGGCAGCAACAGCCAGAGCTGAGTTGATGCAAAGCCAGGAGCTTCTTCCAGGTCTCCCACACGGGTGCAGGGGCCCAAGGACTTGGGCCATCCTCATTGCTGTACCAGGCCATAAGAGAGAGCTGGATTGAAGTGGAGCAGCTGGGACTTGAACCAGCACCCAAATGGGATGCCTGCACTGCAGGCAGTGGCTTTACCCACTACACCAGAGCAGGCAGTGGCCTTACCCACTATGCCACAGTGCTGCACCCTCCATTCATCGTTTTTAAGTTGTGCAGGCAATTGTCAAAGATGAGGTTTCTGGGCATATAAGAAAAGGAACATCTGAAAATGCAGAGATTTGAAAGAGCATGGAGAAGTTGAGGAATGGCAAGAAGTTTGAGGTCTGAGACTGCAAGTAAATCAGTTCCTTCCTTCAAGTTTCCCTAAATTCTTCTCAATGCACTCATTATCTTCCTCCTGTGATCTGCTGTTCTAATACGTGCCATCATTGAGCTAGCCTTATATCATTTCTGTATATTACATGTATCTTCCTTATCAGCTAATTAAAGGACTTGTTAAAAGGACTTTCATCAGACCGGCGCTGTGGCTCAATAGGCTAATCCTCCGCCTGCGGCGCCAGCACATGGAGTTTTAGTCCCGCATTCTGTCCCGGTTGCTCCTCTTCCAGTCCAGCTCTCTGCTGTGGCCCGGGAGTGCAGAGGAGGATGGCCCAAGTGCTTGGGCCCTGCACCCGCATGGGAGACCAGGAGAAACACCTAGGTCCTGGCTTCAGATGGGCACGGTGCGCCAGTCACAGCATGCCGGCTGCAGTGGCCACTGGGGGGTGAACCAACAGTAAAGGAAGACCTTTCTCTCTGTCTCTCTCTCTCACTGTCCACCCTGCCTGTAAAGAAAAAAAGAAAGGACTTTCATCAAATAGATCTACATGGCTAAGCAGCAGGAGAGACATAGTTAACTCAACTTGGAAAACTGCAAAATGAGCTCATATGAACAAAATGCACAAAAGATGAACATTAATAGAATAAAATGTCCTAAGACCTGGAAAAGCAATCCAGGAGGTCCTCCAGGCAGGTCCTCCACCTGATCCTCCTCCTGATTCCCTTTTTCCTTGCCTACCTTTGCTATAAAAACTAGAAGGTAAGATAACCAAATACTCCTCACTTGCAGACACATACAAAACAGCTATGTGACAGCTTAGCAATGAGATGCAGGTGGAATTTCTGAGATACCTCCTCAGAAGAGGCAAAGCCTCAGAGAAGTGTGTCTTTGCCCTTTACTCTTTAGTTCTGCCTAGAAAACTTGGCTACAGGCACAGCGGCAATCTTGCAAACCTAGAAACAAAAGCCACACTAAGAATGTGGAGCAAGAAGACAGGAAGACACTAGCTGCTTACTCCTGAACTTCTTGTTACTGGAGAAAAATTAACTTATTATTGGTTTATCCACTGTTAATAAAGTTATCTGTTACTTGTAGCCAATCACATTCTCAGCTGATACTCCACTTTACAGGTATCCCAGAGAGAAAAGAGATGAGAGAAGGGAGAAAAATATTATGATTTCTTGAAGAAACAGTGAGCCTTCAGACTGAGAAGGCCTTCAAGGCACCAAGCAACAACAATGCTTTTAAAGTCACACATAATCTGATAAAACTTATGAATCTTGGGGCCGGCGCCATGGCTCACTTGGTTAATCCTCCGCCTGCAGCGCTGGCATCCCATATGGGCGCCGGGTTCTAGTTCCAGTTGCTCCTCTTCCAGCTGAGCTCTCTGCTGTGACCCGGGAAGGCAGTGGAGGATGGCCCAACTGCTTGGGCCCCTGCACCCGCATGGGAGACCAGGAGGAAGCACCTGGCTCCTGGCTGCAGACCACAGTAGTTCCAGCCATCGCGGCCATTTTGGGGGTGAACCAATGGAACGAAGATCTTTTTCTCTGTCTCTCTCTTACTGTCTATTTGTCAAATAAATAAATAAAACTTGGCCGGCGCCTTGGCTCACTAGGCTAATCCTCCGCCCTGCGGCGCAGGCACAACGGGTTCTAGTCCCGGTCGGGGCACCGGATTCTGTCCTGGTTGCCCCTCTTCCAGGCCAGCCCTCTGCTGTGGCCAGGGAGTGCAGTGGAGGATGGCCCAAGTGCTTGGGCCCTGCACCCCACAGGAGACCAGGATAAGTACCTGGCTCCTGCCATCGGATCAGCGCGGTGCGCTGGCCGCAGCACGCCGGCCGCGGAGGCCATTGGAGGGTGAACCAACGGACAAGGAAGACCTTTCTCTCTGTCTCTCTCTCTCACTGTCCACTCTGCCTGTCAAAAAAAAAAAAATTGTGAATCTTCCTAAACACAAAAATCCTGCATGCTTCCAGAAAGAAAGAATTCTGCACTTAGAAGTTAGTTACCACCCAAGCTATCATTCAAATGAAGGAAAAATAAATTTTAGAATATACAAACACTCAAAATTATCCCCATAATAATTTTCTTTTGGAGGAATTTTTCTCAAAAAAAATCCAGAAAAATAATGCAAAAAATTATTTATGTAAATAGTGATCAGAGTACAAATAGACAGTTAATGATATCACTAAAAATGTGCACTGAATTTGATTGAGAAAGATTGCTAATGTACAAGAAATACACTGATCTCAAGGTAAAATTATATAATATTCTGGAATTAAAATTCAAGATGATTTCAATATATCCCAGAGGAAAGAAAACAGGAAATAAAAGTATAATAAAAATTCAGCCTTCTTAAGGTATGGAACTTTAGAAACTAATTATTGAAGTTGAAAAGACAACATATGTTTTAAGGTATTAAAGAACTTGATGGTTAACAGTAGCAAATCAGATATAGGATACTGAAATTCAAACTACAAGAGGATATGGAGATAAAGTGAAGAAAACAGAACAAATATGATGAATAAAATATAAAATCTGATGGCAGGAAACAGACCAAAAATTAGTGGCTATAATAATCATGAACAAATTAAAAATCTTCATTAAAATGTAAATAATAGGAAATAATAACAAAAAATTTAAAGATAAAATCAACAACAATCCAGCAACAAGGTATTTATGAAAAATCTCTAAAATATAACAAAACTTAAAATAAACATACACATCGCTTCTTGGCCTTTTGGCTAAGATCCAGTGTAAAGTAAAGGTACAAGAAATAAATGCTAACAAAAATAATATACAAAAGGCAATATTAACAATTCACTGGTTTTTTAATAAATATTTTATTCATTTATTTGAGAAGTAGAGTTACAGACAGTGAGAGAGAGACACAAAAAAAGGTCTTCCATCCACTGGTTCACTCCCCAAATGGCTCCCAACCACCCAGAGCTGTACCTATCTGAAGCCAGGAGCCAGGAGGCTCCTCTGGGCCCCCCATGCATGTGCAGAGACCCAAGGACTTGGGTCATCTGCTACTGCTTTCCCAGGCCATAGCAGAGAGCTGGATCGGAAGTGGAGCAGCAGGGACTAGAATCGACACCCATATGGGATACCAGTGCCATAGGCAGAGGATTAACCTGCTACACCACAGCACCAGCCCCAAAAATTCAGTTAAAGCTTTTCTAGAATGTTTAAAGAAGAGTTATCATGCCATGGCTTGATATCCGGAGACTCAGGGAGTAGTACCTTGCCCAATTTCACAATCAATAATAAAACTAGGTCCCTTAAATCTTGTTGTCATCAGAACTTTTGTTAATAAAATAAGCAAACTGCCATAGATAAATCAAGCTAAACTATCTCAGAATGATGTGGTCATTTAGCAGCTTGCCTTACCTCACTCTTGTCCCTACTTCATCCATAATAACACCTCATCCATTCCCAAACAGTCCCCGCAGGTCTCTGCCCATCTCAGCAAACATTATTCAGAGGTCATAATCTGCAACAGTCTGTAGACTTGGTACATATGTTGGGGTGCTTGTGTTTAGTCTCATGAAACTTTTTTAAATGGCATTTATTCTCAACAATTAAATAGGATAATACTTCTCATAAGAATCTGGATTTCCAGCTTCTCTTGAGAAACTGAAGGATCTGGGCATTCCAGAGAGGTGGTTTCCACCAGCAGCCAGCAGCTGATGTTGTGCTGGCTGCCACTGAACACACATCCTCCCACGCAGGTCACAGGTATCAATGCACATGCATCACTTCTGGTGCTGAAGCAGAAACTATCTGCTAAATCTGTGTCTTAAGCTCTGTTTTCTGGATGCAGAACCTGAGACAAGGATTCTTGCTCAATGGACTAATTGGGGGAGTGCCTTTGGAAGCAGGGGCATGAGAAGAATGAGGGCACAGGGCCAAGCCAGGATATGCTCTGAGCTGATGACCCCGCGGAAGCTCCAGACTACAAACTGCACCACAGAGTGCATCCCATTTTGGGGGCCTGGGGGAAGGGATAGCTGTATGCCCTTAGCAAGGTGCTGGAGATGGACTCAGACAGGCACCAGGTAAAGGGGATCCAAGCAGGATGCCAGCCTCATTCACTCCATCATGTCTCTACTAAATATAGGGAATAGGGGCTGGCACTGTGGTGTAGTGAGTAAAGCCACACCTTGCAGGGCCGGCATCCTTTATGGACGCTGGTTCAAGTCTTAACTGCTTCCACTTCCAATCCAGCTCTCTGCTATGGCCTGGGAAAGCAGTAGAAGATGGCCCAAGTCCTTGGGCCCCTGCACCACTGTGGGATACCTGGAAGAAGCTCCTGGCTCCTGGCTTCGGATCGGCTCAGCTCCAGTTGTTGCAGCCATTTGAGAAGTGAACCAGTGGATGGAAGACCTTTCTCTCTCTCCCTCTCTCTCTCTCTCTCTCTCTACCTCTCTGTAACTCTGCCTTTCAAATAGGTAAATTATGTGTGTATATATATATATATATATATTTATGTACATACACATACATATATACATATATATACATATGGAATAAAATTTAGACAAGAGGCCTAAACATTTCAAGAAAGATGGGAGAGTGTTTCTCTTCCTGTAAGTAAAGAATTGTACAAATTCATTAGGCAAATGCATGCAAATGCTGGGCCACTACAGTCCTTATGTAACCTGGGGACTTGTTTACCCCCTAGATTACATGCTGCTCCTACTTTCACCTCAGTCTGTGTCCCCACTTCATCTCCACCAGACTCTCCAGGGAACAGGATACTCAGGGTTAACTGGATAGGCGCAGGATTTCTTTAGGATTACTGCAGACTACACTGAAACACCACGAACTCAGTTTAGGAATAACAGGGCATGTCCAAAAGAAAAGGATACAGAGAAACACATTCCTGTGTCATCAGTGACTAAGCCCATCACATCACAGTAAGGTTATCACTGTGACAACCAGTGTGTTGTCATTTTTTTTATTTAACAACATTTAACATTTTGCCATATTCACTTCATATGTTAACACTATATATATACATACATACATACTATTTTCTTGAAAGCAAGGGCAGACATCGTAATCACTCTTACAATAACATAAAGTAATCTTTTCAGAGTCAATAATGAATTGACAAAGAATAAACTCTAAAACAAATTTGTAAAATGCGATTATTTTTAAAGCCAGAGAATATTATCTCATAATCTGAAAAATTACTGTAAATTTGTGATAATGGGTCAATAGCATGAAAAAGGAAATCAAAGAACTATAAAGTATAGATGTCATCACCCATGAAAGTCTGCATACCTCACAACTGGGCAGCACTGAATCTTGGTCATCTAAATCCTTCAAAAGTTCAACCAGTCTTTTCTTCTCTTCATCAGTCATAACCACTAGGTCTCTTGAATTCTTGGCCAACTACAGAATGTATTAATGGAAAATACTAAACATTAAGAACAATTTAGAGTTCAAAAAAATAAACATGAAACCAGATACTCCTACAATACAGATATATTAAGGTAAAATTTGTAAGATTAGGCATTTTACATTTACTAGGTAATCTTATTTTGTGTCAAATTTTTTGTATAGGAACATTCTACAAATAAATATATTCCCATCATGTAGGTCCTCTCTTGTTAACCATTTCAACAACATTTAATTTTAAAATATAATAAAATGAGCAATTTTCAAAATGATATAAGAGACCTCTGAAAATTTATAAATATAGAATTAAAAGATAAATTTATTCTGGTGTAAAAAATTTTGATATCCATGCATACTTTTTTTATAGTACACACTTTCCATAAACTTAATATTTCTCTCATATGCAACACATTTTTAATGAAAATAAACTTAAGTTTTAACTCCATTTTCGTAAGCTTTTTGAAGTACTCTCATGTATATATACAGAGAAAGAGAAATGCATAAAGTATATATATAGATTTTCACAGGCAAAAATATATTTCCTAAGATATTCATAGAAATATTGGCACTTCTTCTGTGGTATATATCCAATAACTGAAACTGTTCTTAATTTGTTAGAGTTTTATTTATTTATTTACTTATTTGCTTACTTGAAAGGCAGAGTGACAGACAGAAAAAGAGAGACAGAAATCTTCTATCTACTGGTTCACCACCCCACCCCCAATACCCACGATAGCCAGGACTGGGCTAGGCTGAAGTCAGGAGTCAAGAACTCCATATGGGTATACTAGATAGGTAGCAAGAAACCTAGTACTTGGACTATCATTCACAACGTGTCACAGGCACATCAGCAGGCAGCTGGATCAGAAGTGGAGGCAGGACTCCATCTCAGGCACCCAATGTGAGATGTGGGTGTCTCAAGCAGCAGCTTAACTCAGTGCACCACAAATCCTACCCCTGAAACTACTTTTAAACTTCAAAAATATCATATGAAGAATTTAAATAAAGACTCTATTATTAAATAAAGTTACTACTGCTAAAAGGGATCATGGGAAATCTATAGTTGGACTGCTGTCCCTATCAGCAAGAAGTTGGATATGGAGGAAACTCTACTGCACGTGGAAACTAAGCAACAAATGAACATGCCATGGCCAGTACAAAACCAGAGACAGATCAAGTTGAAGAAGGCTTCCTGAAGAAAATCATAGGAAGATAGAAAACAGAAAAATCAAGAGCCTAGAGGCCAGTCCTAGCAGTGGCAGACTGACACAGGAATCCAGTATGCCTGGAAATAAGTCAATTATGTAAAAAACAATCAGATTTGAATTATGAGGAATTACTTCACTCTCTCCCCATATTAATACTTCACATTCACTAATGCAAGTGACTGGCTACCCAAGTGGTTTGCCATGAGCCTTCTGCCCAGCCCATTTATATTTCTTATTGCAAACTAATTAGCATGTGATCTAATACAGGAGCCCTGTGCCCTTGGTTAGTCTGAGTTTGCCTTGAAAACAAACGAAGTCAGTCTGTGGGACTTACAAGGTCAAGGAAGAACTTCTGTAGCCAGGAGCTAATCAAGGCCAGTGACCAGTTCCAGGAGGTTCACTAGGGTACAGTTGGCCAACTCCAGCTGCTCTGACAGGAGCATTTTTCCATTCGAAGTTCTGGATGCATGGGCTATAAAATCAGTCTTGTTATTTTATTAAAAAAAAACCAAACCTGATACTATGTAATTTAAGATCCAGGAAACATAGCCCATGCTATTATCTAAATAAATTATTTTCAGATTGCAAGAACTAAACTATGGTGGTGAAATCAATGTTAGTTTCCCCTAGCATTTTTTTTTTTAAGATTTTTATATCTGAAAGGTAGAATTACAGACAGGAAGAGACAGAGAAAGAGGTCTTCCATCCATTGGCCCACTTCCCAAATGGTCGCAACAGCTGGAGCTGGGCCAGACCAAAGCCAGGAGCTAGGAGCTTCTGAGTCTTCCACATGGGTTCAGGGACCCAGGGACCTGGGCCAATTTCTGCTGCTTTCCCAGGCACGTCAGCAGGGATCTGGATTGGAAGTGGAGCAGCCAGGAATCAAGCTGGCAGTCATACAGGATGCCAGAGTTGCAGGCAGCAGCTTTACCCGCTAAGCCATAATGCCGGCCCTCCTAGCATTTTAAAAAAGGATAGAATAGGAGCTTGCACTATGGCATACTAGGCTAAGCCTCTGCCTGTTGTGTCGGCATCCCCTAGGGGTGTCAATTGGTGTCCCGACTGCTCCTCTTAAGATCCAGCTCTTTGTTTATGGCCTAGGAAAGCCATGGAAGTGTGCTCAAGTGTTTGGGTCCCTGCACCCACATGGAAGAGCAGGAAGAAGCTCCTGGCTCCTGGCTCCTGGTTCCTGGCTTCGGATCAGCCCAGCTCTGGCTGTTGGGCCATTTGGAGAGTGAACCAGCAGATGGAAGGCCTCTCTCTGTCTCTCCTTCTCTGTAACTCCCTCTCAAATAATAAACAAAAAGTATTTTTAAAGGGAGGGGATAAGATTGGACAGGTAAGGATAGGATAGGATAGATCAGGATAGCAGAGGATAGCTCAAGTAGTTACGTCCCTCCCAACTATACCAGGAGACCTGGATTGAGTTTCCAGCCCCTGGCCTTGGCAGGGCTTGTATTTATGGAGTGAGACAGCAGATGGATAGGAATGCTCTCTGTCCCTGTTTCATTCCCTAAAATAAATGAATAAACAATAATTTTTTAAAACTGTTATGGAGGGGTCGGCACGGTGGCTCACTTGGTTAATCCTCCACCTGCAGCGCCGGCATCCCATATGGACACCGGGTTCTAGTCCCAGTTGCTCCTCTTCCAGTCCAGCTCTCTGCTGTGGCCCAGGAGGGCAGTGGAGGATGGCCCAAGTCCTTGGGCCCTGCACCCACATGGGAGACCAAGAGGAAGCACCTGGCTCCTGGCTTCAGATTAGTGCACTTCCAGCCATATGGGGGGTGAACCAATGGAAGGAAGACCTTTCCCTCTCTCTCTCTCTCTCTCACTGTCTATAACTCTACCTGTCAAATAAATAATAATTTAAAAAACTGTTATGAAATAGAAAATAGTGAAGTTAAAGTATTGGTTTATAAAATGTTTCCTTTAGTCATATATACTAATTCAATTATTAATAGATTTATCATGATCAAAATGTATTTACAGACACCGAGGGCACTATGGCGCACCAGGTTAATGCCCTGGCCTGAAGCGCCGGCATCCCATATGGGCGCTGGTTCTAGTCCCGGCTGCTCCACTTCTAATCCAGCTCTCTGCTATGGCCTGGGATAGCAGTAGAAGATGACCCAAGTCCTTGGGCCCCTGCACCCACGTGGAAGACCCAGAAGAAGCTCCTGGCTCCTGGCTTCGGATCGGTGCAGTTCTGGCTGTTGCAGCCAATTGGGGAAGTAAACCATCGGATGGAAGACCTCTCTCTTTCTCTCTCTCTCTCTCTCTCTCTGCCTCTCCTCTCTCTGTGTAACTCTGACTCGCAAGTAAAAAATAAATAAATCTTTAAAAAAAAAAAAGACACTGAACATACTATTACCATTTATGCAATTCAGTTAGTCCTTAATTCTGCCCTGGAATTTTCTCTTTACATACCTCAATGTTTCGCTTAATAAAATCCTGGTTGTGTTTACCCCTGAGTTCAGTCTTTTCTATATTTGAGAAAGGTTTCTTTTCAGCTTTGACCAATGAATCATTTCGTTCCACATCATGAGTAAAATCTAATATCAAAAAAGTTTGAAATTTTTTTAAGAATTATGGAGTATACAAAAAATTCACTCTAAGCATATATATTAAAATATGCAAGAAATAAAGCATACATAAAAAATTAGCAACTAAATCCAGATTCAGGAGCCTAATGTCTAGAGATACTTCTCTTAAAAAGATAAACCATAACGTCCACTGAAATCTTCTTAAAACTTCTTGAGTTATTCATTATCATGTATTAATCTTCCTGCTGTTGATGCCTTAGGAATGATAGAAAATATAAACAGAAATTCAAGGTATATACAGAAAGAATAAATCACTGATGTAATGGGGATTTTAAGATATGTAATTTTTTTTTAGTCTTTATGAAACAAAACTTTTCCTTAAAGACTATCGTTACTTCCTGCTAGTCTATTAACTTGCTAACACTCTTTCTGAACAATACTTTTTACTCAAGCTTGTCTTTTAAGAAAGGCCTGGGAATATGTGTCCTGGATGTTCTAACTCTCATATGTACACACTCCCACAGGACATCTCAGTTTATCAGTTTTACTCAATCTTTGAGAAGAGGCTCAAGTAAACCTTTAAGATCCTCTGACCCTGAGGGCTCAAAGCAAGGATAAGAAAAGTACTTGTGGGGGCCAGTGTTGTGGTGTGGCAGGTTAAGCCTCTGCCTGTGACACCAGCATCCCATATGGGTGCCAGTTCATGCCCTAGCTGCTCTACTTCTGACCTAGCTCTCAGCTAATGCACCTGGGAAAGCAGCAGCAGATGGTCCAAGTACTTGGGCCCTTACACTCATGTAGCAGACACAGAAGCAGCTCCAGGCTCCTGGATTCAGCATGGCACAATCCCAGCCTTTGTGGCCATCTGGGGAGTGAACCAGAGGATGGAAGATTCTCTCTCTCTCTCTCTCTCTCTCTCTCTCTCCCCCCCCCCTGTTTCTCTTTAATGGCATTTCAAATAAATAACAAATAAACCTTTTAAAAAACAAAGAGGACTCATTCATTTGAATAAATACCTTGTATTTACTATATCACCATTAAAGCTTTTAAAATAGGTCATCTAAATTGAAAATGAATCTTGATGTGAATGGAATGGGAGAGGGAGCGAGAGATGGGAGGGGTGTGAGTGGGAGGGAAATTATGGGGGGGGGGAAGCCATTGTAATCCATTAACTGTACTTTAAAAATATATATTTACTAAATAAAAAATAAATAAAAAAAGAAATATCCAAAAAAATAGGTCATCTAAACCTTCATTACTCTATACTTAGTGTGTCTGTGTGGATGCAGTCTGTTGAAATCTTTACTTAGTATATACTAAGTTGATCTTCTGTATTTAAAGATAATTGAAAATGAATCTTGATGAAGAATGGGATGGGAGAGGGAGTGGGAGAAGGGACAGTTGCGGGTGGGAGGGAGGTTACGGGGGGAAAAGCTGCTATAATTCAAAAGTTGTACTTTGGAAATTTATATTTATTAAATAAAAGTTGGAAAAAAGAGAAGAATCTCCTTAAATGACAAATGGAGATCACCCTACAAAATAGGACAACTTGCCACATTAAAGTCCAAAACGAAAAAAATATGTCAGTAGCTCAATCTAGACAAGGTTTATTAGGTTCAGTAACCACAGTAAAAAGGAGTAAGAGAGATATTCATTTGGTATATTTATAACTATTTATCAAACATTTAATAAGTTTAAACATTAAGGAATAAAGTTTGGTGAAAACAGCTGGAAATAATCAGGAAAAGAATAAAATCTCTAGATTTAAATTCATTTCAAACAAAACTAAATTCAAATAAAGACCACTCACATTTAAGTTGTAAGTTTTTAGGCAAATAATTCTGTTCTTTATAATTGGGTTTTTTATTTTATTTTATTATTTTTTTATTTCTTTGAGAGATAGAGAAACACAGACAGAGAGCTTCTGTCCGCTGGTTCACTCTTCAAACGCCATGTCAGCCTGGGCTGGCCCAGGACAGAAGCAGGGAGCTGGGAGCTCAGTCCAGCTCTCCCATGCGAGTACCAGGAACCCAATTACTTAAGCCATCATCTGCTGCCTCTTAGGGTCTGCAACAGAAGGAAGCTGTTGGAAATCAGAAGCCACAGCCAATAATAGAACCCAAGCACTCCATTGTAGGATGCAGACATCTAAACCACTAGATTAAGTGCCCTCTCCAGAGGCTTTGATTTTTAACAAATCACGTAATATTTTAAATTAACTACCAATAGTTAGAGCATGAGTTACCTTCTTCATGCATGGCTACCTTAGATTTAAAATATATCATTTTTGCCATAATTTGTTACATAGCTTTTTTAATTAAAATATGAGGTTTAAGTTGATATTTCATAATAAATTAACAAATATATTAAAATAATTCAAATTAAATACAGCCACACCCACACTTATGATAGTTTCATTTTTCTTTTATTATTTTCAGATACTTTTCCAGTTGAATTTGCAAAAATGATTTTAATAACGAACTTTTTAACAAAATCATATACTAAAAACTGTTTATGCAGAAAACTCAGGAAACACAGTGACCTGTTCATTGTGAAAGACTTTAAACTACAGTATTATAGTATAAAAAAAAACAGGAAATAGACAATACCTGAAAAAACTAATGCAACATTGGATTCAAAACACACTTGCAATAAATTGTGAGGAAAAAACATTGGATTATATGGCCAGTATTGTCTCTCTAGCAATAATTTTCTTCTCCTCCCCAGTTTAGTGGTGATATAGCCAAGCTGTCATATTCCTATAGTGACCCCAACCTTTGCTGCACTGGACAAGTTGGTGGAAGTAATCCAAGCTGAGTGGTTTGGTCTCTTCTCTAGGATTGTGGAATTGAGCCTCCCTATCAATGACTAAAATAAGTTGATACCACTAAGATCTTTTCCATATTTTTTTTCTTAAGGTAGGATTCCATTACTTGCAGCCAGCTGCTTTTTATTACCATTAAAGAGAGAGAGTGAGTCAGGGAGAGAGACACAGAGAAAGAATTTCTATCCCCTCTTCACTCCCCAAATGCCCACAGTAGCTAAAGCTGAAGACAAGAGACCAAAACTCAACCCAGGTATCCCACCTGCATACCAAGAACCCAATCAGTTGAGCCACACTGCTGCTGCATTGGTAGGTAGCTGGAGTCAGTACCCAGAGCTAGGAATGAATCCACCCAGGTACTCTGATGTGGGATACAGGCATCATAACTGCTAGGTTAAATGTCCACTCTATTAACTCTTTATTACACAAAATATCAAACATCCAAATGTAAAGAGAATGGTATAATGAATTCTCAACAGTTAGCTTCAACACTGATGAACTCATAACCAATCATGTGTGATCCTGAACCCCACCTACTCCTACTCACACTTCTGAATTAAATTACATCAACTCACTCCACTCATAGATATTTCTGTGCATGGGCAGCATTCCTGTGACAATATGTATAACCACACAAAGTAGAACATACCTTGGTTGACACTGTGCATATGGTTTTCATATTCTTCTGGAGGGACTTGAGTGTGAAACACTGGGAAAAACGTGCCTTCATCCTCATAATGAGAAGGATCTATCAATTTAAAAAATCATTTTTTCAATATTCACTAAATAAATATCTACAGTTATAAAAAAAGAGATAAGATCTGATATTCTCTCCAGTATATGCCAATTCCTTCAACACACACAAATTTGGTCTTTAAAAAAAATCTATTTATTTATTTAAAAGGCAGAGTTACAGAGAGGCAAAGGCAGAGGTGGCGGCAGAGGCAGAAAGGAAGGAAGGAAGGAAGGAAGGAAGGAAGGAAGGAAGGAAGGAAGGAAGGAAGGAAGGAAGGAAGGGTGGGTGAGTCTTCCACCCACTGGTTCACTAACCAGAAACCAGGAGCTTCTTCCAGGTTTCCCACACAGGTGCAGGGGCCCAAGGACTTGGGCCATCTTCTACTGCTTTCCCAGGCCACAGCAGAGAGCTGGCTCAGAAGTGAAGCAGCCGGGACATGATAATTCATTAATTACAAGAGGGAAAAACAGTAACTTTACAGTGAAGAAAGCTGATAGGCACTATCTTAACCAAGTACTAAAGTCAACATCAAGATAATGGGGTAATCAATATCAATTATTTCCTGTAATGGTCCATACAGAAGCACACAGTGTCACTTCTGTGAAATTCTTGCCAAAACCCATGACCTGAACCTACCATGCAGAAACTACCCAAACTGGAGGACATTCTACAACACAATAGGCTTGTGGCTTCTAAAATGCCAGTGTCATAAGACACAAGAAAGAATAAAGAGAAATGACAACTGAATGCAATACATGATCTGTGATTTCTTTTGCTGATGTTAATCAGACATCTGGAAAAAATCTGATACAGATTAAACAATAATATTGTAACATTTTCAGAAATAAATATTAACATTGATTTACATGTATACCTGTGTGTGAGAGAGATCGATCAACCTTATGTGCCACTTGTATGGAGAGGGGAGGGGGAAAGAAAGATCAAAGCAGACAGAGGAGGAGGATGTGGTAAGACGTTAACATTTGAAGAAGCTGGATAAAGGGTATCTGAGAATTTTTTGTACTTTTCTTGCAACTTTAAATCTAAATTATGTCAAAATAAAACACTAAGAGGAAAATTTTAAGTCTCCTCACTACAAACATCTGTGAGAAAAAAACATCTTCCTTCAGAGATCAAAATAAGAGTCTGAGGACCAAGCCCTGAAAGAGGAAGACTACAAGTTATTTGTTTCCAGCCACTTTAGGAATAGATTAAACCTATCCCAGGTAAGGGGGGAGGACTTACAAGAGCATCAACTTAGAACCAATGATACCAGTGTGAGGGTGCTCCCCTGCACACATCTCCCCAAAGTGAACAGAGATCCATATCAGACGGCAGAACCCAGAGCAGCTTGGGCTGTGCTACACTGCACACCTGGAACTCCAGGAGGAGACGGGGCACACAGTGCTCTCCATCAGCAAGGCCGTATGTGTTTAGAGGGAGACAAGGCCTGACGCAGTCACACACCTGTACACATGATTCACAATAGTTGGCCTGTGGCATGGAGGAGACCAGAAGTTCTTACATGCCCTGTGGACTAGAAGAGGCCTGGGATCATGATGAAAGGGTGAGGCAGAAAGGGCAGAAAGCAGACCTCAACAACCAAACAGCATGACAGGGCCCATGGATATCAGTAGCAGCTGCTGGCAGGTGACAAAAGGTTAAAGGTGACAAGCCACAGTCAGCAAAGGCCCAGGCTAGTTTATAGACACAGATCAAGCAGGACAAGACACTTCTAAGAGAAGAACAAGGACCAGAAGCACCCTTTCCCCAACTCCACCCCAGTGATACCAGGATGCTCCACAATTCTCATGAGCAGAGATATCTCCCTGAGAAATGAGAAGGATAACAGGAACATGAGATGCAAAGAAATTCTAGATAACTTAGCATTTATCTGAAAGAAACCAAGCTAATCTGAAAGATACTAGGTATTAAACCAGAAATGATTTCCTTGAATGTTTTCTCCTCTACAGAGTAGAGACGGAGGTTCATCAATAATCTGAGTCCCAAAAAGGAAAGACAGCCTCATGCCAGCATATTTGAGTTACACTGTATAACCTTTAAACTCATTACACAAGCATCTACTGGCAGAATCTGAGAGCAGTGGCACCATGCAAATGACAGAAATGGATAGAGAAGAGCAATCAGTGGCCAGGAGCTTGTTGCATCTAGAACCCAGACAGACCTGGGTCTAGAAGGAAAGCTGACCACCACTTAATGCCCCATGATACAGAGGTTAAGGGAAGGGAGAAACCAGAAAATCAGAGTCATTTCTTGAGCACTTGCACTGCATCTTGAGGCTGTCCACGTGCTGTTACCCAGCTACTGCCATCCTCTTCCTACAGCCATCCAGACGGCAACTCCTGAGAAAACACCCAGACAGCCTATAAGCAGAGATGGGCAATGGAGATGTACCCCTGCAAGCAAATCCTTGTTGGGACAGAGATACGATGCTAAGAGATAGGATGCTAAGAACTCTGAAAGTTGAAGTTGTACTTGTACTCAGAACTACATCTGTCACAGGTATCAAAATCCCAACCAGTACAGCAAAGTCTCAGTGGTGAATGTCACTTGAAGTTGGAATGGAGTGAGTCATAGCAACCTGCCAGCATCCAGATGGACAGTGAGCAGACCCAAAGCAAATGCACCCTTACACTCTGTTGGCAAACACCAGGTGTGGATGGATTTCACCTCATTTGAAGATAAGGAAACAGATGGGGAAAACAGAAAATGAAAATGAAACAGCATCCTGGCCATCAGTGGAAAAGCAAACATTTTGAGAATATTTATTATAAAATTTCTGAAAACTCTTTGGCACCCTCAATATATCAGAACACACGACATTTCCTAAACTATAGGAGAAAATCACAAGGAGAGTGCTAATATAAAAAAGAGGATGTGGGCCCACACTGTGGCATAGCGGGTAGGGCCACTGCCTGCAGTGTGGGCATCCCATATGGGCGCCAGTTTGAGTCCTGGCTGCTCCACTTCTGATCCATCTCTCTGATATGGCCTGGGAAAGCAATGGAAAATGGTCTAAGAGCTTGGGCCCCTGTACCCACGTGGGGAACCCAGAGGAAGCTCCTGGCTCCTGGCTTCAGATTGGCACAGCTCCAACTGTTGCGGCCATCTGGGAAGTGAACCAGCAGGTGGAAGACCTCTCTCTCTCCCTCTCTTTCTCTCTGCCTTTGCCTCTCTTTAGCTCTTTCGTTCAAATAAATAACTAAATAAATCTTTAAAAAAAAAAAAAAGAGGAAAGTTACCAAGCCTAACTTCAGTGTCACCTTGAATACTCCCTCACCCTGGAGTACAGAACTGAGTTCTCTGGCCACACCCACAACATGGCTCTGGGTATTCACTGGAAGAACAGACACTCCACTAAAGCCACAGAGGCATAGTCCAAAGATAAAAGCCATCACAGGGGAAAAAAAGCCCAACAAGTATCTCCACAAATGCCTAAAAATAAACACAGCAATTCAGAAACAAGAATAAGGAAGAAAACATGACGCCCCCAAAGGAACACAATAACACTTCAATATTAGAATGTAAAGATGAAGAGACAGAAGAAATGCCAGAAACGAAATTCAAAAATTGATTGCAGAATTACTTATAATTAATCAGAAGCAACTCCACGAGTTAAAGAAATTCATACATCTCATGAATGAAAATTTCTCCCATGAAATTCAGATTTTAAAGAGAAACCAAAATGAAATATTGGAAATGGGTGCCAGCGCTGTGGTGCAGCAGGTTAACGCCCTGGCCTGAAATGCCGGCATCCCATATGGGAACCGGTTCTAGTCCCAGCTGCTCCTCTTCCAATCCAGCTCTCTGCTGTTGCATGGGAAAGCAGTGGAGGATGGCCCAAGTCCTTGGTCCCCTGCACCCACATGGGAGACTGGGAAGAAGCACCTGGTTCCTGCGTTTGGATTGGCTCAGCTCTGGCCGTTGCGGCCATTTGGGGAGTGAACCAGTGGATGGAAGACCTTTCTCTCTGTCTCTCCTTCTCACTGTCCATAACTCTACCTCTCAATAAATAAATTAAATATATATATATATATATTGGAAATGAAGAATTCAATAGATCAAATTAAAAATGTGGTAGAAAATCTTAGACTCAGTAAGGCAGAAAAAAGAATATCTGAGTTAGAAGACAAAACTCTGGAAATTTTACAGCCAGACCAAAAAGAAAAAGAAAAAGAAATTAGAAAACTAAAAAATAGTGCTGGAGATTTGTAGGATACTATCAAATGACCCAACACACTGGTCTTAGGAGTTCCTGAAGGTATGGAAAGAGATAATGGATTAAAAGGCCTTTTCAGTGAAATAATTACAGAAAACTTCCCGAATTTGAACAAATAAAGGGACATCCTAGTATATGAAGCACACAGAACTCCTAACAGACATGACCAGAAAAGATCTTCACCCCGACAAAATGTAGTCGAACTTTCCACAGTAAAACATAAAGAAAAGATTTTAAAATGTGTGCAAGAGAAATACCAGATTACTTTCAGAGGATCTCCAGTTAGCCTCACAGCAGACTTCTCACCAGAAACCCTACAGGCTAGGAGAGAATGGCGAGATATATTCCAAGTCTTAAGAGAAAAAAACTGTCAACTCACAATACTATATCCTGCAAAGCTCTCATTTATGGATGAAGGTGAAACAAAGACCTTCTATAACAAACAGAAATTAAAAGAATTTGTCACCACTCCTCCAGCCTTACCAAAGATGCTTAAGGATGTACTACACACAGAAACACAGAAACACAGTCATCACTATGAAAGAAGGTAAGGCAGAAAATCTCCCACTAAAAGTACAAAGGAAAGCCAAAGTAAAAAAAAAAAAATAGGAATATTTATGGAAAAATGGGAGGGCCAAGTTGTTATTTATCAAGTGTCACCTTGAATATAAATGGCCTCAGTTCTCCAGCTAAAAGATACAGACTGGCTGAATGGATTTAAAAAGACCCACCTATTTGCTGCCTACAAGAAACACATCTCACCAACAAAGATACACACATGCTAAAAGTGAAAGGATGGAAAAAGATATTCCATGCTAACAGAAACCCAAAAAGAGCTGGTGTAGCTATCCTAATATCAGAAAAAAATAGACTTTAACATAAAAACTGTTAGAAGAGACAAAAAATGACACTATGTAATGATTAAGGGATCATTTCAACAGGAAAATGTGACTTTTATAAACATATGCACCTAATTATAAGGCACCTAGCTTTTTAAAATAAATGTTAATGGATCTAAAGGGAGACATAGACCCCAATACAATAGTAATAAGGGATGTCAATACTCCACTTTCATCAATGGACAGATCAACCAGACAGAAAAATCAGCAAGGAAACAGCGGAGTTAATCGAACTATAAACAAAAGGACCTAATGAATATCTGCAGAACCTTTTATCCTACAGTTTCAGAATACACAGTGCATGGTACTTTATCTAGGATAGACCACATGCTAGGGCATAAAAAAAAAAAACTGAAATCCTGTCACTTACAACAAAATGGACACAACTAGAAAACATCATACTTACTGAAATAAGCCAGTCCCAAAAGGACAAATACCATATGTTCTCCCTGATCTGTGGTAACTAATAGCACACCTAAAAGGTAATCTATAGAAGTGAAATTGACACTTTGAGATGCAATGACTTTGAACAGTTCTTCTCTTGACTGCTTTCTTTTCATACTATTTGTTGAACTCATTACTTAGTAAAGAGTTAATCTTATATATACAAAGTTAACTGAAAATAGATCTTAGTGAAAATAAGAATGGGAATAGGAGGGGGGAGGGAGGAAGAAGGGAGGGAGTGCAGGTGGGAGGGTGAGTATGGTAGGAAGAATCACTATGTTCCTAAAGTTGTATTTATGAAATGCATAAAGCTTGTATACCTTAAATAAAAAGATTTCTGGGGGGGAAAAGACTAAGGTATTCATTAGCGCAAAAAAAAAAGGGGGGAGAGAGAGAGAGAAAGTCAAGAATAAAATGTTTTTATCCCCCTACCCCAGATAACATGTAATACTTAGAATTATATTGCCTACTCTCATCTTTTTTCCTACTGAAAAACTTTCTGTTAATTTAACATGGAGTTTTAGATCTAGATATTGTCATTCTTATATCTTCTTACAGAGTAATTTTTAATATTCTGATATTTGGATTTATAAACATACAATTATTTCCATTAATCTCTGTTTAAATATGGCAATTTGTAATTAATCAATAGTTGTAATGCTCACTAATAATTCCTTTATATAGCAATTTTTCTAACACTATATCTAAATTCCAATTCATTCACTGGTTGGCTAAAGTATATTTTCAAGCAAATGTTTTTAAAGATTTAGGGAGAAATAGAGAAAAAGGTCATCCATCCACTGGTTCACTCCCCAAATGGCCATAACAGCTGAAGCTGGGCAGATCTGAAGCCAGGAGCCAGGAGCTTCCTCCGGGTCCTCCACGTGGGTTCAGGGGCCCAAGCACTTGGGCCATCTTTCACTGCTTTCCCAGGCCATTGGCAGAGAGCTGGATCAGAAAATGAGTAGCCAGGACATGAAGTGGTGCCTATATAGGATACCAGTGCCACAAGTAGAGGCTTAGCCTACTATGCCACAGCGCCAGCCCCAAACAAATATTTTTCTAAAACTAGCATCAATGGTGAATTATGTAGTCTCTATAATAACAGAATGTCTTTCTGTTATCTTCATGCATATAACAACAGCAATAAAACATTCCCAATTACTAATTTTCTTCTACCAGAAAAAAAAATATAAAGTCAGCTTCAAGTTTTTTTATAGAAAAACAAAATAAAGTCACTCTAATTTTTGCCTGGATGCTTGTTAGATTTTTTTTTTTTTTAGTGAATTTCCATGGTTCAAAATTCTTCCCAAGATAGATAAGAGTATTGGTCTTTCATCACTAATTTTGCATACATGATATTTTTAAGATAATAAAAGTTTGATTTGATAATTGTTTCTGTGTTATACTATTTATCACACAAGAATTCTTATAATTTTCAGCTAGAATTCATATTCAATGCTTCAATGGTGAATTTTCATTTTATCATATTCTCACCTATTTACCCCCTCATGCTGTGGAATATTGCTTACTGCCTTCATTTTCCTGCATTCTTGATTATGTTCTTTAAAGTGCAACAAATGCATCTTTTCTTATAATCCTGCCGCATCTTGGTTGCCAAAAGATATTGTTAAGAGATTGAAAAGACAAGCCATAGACTGGAAGAAAATATTTACAAAACTCATATCTGATAAAAGACTTGTACCCAAAATACAAAGAACTCTTAAAAGGCAATAGTAGGGCCAGCACCACAGCTCACAAGGCTAATCCTCCACCTGCGGCGCCAGCACCCCGGGTTCTAGTCCCAGTTGGGGCGCCAGTTCTGTCCTGGTTTCTCCTCTTCCAGTCCAGCTCTCTGCTGTGGCCCAGGAAGGCAGTGGAGGATGGCCCAAGTCCTTGGGCCTTCCACATGGGAGACCAGGAGAAAGCACCTGGCTCCTGGCTTCAGATCGGCACAATGCGCCGGCCATAGCAGCCATTTGGGGGGTAAACCAATGGAAGGAAGACCTTTCTCTCTATCTCTCTTTTCTCACTGTCTAACTCTGCCTGTAAAAACAAACCAAAAAAAATTTTAAAAAGGCAATACTAAGAGGCTGGCGCTATGGTGTAGCGGGTAAAAAGCCGCTGTCTGCAATGTCAGCATCCCACATGGGTGCCTATTTGAGACCCAGCTGCTTCACTTCCCATCCAGCTCTCTGCTATGGCCTGGGGAAGCAGTAGAAGATAGCCCAAGTGCTTGGGCTCCCTGCACACATGAGAGACCTGGCTCCAGCTGTTGCAGCCAACTTGTGAATGAACCAGCAGATGGAAGACCTCTCTCTCTCTCTCTCTCTCTCTCTCTCTCTCTCTGCCTCTCCTTCTCTCTCTGTGTAACTCTGACTTTCAAGTAAATAAATAATCTTAAAAAAAAAGGCAACAGTAAGAAAACATCGAATATAAAACCATGAGTAACTGATCTGAAAAGACATTTCACTAAAGAAAAAAGACTGAGGCCAGCATTGTGGTGTAGCAGGTAAAGCTGCTGCCTCCGACACTGGCATCCCATATGTGCCCAGGTTCCCGTCCAGGTTGCTCCACTTCCAATCCAGCTCCCTGATGGTAGCCTGGGAAAAGCAACAGAGCATGGCCCCTGCTACCCACATGAGAGACAAGAAGAAGCTCCTGGCTCCTGGCTTTGGCCTGGCCCAGCACTGGCTATTGCTGCCATTTGGGTTTGAGTTAACCAGCAGGTGAAAGATCTCTCTCTCTTTCTGTCTCTCCATCTCTCTCTGTAGCTCTGACTTTCAAAATAGATAAATCTTTAAAAAGAAAACTAATGCATATGAAAAGATGCTTATCATTTGTCATTAGGGAAATATAAATTAAAGTAACAATGACATATCACTGCATACCTATCGGAACGGGGAAAATAAGACAACACTAACTGCTGACAAGGATGCAGATTAACAGAAACTTTTTCATTCAGCACTAGTGCAAATGCAAATGGTACAGCCACTTTGGAAGACAGTTTCTTGCAAAGTTCAACAGTCAAGAAAACCAGAAAAAGATATGGATGCATCTTAAATGCATATTGCTAAGTGAAACAACCCAGTCTGAAAATGCTGTAGACTGTACAATCCCAATTATACAACATTCTCTAAAAGGCAAAACTACAAAGTAAAAATATCAGAGCAGGTGCTGTGGCGTAGTGGGTAAAGCCGCCACCTACAGTGCCGGCATTCTATATGGGCGCCAGTTGGAGTCCCAGCTGCTCCTCTTCCAGTCTAGCTCTCTGCTATGGCCTGGGAAAGCAGTGGAAGATGGCCCAAGTCCTTGGGCTCCTACACCTGCGTGGGAGATCCAGAAGAAGCTCCTGGCTCCTGGCTTCGGATCAGTGCAGCTCAGGCCATTGTGGCCATCTGGGGAGTGAACCAGCAGATGGAAGACCTCTCTCTCTCTCTTCTTTCTCTCTCTCTCTCTCTTCCTCTCTCTCTGCCTCTCCTCTCTGACTTTCAAGTAAATAAATAAATCTTAAAAAAAAAATCAGTGGTGGCTAGGGACTTGGAGAAAACAAGGAGAGTTAAATGAGGATTCACACAGGAAACTACTTAGGGTAGTAAAACTATTCTGTAAAACACTTTAACAGTAAATCCAAGAAACTAGATTTTTGGAAATTTGTATATCTTCATGATAAATTGAGTGAATCCCAATGTATGCAAATTGTCCCCAAAAATCATTTAGTAGTTGATAAATCCCAGGATAGAATGCAAAATGAGACAAGACAATTTAACTCTAATACAGGTAGATGATACAACATCATTGAAGGGAATGGTAGAAAAATGACACTCATTTAAATAACTTTGAAAGTGAGTATGTACTTTTCAAAGTTCTTGCAAAACTAAAGGCAATATAAACCGCACAATGGCACTGTACTCTGATTAAGTTATTTCCCATGAGGGTGGTGTAGGTTAACAATTCTGATATCATTATGCATATACAGCAGAATTGAACAATTAAGTAAATGGATGGCAGGTAGCAGAAACAGGTTTCTAACTATTGGAGGGGAAGGTTACAGATAAGCAAAGGGAAAGGCTGGAAAGACTGACATGGTAATAGAATAAAGTCAGAGACATCAATACGAACTCCTAAAGACAGTCACACACAGATGCATTTATATGTATATGTATATGTATATGTAAAGTGGGTTATACCCACACATGATGTCAGAATAAAATGGGGCTAGAATCAGTGACTCTCTGGAAGCAACAATCATACCTGGCATCCAAATCTTGCTTTCTAGTGCCATTCTCCAATAAAAAAAAAAAAAAAAAAAAAAAAAAAAAAAAAAAAAAAGAGCTCCTTAAAGAAATGGCTGATTGTAGGGCTCAAGTAGCAGACCTGGTAGATGAATCTGAACCATCTTATATGCTAGAAAGTAAGGAAGTGCTCAACAACAGCAACAAAGTAAAACCCAGAATTATGGAGATGTGTCAAAGGGACACAAGGAGCCAACTGAGAAAGCTCCTAATAGCCAAGGCTAGAAATACTTGAGCAACAAAGTAGTACTGGATTATTACCCAAAGCATACAATAAACATCTACAATCCACACTGATATAAACAAATTCCTGAATAAACAAACTGGGGAGGATAGATAAATCTCCAATGCATAATAATTCAAAATAATTTATATAAAAATACTTCCTTTAAGTAGGCAGAGCACAACTCCCCCTTGCTCAGTGGGGCTGCACATAATAATTTCTCTCCAAGGAATACAATAAGAAAAAGCAGGGAAGTAGAGTTACTTCACAATGGAAAAATCTGACAAATATTTCCTCAGCCAAGTAACCCAAGTTATTAAAACTAACAAGGATGTGATGCTAACAGGATGACAGAATGTAATGAAAATGCCCTCAACTCAATGCTCTTGTTCTCAAGAAAAATCTAATCATAAGAAAAGCACAAGGAGCCAACACTGGCGCAGCTAGTTAAGAAGCAGACTACATGGGGCCGGTGCTGTGGTGCAGCAGGTTAATACCCTGGCCTGAAGCGCCGGCATCCCACATGGGCACCAGTTCGAGTCCCAGCTGCTCCACTTCCTATCCAGCTCTCTGCTATGGCCTGGGAAAGCAATGGAAGATGGCCCAAGTCCTTGGGTCCCTGCACCCAAATGGGAGACCCAGAAGAAGCTCCTGGCTCCTGGCTTCAGATGAGCACAGTTCTGGCCATTACGGCCAATTAGGGAGTGAACCATTGGATGGAAGACCCCCCACCCCCGCCTCTCCTCTCTCTGTGTAACTCTGACTTTTAAATAAATAAATAAATCTTAAAAAAAAAAAAAAAGACACACACTGCAGCACCGGCATCCCATACTGGACAGCAGTTCAAGTCCTGACTGCTTCATTTCCAATCCAGATCACTGCTAATGTGCTGGGGAAAGGAGCAGAAGATGGCCCAAGTCCTTAGGCTCCTGCACCGACATGGCAGACCAAATGAAGCTTCTAGCTCCCAGCTTTGGCCTGGTCCAGCCCTGGCAGTTGTGGCCATTTAGGGAGTGAAGCAGCAATAGATGATCTCTGTCTCTCCCTCTCTCTCTGTAATTTTGACTTTCAATAAATAAATAAACCCTTGAGAGAAAAAAAAAAAAAAAAAGAAAACCATGCTATAAATCCCAATTGCTGAACTGTCTACAAAAGACCTGACCAGTATGCCTCAAAACTGTCAAGGTCCTCAAAACAAAAAAACCTGAGAAAGTGTCATAATAAAGAGTAGATGAAGGAGGCAGGAAGACTAAATGTGATGTGATATCCTAGATGGGACCCTGGAACAGAAAAAATTCAAGAAATGTGAATAAAGTTGAATTTCAGTTAGAAATAATGCATCGGGACTAGCACTGTGGTGCAGCAGGTTAACACCCTGGCCTGAACACTGTTTCTAGTCTCAGCTGCTCCTCTTCCCATCCAGCTCTCTGCTATGGCCTGGGAAACAGTAGAAGATGGCCCAAGTCCTTGGGCCCCTGCACCCACATGGGAGACCCAGAATAAGCTCCTGGCTCCTGGCTTTGGATTGAAGCAGCTCTGGCCATTGTGGCCATCTGGGGAGTGAACCAGCAGATGGAGGACCACTCTATCTTTCTGTCTCTACCTCTCTATGTAGCTTTTTTTAAATAAATAAAATAAATCTTTAAAAAAAGAGATAATTCATCAATATTGGATCACCAAGATAACAAACTACCACACTAATATGAGATGTTCACAATAGAAGAAACTGAGTGTGGATATTTGGGAAATCTTTAAACTATCTCTGAAATTTTTCTGTAAGTATAAAATTAACCTAAAATGAAAAGTTAATTTTAAAAAAATTTCCTGATTAAAAGTGAGGGAAAATATTATCAAAATGAGAAATAGAATATAAACAAGGAAGTATTATATGAGGTTTTATGTCAGTAAAACTTAAAATCCTAGTTAAATTTAAAGAATTTTTTTTTAAAATGTAAAACCTTGGTGAAATGAATACTTTTTTTTTTTTTTTGACAGGTAGAGTGGACAGTGAGAGAGAGACAGAGAGAAAGGTCTTCCTTTGCCGTTGGTTCACCCTCCAATGGCCGCCAAGGCCAGCGCGCTGCGGCCGGCGCACCGCGCTGATCCGATGGCAGGGGCCAGGTGCTTATCCTGGTCTCCCATGGGGTGCAGGGCCCAAGTACTTGGGCCATCCTCCACTGCACTCCCTGGCCACAGCAGAGAGCTGGCCTGGAAGAGGGGCAACCGGGACAGAATCCAGCGCCCCGACCAGGACTAGAACCCAGTGTACCGGCGCCGCAGGGCGGAAGATTAGCCTAGTGAGCCGTGGCGCCGGCGAAATGAATACTTTAAAATCTCAGTGACATGGATAGGACTCCAGAAGAACTGCTGAACTTTAGAAACAGAACGTAAATATGAAAGATGCTGAGAAAAGCATCAAAGAACTGCCTCCAAGAATATTATTTGAACCAGATGGTTTTCCAGGGAAATCTTTCAAAATTTTAAGGAACAGATAATCCCTATGTTATATAAACTGTTTCAAAGCACAGAAATGAGTAGCAACCTCCACTCATTTCATGAGACTAAAACAGCCTGACAAAGCAGACATACACACACATATACTCCCCCAAGTCCCACCACCACCTCAACACCATAACATATATTCACACACATATACACAACTGATTTCAGTTACAGATGAAAAAATTCTACATCAGTTCAACCACTCAAATCTGCGATGAAACTAAAACAGCAATTTTCCATAACCAAGAGGAACTGGCCCAGGAAGAAAAGACTGATTTATTATTTAAATTAGTTAATTTTAAAACATTAAATAAGTCTGTGAAGATAAACCTGTAATAATGTAAGTAGATAATGAAACACATTCAATAAATTTCAACACTAAGTCTTATAGTTCTCAGAATAGGAATAATTACTGAAAAAACACAGAAATTATCATTATTTCCTGGTATTTATGTTCATAAACTAGTAAGAAACAAGGCAAACAATTAAAAATAATTAAAATTAATAAGATATCAGGGCCAGCACTGTGGCACAGAAGGTTAAGGCCTAGCCTGCAGCACCAGCATCCCATATGGGCGTCAGTTCAAGTCCTGGCTGCTCCATTTCTGATCCAGCTCCCTGCTAATATTGCACCTGGGAAAGCAGTAGAGGATGGCCCAAATCCTTGGGCCCTGGCACCTATATGGGAGACCTGGAAGAAGCTCCTGGCTTCTGGCTTCAGATTGGCTCAGCTCCGGCCATTGCAGCCATTTGGGGAGTGAACCAGAGGATCAAAGACCTCTTTCTCTCTGTGTGTATCTCTGTAACTCTGTCAAGTAGATATAATAATTTTTTTAAAAAAAGTTTTAAAAATTTAATAATTTCTTAAATGTCCAAATAGAAAATGAGTTGTAAATGTGCAGTCACTAGCTTTTCACTACATCATTTAGTAAACCATTAAGCATATATGATAGTATAATCATCAATCAGAGTGCTAACAGTAAAAAGATATATAAAACCAATCGATTGTTTATGAATATACAGAAGTTACAAAATTTTTCTGACATACGAAAGATAATATACAAGAGACCATGTTCATGATGATGATGTCTAGTAATTACAGAAATACTAATAAAGTATTTATTGAACTCTTACTACATGTTTTAGGGTGCACAAGCTGCCATGTTGTGAGAACACATAGACATCCTATGGTGGGGTTCTAACTTCTAAAGAACTAAGGAAATAAGCTCCAAGATTTCCAACCAACATTCAACAAGGAATTAAAATCTTCAAACAACTATAGGAGAAAGTTAGGCAGCAGATTCGCCAAGTCCAGCAGAGCCTTCCAATGACTACAGCACTGGCTGACCATTTGACTGCAACCTCATGAGGGATGCTGAGTCAGTACCACCCAGTTAAGTCACTCAGATTCCTGATTCACAGAAACTATGAGATCATAAATGCTCAGTATTTTAAGCTGCCAAGCTTTGGCAGTAATTTGTTGGCAGAGCAACACATAATTAATAAAATTACTGTACAGGAAAATAGAGATACTAGAGAAAAGATGACAAGAATGAAAATTATTTGAATACCCCAAGAGAGAAATGCTGAAATCTAGGATCAAACCATCGATAACAGAGATAGAAACAAAAGTCAGCTGCAGAACAGATAGAACAAATATTCACTTGAGGAACTGTTCCACTAAGAGAAGTGTAAAAGATGATGAGGGGGGAACTAAGAATGGCTCTTGAGTTTCTAGTTTGGAAAATGAATGCAAGGGGCTGGCACTGTGGTGAAGCAGGTAAAGCCGCCATCTGCAGTGCTGGCATCCCATATGGGTGTCGGTTCGAGTCCTAGCTGCTCCTCTTATGATCCAATCTCTGCTATGGCCTGAAAAAGCAGTGAAGATGACCTAAATGCTAGGGTCCCTGCAACTGCATGGGAGACCCAGAAGAAGCTCCTGGCTCCTGGCTTCGGATCAGCCCATTTCTGGCTGTTGCAGCCACTTGGAGAGTGAACCAGAGGTTGGAGGACCTCCCTCTCTGCCTCTGCCTCTCTGTAACTCTGTCTTTCGAATAAAGGAATAAATCTTAAAAGAAAGGAAATCCTATTTTAAAAAAAGAACTGAATGCATGATGAAACCATTAATGCAAATAGAGAAAAAATTACAAAAAAAGGAAGGGGTGAGCATTTAGTGGTTATGATGTCAGTTAAGATGCCCACATCCCACATAGGCATACCTCAGTTCAATTTCTGGCCCCAGTTCCTGACTCCAGATTCCTACTGAAGCAGACCCTCAGAAGCAGCAGTAATGACTCAAGTACTCAAGTCTCTGGCACCCGCATGGACACCTGGATTGAGTTCCCAGCTCCCAGCTTTGGCCCAGCCCATTCCCAGCCACTGTAGACATTTGGGAAGTAAACCACAGAAAGGTGCACTCTCTCTCTCTCCCTGCCCCCTCCATTCTCCCTCCCTCTTTCTCTTTCTCAGCATCACTGCTTCTGAAATATGTAAATTTTTAAGAACAAAAAAAGGAAGAAGTTTCAATAATAGGGAGAAAGAAGGAAAGAAAGAAGAGAAACAGCAGGAATATTGAATCCAGAAAAAAACAAAAAAAAAAACACCTTACTATGCTCCAAGTCAAATGTATCAGATGCCACAATGATGTAAATAAATTAGGCCGGCGCCATGGCTCAATAGGCTAATCCTCCGCCTGCAGTGCCGGCACACCAGGTTCTAGTCCTGGTTGGGGTGCCGGATTCTGTCCTGGTTGTCCCTCTTCCAGGCCAGCTCTCTGCTGTGGCCAGGGAGTGCAGTGGAGGATGGCCCAAGTGCTTGGGCCTTGCACCCGCATGGGAGACCAGGAGAAGCACCTGGCTCCTGGCTTCGGATCAGTGGTGATGCACCGGCCCCAGCGCGCCGGCCACAGCAGCCATTGAGGGGTGAACCAACGGACAAGGAAGACCTTTCTCTCTGTCTCTTTCTCTCACTGTCCACTCTGCCTGTCAAAAAAAATAAATAAAATAAATAAAAAAGAATAGAAAGAAAAAAATTAGAAGTATGTCATTAGATTTAGAAATTAAGAGAACCACTGACATAGTAGTTTCAGAAGTGTAATAGGAGAACAATATAGACTTCTAAAGAGTTGAGAACCAGTGGGACTTGCCCAGGTAGTGGAAGCAGGTATGGACTATTCTTTCAAGAAGCCTGGCCTTTAAGAAAAGGAAGAAATTATGTGATACCTGCTTGGGAGTAAGGTGAAAAACTGAAGGAAAGGTTTTATTTATATCTTTGGTTGCTTCAAAGGCTCTTTGGTTCTGTTTTAGGACTAGAATATTTAAACATGGTTACTGAAGAGAAGGAGCCAGAGAAGAAAGCAATTGAAGAACTAGATAAAAGACGGGATGACAGGTGAATAAAGGTCAGGATCATGGCAATAGGGTTGTGATGTTGGAGAGTCAGAGACCTTTCTTTCTGTGTAAAGTCAAAGTGAAAGGGTAGGAGATAGATGAGCACAGAATAAAACATCGAAGCATAAGAAAAATACAGAAGGTATTCCCACCCAGTGGATCCATTTTCTCTGGAAAGTAAGACCACTAGAGTGAAGATATTACAGAAAAAGATGGGAAGCAAAGTGTAAAGGGACAGTTTGGAATAGTCACTTTGGAAAGTGCAAAAGAAATAGCTAAGAATTGCTGAGAACTCAACAGAAGCTAAAACCTAAAAATTCTTAACTGTGTAAGTCAGCACAAGTATATGATTTTCTCTCTCAGTCCTCTGCAAAGCAGTGTAGAAAGAGACTACCAGATTTTCCTTGAATATTTAGTCAAAAGCAGATATATCATATACCTCAATTTCCCAGAAAAAGCGCCCAGAAGGAGGCATTCAAAAATATGAAAAGCCTAATTGATTAAGATATTAAGGTTTTGTGTTTACATGCATTTATGCATTTGAAGCTGAAAACAGAAAAAGGAAATGTGACAAATGCAAAAATAATCATCTCTACCCAAAACACTGATGATAAAAAGTCCTAACATGAGATGTATTTGTCTCAAAGAATATTGGATTCAATCTGTACTCATCAGACAAATGTTGGGAACCCAGGGAAAACTCCTAGTGGTATGAAAGGTTTTGGTTCTTCACCACATTTCTCTATAAAAATCCAAAAGTGATTCGTCAAAAATGAAATGGGACAGATTTCTTAAATATTTCAGAGCTTTCTAGCAACTACTATATTTTTTACTTCAAAATCTTGGGGTTATTACTTCAGGATTATAAAGTCAAAATGTAGCATTAATCAACTTAATGCAGTTTTCACCTTTCTCTTAGAGTCAAGGTCTCCTTTGTATTTAGCACATAAATAAAATCAATTAAATAATTCAACAATAATTATCTCTTCATTTATTTTCTGTCAGCTGTTTATGATGTCAGAAGGGACTGGGATGGATTTTGTGCTTAGGTTGCAATTGCCATTCAGCCACCAGTCTAAAGTACAAGTTAACTCCTAAAGAAAAGGTTAAGGAAAATTGACTATAGTAGGCAAAGAAAATATTCATCCTAAGGATTTCCTCCTTTGTTAAAAAATGAACAATGAAAATAAAGGCAGAATATAGATCTTGGTACATTTGTAGGCATGTGTTTGAAGTTCAAGTCAAAACAGGTCTGGCTCTAAAAGCCTTGTGCCAGGGCTGGTGTTGCAGCATAGCAGTTAAAGCCACCACCTGCAGTGCCAGCATCCCATATGGGCGCCGGTTCCAATCCCAGTTGTTCCACTTCCAATCCAGCTCTCTGCTATAGCCTGGGAAAGCAGTAGATGATGGCCCAAGTTTTGGGCCCCTGCACCAACATGAGAGACCAGGAAGAAGCTCCAGGCTCATGGCTTCAAATCAGCCCAGTTCCAGCAATTGTGGCCATCTGGGAAGTGAATCAGAGGATAGAAGATATTCTCTCTCTTTTTTTTAAAGATTTATTTATTTATTTGAAAGTCAGTGTTAGAGAGAGGAGAGGCAGAAAGAGAGAGAGGTCTTCCATCTGATGGTTCACTCCCCAGATGGCCGCAACGGCCGGAGTTACGCCAATCTGAAGCCAGGAGCCAGGATTTTCTTCCAGGTTTCCCACGCAGGTGCAGGGGCCCAAGGACTTGGGTCATCTTCTACTGCTTTTCCAGGCCACAGCAGAGAGCTGGATCGGAAAAGGAGCAGCCGGGACTAGAACTGGTGCTCATATGGGATGCCAGCGCTTCAGGCCAGGGCGTAAATCCACTGCGCCACAGCGCCAGCCTAAGACATTTTCTCTCTCTCTCTCTCTCTCTCTCTCTGCCTCAACCTCTACCTTTCTGTAACTCTGCCTTTCAAATAAACAAAAATTTAAAAAACTTAAATTAAAAAAAAATTTTTTTAAAAGAGCTTTGTGCCTTGTAAAGCATGAACTGTAACTAGATGCTGCCACCTACTGGACAATATACAAGTACTTTGTCCAATACAGCAAAATATTCCCAGTCTCCTAACACAGAAATATTTTACTGAAAAGTTTATAGCTATACATAAAATTAATCAAAATAATTTCTAAATTTTTTATATTTTTAATAAAGCTGGGTATCTTAAGTTCTACCCTAAAGAAATTCAGCTCAGGGTGGAACAGATAGAAGCAGCTTCAACCACCTTAGAATACCTGTAGTGGCTATGCTGGACTAGAAAGAATATAAGCCCTGAAAATCAGTACCATGTGGTCAAAATGAACTCTTACATTTCTACTCATTTTTTTCATTCTCGCTGTGAAAATACTCTGCTAATAACACTGTTCTTAAGCTGTTGATTCTGAAATTTTCCTGTTAGAATAGATAATAATTATGTAGTATAAAGTAAAAAATATTTAATTAGATTGATTGTGGTACCTGAAGTAACTACTAGCTTCTTTCTTGTTTTCTAAGATTTTAAAGTGTTATTTATTTATTTTTATTTGAAAGAGCAACAGGGACAGAGATCTTTCACACACTAGTTCACTCTCCAAATGCCTGTAGCAACCAGGACTGAGACAAGACAAAGCCACAAGAGTGGCGTGGACCTACGTACCTGAAATCTCACCTGCTACCTCCCAGGGTAGCATTAGCAGGAAGCAAAAGAAGTGGGACTTGAGCCAAGCATTCTGATACAGGATGCAGGCATCCTAAGCAGCAACTTACCCACTATGCCATTACACTGTAGAAAATCAGATATGTATGTCAACTTATTGTTTAATATATGCCTGAGAAAAGAGTCAACAAAAATTTCATTAAGGGGCCGATGCCACGGCTCAATAGGCTAATCCTCTGCCTTGCCTCGCCGGCACCCTGGGTTCTAGTCCCGGTCAGGGTGCCGGATTCTGTCCCAGTTGCCCCTCTTCCAGGCCAGCTCTCTGCTGTGGCCCAGGAATGCAGTGGAGGATGGCCCAAGTGCTTGGGCCCTGCACCCCATGGGAGACCAGGAGAAGCACCTGGCTCCTGTTGGATCGGCGCAGTGCGCCGGCCGCGGCAGCCATTGGAGGGTGAACCAACGGCAAAAGGAAGACCTTTCTCCCTGTCTCTCTCTCTCACTGTCCACTCTGCCTGTCAAAAAAAAATTTCATTAAGGAATTGACTTTTTTGTCAAAAAAATAAAGTAGCCATAACAAGTAATTAAATCTGAAGAAGCCAAGAATATAATAATGTCTCTTCACTTTGGAGAACTGCTCAAGTGTCAATTAATCAAGACACCCAGTAGCAAGAATGAAAAACAGATTTTTGTTTCACCTGACACTATCTTTTATCACCACCTCCTTTTACAATGACCCTTCTTTTATACCCTATCTGCTGCTCTCCGCACACTGCCAATTCACAATAACTAGGAAAACTAAGAATGTGACATCTACAAACTAAAACTTATAATAATGTCTAAAGCAATGACTCTCTGGGCATACCTTTCCATCCCCTTGCAATTCCAGCTTTCTGTTCACTAGGTACACCTGATTTTCATGGTAGAATAGTACTAATCTAACATTATCATAAGTACATACAAGACCTCCAGTAGTCACGTGACCCTAGAAATAACACTGAGTGTAAGCCAAATCTATGGGTAATATATATGATGGGTCTTTGAAAGTTTCATGGAAATTCATATTCTGAAAAAATATTCATGGATTTCAAAATTTTTGGACCAAAATAAATTCACATTAATTTTTTATAACATGTCGGAACAGAATCTAGTCTGAGGCATGCAGAAAGAAAAGACTTCAGGCCGGCGCTACAGCTCAATAGGCTAATCCTCCGCCTGCGGCACCAGCACCCCGGGTTCTAGTCCCAGTCAGGGTGCCGGATTCTGTCCCGGTCGCTCCTCTTCCTGTCCAGCTCTCTGCTGTGGCCCTGGAGGGCAATGGAGGATGGCCCAGGTCTTTGGGCCCTGCACCCACATGGGAGAGCAGGAAAAGCACCTGGCTCCTGGTTTCAGATCAGCGCAGTGCACCGGCCACAGCGGCCATTGGAGGGTGAACCAACAGAAAAAAAACAGGAAGACCTTTCTCTCTGTCTCTCTCTCTCACTGTCCACTCTGCCTGTCAAACAAAAAAAAAAGAAAAGAAAAAAGACTTCATTTGAAGAAAGCTCCTATCCAAGCAAAGTGAATTCTGTTAAAATTGAAGCAAGAACAGACTTGAATTGATGATGATTTGTGAGTGGAAGAATAGTGAAATCACTGATGCTTTATGAAAAGTATGTGTGGACAATGCCCCAAAGAAATAAGCAGTTTACAAAAGGATAATTCATTTTAAGAAGAAACCAGCTGATGTTACAGTTGAAGCCTGAAGCAGCAGACCACCCATATCAATTTTCAAGGAAACATTTTGCTCGTGCCCTCACTGAAAAGGACCAATGATTAATAGCAGAAACAATAACCAATACCACAGACATCTCAATTGGTTCAGCTAACACAATTCTGACTATAAAATTAAAATGAGGCCAACTTTTTACTCTGTGAGTGCCAAAACTGTTATACCCAAATAAGCAACAGACAAGAGCTGAGGTTTCAACTGAAACTTTAAACATTTCTTCAAAGAATGATAACAGGAGATGAAACACCGTTTTACCAGTACAATCCTGAAAATAAAGCACAATCAAATAATGGCTACCAACAGGCTGAAATGGCCCAGTCAAAGCAAAAGCAGACCAGTTCTTGAGCAAAGGTCATGGCAACAATATTTTGGGATACTCATGGCATTTTGCTTTTAAGTTTCTGGAGAGGCAAAGAATGATAACAATTGCTCAATATGAAAGTTTTGGGAAAGTTATCCAAATCTTTAGAATAAAAATGCCCAAGAAAGCTTTACCAAAGACTGACTCCTTCTCTACCATGATAATGTTCCTACTCACTCCTGTCATCAATAAAAGGGCAATTTTGCAAGTGTTCTGATGGGAAATCTATAGTCATCCACTTTACACTAATGATTTGGCTCCTTCTGACTTCTTTTTCTCTGCTATTCTTAAAAAATTCTTCAAAGAGCACTCATTTTTCTTCCATTAATAATGTAAAAAAACTACACTGATAAATTCCCAGGATCCTCAGTTCTTTAGGGAAGTGCTGACTGATATTATAACTTACAAAAGTTGTCTTGAAGTTGATGGAACTTATAGTGAACAATAAAATTTATATTTTATCTTTTAATTTCACTTTTCCATAAAATTTTTTCAAGTTCATCATTTTCTTTTTTTAAAGTTTTTATTTAATGGATGCATTTTTTCATAGATACAACTTCAGGAATATAGTGGTTATTTCCCCAATAACCCCCACCCTGCTCCCATCCCACCCCCATCTCCCTCTCCCATCTCCTTCTTCATTATGGATCATTTTTTATATGACTTTATATACAGAGGACCAACTCCATGCTATGCATAGACTTCAACAATTTGCACCTACACACATACATCATAAAAAGTACAGTTTGGGGAGAAAATCTGCAGTCAATCTCATATTACAATTCCTTAGGGACAGAGGTCCTACCTGGGGAGCAAGTGCACAGTGGCCACTGTTGTTCCTCTAACAATTAACATTCTTTTTTTTTATGACGACAGTGATCATCTGAGGCTCTTGCCATGAGCTGCCAAAGCTAAGGAAGCCTTTTGTGACCATAGACTCTGTCGGTATTTGGACACAGCCATAAGCAGAGAAGAGTACATCCTTCTTTGATGACCCTTTCTTTCCTCTGAGGTCTCCCAGAGGTCCTCTGTGTAGGATATTTTTTGTCACAGAGTCTTGTCTTTCCATGCCTGAAATGTTCTCACAGGCCTTTCAGCCCGGCCAGGAATCCTTAAGGGCTGATTCTGAGATCAGAGTTCCATAAACATTTGTAAACCTTATTGTATACTATATATGCCATGGGCTTCAGAAATTAAACATATTTGATAGTTTTGATCTGGTTTTAAAAAGGGGGCTGAATGAGGCCGGTGCCATGGCTCACTTGGTTAATCCTCCACCTGCGGTGCTGGCATCCCACATAGGCGCTGGGTTCTAGTCCCGGTTGCTCCTCTTCCAGTCCAGCTCTCTGCTGTGGCCTGGGAAGGCAGTGGAGGATGGCCCAGGTGATTGGGCACCTGCACCCACATGGGAGACCAGGAGGAAGCACCTGGCTCCTGGCTTCGGATAGGTGCAGTGCTGGCCGTAGTGGCCATTTGGGGTGTGAACCAATGGAAGGAAGACCTTTCTCTCTGTCTCTCTCTCTCACTGTCTATAACTCTACCTGTCAAATAAGTAAAAAAATTTTAAAAGGGGGGGGGGCGACTGGATTAAGATGGCCAAGTAGAGAGAGAGCTTGTTGCACAAGTCTAGCAGAAGATAGTTTAATAAAAGTGGAAAGAGTGCAGTCTCAAGGAAGAGTTAGAGAGGAAACTCTACACAAATTGGAGGAACACAGTGACCTATGTGGAGGGCAAGATGAGCACAACTTAGACGTGACCAGAAAAGACCTTCACCATGACATGTTGTAATCAAACTCACCACGGTAAAACATAAAAGATATAAAATGTGCACGAAATTCCATATTATTTTCAGAGGATCTCCAATAAGACTTACTATGGACTTCTCATCAGAAACTCGACAGGCTAGGAGAGAATGGTGAGATATATTTAAGTATTAAAAGAAAAAACTGTAAACCCAGAATACTCTACCCTGCAAAAATCTCATTTATGAATGAAGGTGAAATAAAGACCTTCCATAATAAACAGAAACTGAAAGAATTTGTCACCACCCATCCAGCATTGCAGAAGATGCTTAAAGATGTGGTATACACAGAAACACAAAAACACAGTCATCACTATGGAAGAATGTAAAGGACAGAAATCTCCCAGTAAAAGTACAAAGGAAATCCAAAGTAAAAAATAGAAATACTTACGGAAAAATGGCAAGGCAACGTCATTACTTATCAAGAGTCACCTTGAATGGAAATGACCTTAAAACTCCAACTAAAAGACACAGACTGGCTGAATTGATTAAAAAACAAAACCCACCTATTTGCTGCCTACAAGAAACATATCTCACTAACAAAGATGTACACATGCTGAAAGTGAAAGGATGGAAAAAGATATTCTTTACTAACAGAAACCAAAACAGAGCTGGTGTAGCTATCCTATCATCAGACAAAATAGACTTTAACACAAAAACTGTTAAAAGACATAAAGAAGGACACTATGTGTGAGGCGAACGAAAAGACATAAAGAAGGACACTATGTAATGATTAAGGGATCAATTCAATAGGAAGATATAACTATTATAAACCTGTATGCACCTAATTACAGGCACCTGGCTATTTAAAAGAAATGTTGAGGGATATAAAGGGAGATATAGACTCAAATACAATAGTAATGGGGGACTTCAATACTACAGTTTCATCAATGCACAGAGCATCCAGACAGAAAATCAGGAAGGAAACAGCAGAGTTAATCAATACTATAGACCAAATGGACCTAACAGATATCTACAAAACTTTTCATCCTACAGTTGCAAAATACACATTCTTCTCAGCAGTACATGGAACTTTCTCTAGGATTAACCACATACTAGGCCATAAAGCAAGTCTCAGCAAATTCAAAAAAATCAAAAACATACTATGCATCTTCTCTGACCACAATGGAATGACATGCTAATCAACATGACAATCAACAACTCAGGAATCACTAGAATATATGCAAACACATGGATGGAACAACATGCTCCTGAATGAACGGTGGGTCATAGAAGAAACCAAAAGAGAAATCAAAAAATTTGGGGGAATAAATTAAGATGACAACACAACATATCAAAACTTACGGGATACAGCAAAAGCAGTGTTAAGAGGAAAGTTCATACCACTTGTTGCCTACATCAAGAAATTAGAAAGGCACCAAATAAATGAGCTATCAATGCATCTCAAGGATCTAGAAAAACAACAGCAAACCAAACCCAAAACAAGTAGAAGAAAAGAAATAATTAAAATTAGAGAAGAAATCAACAAAATTGAAACAAAAAAATTACAAAAGATCAGCAAAATGAATAGCTGTTTTTTGAAAAATTAAACAAAATTGACACACCATTGGCCTAACTAACCAAAAACGGAAAGAGAAGAACCAAATTAAAAATTAGAGATGAAAAAGGAAATGTAATGACACAACAGAAATAAAAAGAATCAACAGAAATTACTACAAAGAGCTATATGCTAACAAGCTAGGAAACCTAGAAAAAAATGGATAGATTCTTGGACACATACAACCTACCAAAATTGAGCCATGAAGACACAGAAAACCCAAAAAGACCCATTACCAAGACAGAAATTGATTCAGTAATAAAGGTCCTCCCAAAAAGAAAAGCCCAGGACCAGATGGCTTCACTGCTGAATTCTACCAGACAGTTAAAGAAGAACTCCAATACTTCTCAAGTTATTCAAAACAATTGAAAGGGAGGGAATTTTCCCAAATGCTTTCTATAAAGCCAGCATCACCTTAATTCCTAAACCTGAAAAAGATACAACAGATAAAGGGAATTACAGATCAATTTCCGGGATGAACATAGATGCAAATATCCTCAACAAAATTGTAGCCAATCAAATCCAACAACACATCAGAAAGGTCTCTCACTTGGGCCAAAGTGGAATTTATCCCTGGTATGCAGGGATGGTTCAACATTTGCAAATCAATCAATGTGCTTTATCAAATTAACAAACTGAAGAACAAAATCTGTATGATTATCTCAATAGACGCAGAGAAAGCATTTGATAAAATACAACACTCGTTCATGATGAAAACTCTAAGCAAATTGGGTATAGAAAAAACATTCCTCAACACAATCAAGGCAGTTTATGACAAACCCATGGCCAGCATCCTATTGAATAGGGACAAACTGGAAGCATTACCAATGAAATCCAGTACCACACAAGGATGCCCACTCTCACCATTGCTATTCAATATAGTCCCAGAAGTTTTAGCCAGTGCCATTAAGCAAGAAAAAGAAATCAAAGGGATTCAAATTGGTAAAGAGGAAGTCAGATGACATGATTCTATATTAGGGGATCCAAAAGACTTCACTAAGAGAATACTGGAACTCATAGAAGAGTTTGGTAAAGTATCAGGATATCAAATCAACACACAAAAATCAATAGCCTTTGTATACACAGATAATGCCAAGACTGAGAAGGAACGTCTAAGATCAATCCCATTCACAATAGCTATAAAAAAACATCAAATACCCTGGAATAAATTTAACCAAGTATGTCAAAGATCTCTACAATGCAAATTACAAAAAATTAAAGAGAGAAATAGAAAAAGGCACAAAAAAATGGAAAAATCTTCCATGTTCGTGAATTCAAAGAATCAATATCATCAAAATATCCATTCTTCCAAAAGCAACTTACTGATTCAGTGTGATACCAATCAAAATACCAAAGACATTCTTCTGAGATTTAGAAAAAAATGATGCTAAAATTCATATGGAGGCACAGGAGACATCAAATAGCTAAAACAATCTTATACAACAAAAACAAAGCCAGAGGCATCACAATACCAGATTTCAAGACAAATTACAAGGCAGTTATAATAAAAACAGCCTGGTACTGGTACAAAAACAGATAGATAGACAAATGGAACAGAATAAAAATGTCAGAAATCAATCCAAACATCTACAACCAACTTATATTTGAACAAGGAGCTAAAACCAAACCCTGAAACAAGGACAGTCTCTTCAACAAATGGAGTTGGGAAAACTGGATTTCCACATGCAGAAGTATGAAGCAGGGCCCATACCTTACACTTTACACAAAAATCCACTCAACATGGATTAAAGACCTAAATCTATGACCTGTTACCATAAAATTATTAGAGAACATTGGGGAAACCCTGCAAGACATTGGCATAGGCAAAGAGTTCTTGGAAAGGACCCCAGAGGCAGTCAATCAAAACCAAAATTAACAAATGGGATTACATCAAATTGAGATGCTTCTGTACTGCAAAAGAAACACTCAGAAAAGTGAAGAGGCAACAGACAGAATGGGAGAAATTATTTGCAAACAATGCAACTAACAAAGGATTAATAAAATATGGATCATCTAATAAAAAGTCTTTGAATAACTGGCTAGCAAATTTGGGGGAAAAACTAAATCAACTCTCTATATTAATAAAATAAATTACAAGCATATTAACATTTAATTTTTCATAAAATAACCATTCTAAAGGAAAATATAGGCATATTTTAATATAATTAATAGTTCAAAAGTCTTTTTAAATGCATTAAAGGTTACATGTCGAATAATACTTGTTTGAAAAGAAATTCACAAATACATACACATAAGAGGGAAAGGGAGAAATATGTATGCATAATCAATTGGCTGTTCTCAAAAAGTAAGACTGTGAGAGAATGGGAAGTAAGACTAACCAGTAATCAATTTTTAAGACTGAAGTTGTACATGTCTCAGTGATACCTTGTAAGAGAATTCTAGGCAAGTAGGGGATTCTGCATAAAACGGGCATCCAGGGCTATCTAAGAGGGATGGAAAGTGAAGGTAAAAACATACTTAGTCTACTTTCCAATTTTTTCCTTCCCTGTCCCTCTCCCCCTTTGCAGATTCAAATCCTTAAAGACACTGAAACCTACCTAAGTTCAGAGTGGCTCCATACAACCCTACCTAATGAGAACAACTGTTTCCCCTAAGCAAGAGCCAAACATACAAAGAAAAGCTGGCGGGGAGGGGAGGATTGGTTTGGGAATATTCTACAACTGAGATTAAAGATCTCCATCTACTCACCAACAGTTTCTTCAGACGCAGCAGTCAAAGATAAAAACTTTTTTGTATTTTCTATCTCCTCATTACTTTGAAAAGCTTCACCTTTTTGTGCAGACTATTGAAAGGAAAATCAAAGTTTAAACTTGGGAAAAGAAGACAACTTCATTTTTTTTAATTCCAACATGGTTCCCAATCACTGACATGCAACCAAGAATGCTTTGGCCATTTATATTCACCTAACTAGGAAATCAATTCATGTTTCCTGTTTCTATAAAATCTGTCAACAGGTATGACTAGAGATAAGGTACATGTCTATCATTATATGAGAATTACCTTTATTAAAGTGTCTTAAATTTCTCTTTGATTTTTTTTTTTTGACAGGTTGAGTGGACAGTGAGAGAGAGAGACAGAGAGAAAGGTCTTCCTTTGCCGTTGGTTCACCCTCCAATGGCCGCCAAGGCCAGCGCACTGCGCTGATCCGATGGCAGGAGCCAGGTTCTTATCCTGGTCTCCTGTGGGGTGCAGGGCCCAAGCACTTGGGCCATCCTCCACTGCACTCCCTGGCCACAGCAGAGAGCTGGCCTGGAAGAGGGGCAACTGGGACAGAATTCAGCGCCCCGACCGGGACTTGAAGCCAGTGTGCCGGCGCTGCAAGGCGTTGGATTAGCCTAGTGAGCCACAGCGACAGCCCTCTTTGATGTTTTATAATTAGTGAGCAACTTAAAGGTACACTATCTAATCAAGATTTGAGATTTTTTTGTTGTTGTTGCTGTATTTTACTATGTTTCCAAATAACTTTTTTTAAAAAAGACTTTTTATTTATTTGAAAGTCAAAGATACAGAAACAGGAAAAGACAGAGAGAGAGGTCATCCAACCATGGGTTCACTCCCCAAGTGCTACAACAGCCACAGCAGAGCCAGAAGTTGTTCCAGGTCTCCCTCATGGATGCCAGGGCCCCAAACACTTGGGCCATCTTATGATACTGTTCCCAAGCCATTAGCAGGGAGCTGGATTGGAAGTGGAGCACTTGGGACCCAAACCAGCACCCATATGGGATGCCAGCATTGCAGCAGGCCACTTTACCCACTATGCCACAATGCTAGCACCTCCAAATAATTCTTGTTTCAAGGGAAATAAAAACTTTCCTTGAAGTTCAATAGGAAAAAGTGACATACTAAAAAATGACATATGCTAAAATTTACAAAAATTATTTCACTAGTTTAAAGTACTTAATTTTGGATATTGCTTTCTTTCCATCCCAATGGTCTTCCTGGGAACCTTGTAAAAATATATTCTTAATTACTTCACCCATAATTCATGTTACTGCCTTGGAAATTTCCTCTGAAGTCAGTTAACTGAACAAGGAGGACTTTTATCAAAAACAACCAAAGTGTTATTGCAAGGTTCTTTACCTTAAAAGTGCTCTCCTTTGAGAAGCAAAAGTCAAATATGAGCCAATAGCTACAAATCAAGTAACTGCCCAGGTCTAGTCAATTTAAACCCCTCATACTATAGAAAATAAGAGGTCCAAGAAGGCCAAGGACAGTTAATTGAGCATGAGAAACATTCTGAGACAGAAACAAATAGAACATGGTTTCAACCTCAAGCCCTTTACAGCTTCCTGAAGAGATTTTAACCAGCACACGACAAACTCCTCAACTTGTTTGTCACAAAGATTCACTAACCAGAGTGTTACATTTTTGTGTACCTCTCTATTTATCTCCCAACTGTAAGCTCACTGAAGAAAAAGCAGACCTACATAGCTGATGAAAGCTGTGACCACACCCTTTCCTACTCCAGAGATGAAGAAGCCTCAGGCTGACAATGATAAGAGAGATCAACTGAGCCTGTCCACAAGAGAATGCCCAGAGTTGGGAACGCTTCAGGGTTAAGTCATCATCTTCAGTTTCAGAAAATATCACTGCTGCTACACACACACACACACACACACACACACACAAACACACCCCTCTGCCACTTCAGCCACAGAAATAAGTCAATAAAGGCAAACTATACTCCACATTCTTCATACTCATCTAGAGAAAAGTGTTTCTTACATGTCAGCATATGGCCATATAATTCTCACCTTAAGGTCTTCCCACAACTTTATTCTCATTTCTAGACCTTGCTTCTTAACTTCTTTTTCTCTACATCGCTTCTTTGCCAATATTTTATCAAGTCGCTTCATCTTACAAATAGCATCTTGAAGTTGAGAATCTTCTTCTAATTTGGGTTTATCTGTATAGAACATAGGAATGGGCTTGAAGTTCAGTAAAGTCATAAAATTTTATTTTGTTTTTATTATTCTTTCATTAAACAAATATGATTGGATGATGGTAATAATTACAGAGGTGTCATGTACCTATATTTACAAGGTGTTTTCATAGGCTTCAAATAATTATCTCATGACCCCAAGAAATAAATATTTAAGTCTGTTTTATAGGTGAGATAACTGAGTCCATTCACATAGCTAATAAATTGTACCATTGGGGTGCTGGGAAAATTGGATTTTCACGTGCAGAATCATGAAGCAAGACCCCTACCTTTCACCTTACACAAAAATCCACTCAACATGGATTAAAGACTTAAATCTACACTTTTCAGTTAAGTTTCAGCACTTAAGAATAACTGTGTATTGATTACAGTATTCAACCAAAAGTATTAAGTAGAACAAACAAACAAACAAAATACTAAGAGGGATAACGTATTAAGTTGTTCATCAACAGTCAGGGCAAGGGCTGATCAAGTCACCGTTTCTCATAGTGTTCATTTCGCTTCAACAGGCTTCCTTTTTGGTGCTCAGTTAGTTGTCACCGATCAGGGAGAACATATGATATTTGTCCCTTTGGGACTGGCTTATTTCACTCAGCATAATGTTTTCCAAATTCTTAACAGGGATCACTTTTCAGTTAAAATTTAAACACCTAAGAATAATTGTGTGTTAAGTACAGAGTTCAACCAATAGTACTAGAACAAAAAAAAATACTAAAATGGATAAAGTATTACATTGTACATCAACTGTCAGGACAAGAGCTGATCAAGTCACTGTTTCTCATAGTGTCCATTTCACTTCAATAGGTTTCTTCTTTGGTGCTCAGTTAGTTATCACCAATCAGGGAGAACATATGATATTTGTCCCTTTGGGACTGGCTTAATTCACTCAGCATGATGTTTTCCAAATTCCTCTATCTTGTTGCAAATGACTGGGTTTCATTGTTTTTGACTGCTATATAGTATTTTATAAACTATACATTTTCATGACAAATATTATTTTTTATTCTTAAAGCAATTAAGATAACATCACTTTAAGTTTTAATTTTTTCCATGTGATTTTAATTGAATTTTTGAATATTTTTACTGTTTCATTTATATAAAGAGAACAAATTTCTTCCCACCCTACTCTCCCTCTAGTCCTCACTCTCACCCTTCCTTCTCCTTCCTCTTTTAATTTTTATAATGACATACTTTTAATTTACTTTACAAGTAAATTAAATTACTTGTAATGAACTTTACAAGTTCAACCCTCCCTAAATAAAGAATTCAGCAAGCAATAAGTAGAAAAGCCACTGATCCTCAAGAGTAGAGATAAGAACTATAGATAATGAAATCTTAAAATGTCAATTTTGCTCATATATATTATGTTTTATTTGTATTCTATATATTAGTTATCACAAATCAGGAAAAACATATGATATTTTTCTTTTTGGGACTGGCTTATTTCACTAAGCATAATGATCTCCATTTGCATCCATTTTGTTGCAAAAGACAGGATTTCATTCTTTTTATGGCTGAGTAGTATTCCATCATTCCAATTGTGCTACTTATACCACAGTTTCTGTATCCAGTCATCAGTTGATGTACATCTGAAGTGATTCCATATTTTAGTTATTGTGAATTGAGCTGCTATAAACATAAGGGTACAGATAACGCTTTCATTTGCTGATTTAATTTTCTCTGGGTAAATTCTCAGGAGTGGAATGGCTGGGTCATATGGTAGATCTATTTACAGATTTTTGAGAAATCTCCATACTGTCTTTAATAATGGCTGTACTAGTTTACATTCCAAACAACAGTGAATTAAGGTACCTTTTCATTATACTGTCACCAGATTTTTTATTTTTTGATTTTTAGATGATAGTCATTCTAATTGGGATGAGGTGAAAGCTTATTGTGGTTTTTATTTGCATTTCCCTGATAGCTAATGATCCTGAGCATCATTTCATGTGTCTGTTGGCCTTTTGTATTTCATTCTTTGAAAAATGCCTGCTCATATCCTTAGTCCATTTCTTAACTAGATTGCTTGTTTTGTTGTTGTTGAGTTTCTTGAGCTTCTTATATATCCTGGATATTAATCCTTTGTTAGATGTATTGCTTGCAAATATTTTCTCCCATTCTGTTGGTTTCCTCTTTATGAGTGTTTCTTTTGCTGTGAAGAAGTCTGTTAGCTTGATGTAATCCCATTTGTCTATTTTTGCCTTTATTGCCTGTGCTGCTGGGGTCGTATCCAAGATGCCTTTGCCTATGACAATGTCTTGCAGCATTTCCCCTATGTTTTTGTCTAGTAATTTGATGGTTTCAGGTCTTATGCTTAGATCCTGGATTCATTGTGTTTCGATTTTTGTATGAGGAGTAAGCTAGGGGTCTTGTATCATACTTCTGCATGCGTAGATCCAATTTTCCCAACACCATTTATTGAAGAGATTGTCCTTTCTCCAGGGAGTGATTTTAGCTCATCTGTCAAAGACTAGTTAGCTGTAGATGCATGGATTAATTTCTGGGGTCTCTAGTATGTTCCATTGGTCAATATGTCTATTCTTGTGCCAGTACCGGGCTGTTTTGATTATAACTGCCTTGTGAGATGTCTTGAAATCTGGTATTGTAATGCTTCTAGCTTTTTCATTGTTTAGGATTGATCTAGCTATTCAGGGTCTTTTGTGATTTCATATGAATTTTAGGGTCTTTTTTTGAGATCTGAGAATAACATCTTTGGTTTTTGATTGGGATTGCACTGAATCTGTAAATTGCTTTGGGCATTACGGACATTTTGATGGTATTTGTTCTTCTAATCCACCAACATGAAAGATTTTTTTCAATTTTTTTTTGTCTTCTTCTATTTCTTTAATGTTTTAAGATTTTCATTGTCCAGATATTTCATACCTTTTGTTAAATTTATCCCAAGGTATTTCAATTTTTTGTGGCTATTATGAATGGGATTGATTTTTTAAAAGATTTATTTATTTATTTGAAAGTCAGAGTTACACAGAGGAGAAGCAGAGAGAGAGAGAGGTCTTCCATCCACTGGTTCACTCCCCAATTAGCTTCAATGGCCAGAGCTGCACCAATCTGAAACCAGGAGCCAGGAGTTTCTTCTCGGTCTCCCACACAGGTACAGGGGCCCAAGGACTTGGGTCATCTTCTACTGCTTTTCCAGGCCATAGCAGAGAGCTGGATTGGAAGTGGAGCAGCCGGGTCTCAAACCGGCACCCATATGGGATGCCTGCACTGCAGGCGGCGGCTTTACCCACTAAGCCACAGCCGGCCCCTGGGATTGATCTTACAAGTTCTTTCTTGATCATGGCATTGTTTGCACATACAAACACTATTGATTTTTGTGTAATGATTTTATAACCTGCAACTCTGCCAAACTCCTTTATGAGCTCCAACAATCTCTTAGTGGAGTCCTTTGGTTCCCCTATGTATAGGATCATATCATCTGCAAACAGGGATAATTCGACTTCCTCCTTTCCCATTTGTATCCTTCGATTTTTTTTTTCTTGTCTAATGACTCTGCTAAAACTTCCAGAACTATATTGAATAGTAATGGTGAGAGTGTAGTCCGCATCTGTTTCAGATCTCAGTGGAAATGATTCCAATTCTTCCCCATTCAATAAGATGCTGGCTCTGAGTTTGTCATAAATTGCCTTGACTGTGCTGAGGTATGCTCATTCTATACCCAATTTGCTTAAGGTTTTTATCATGAAAGGACATGGTATTTTTTTTTAAGATTTATTTTATTTATTTGAAAGACAGAGTTACAGAGAGAGGTAGAGACAGAGAGGTCTTCCATCCACTGGTTCACTCCCCAGATGGCTGCAATGGCTGGAGCTGCGCCAATCCAAAGCCAGGAGCCAGGAGCTTCTTCCGGGTCTCCCACCTGGGTGAAGGGGCCCAAGGACTTTGGCCATCTTCTACTGCTTTTCCAGGCCACAGCAGAGAGCTGAATTGGAAGAGGAGCAGCCGAGACTAGAACCGGCACCCATATGGGATGCTGGTGCTTCAGGCCACGGCCCTAACCCACTATGCCACAGCGCCGGCCCCAGGACATGGTATTTTATCAACTGCTTTCTCTGTATCATCTGAGATAATAATATGGTTTTAATTATTCAATTTGTTAATGTGATGTATATTTATTGATTTGTATATGTTGAACCATCCTTGCATACTAGGGATAAATCCCACTTTGGCCCATGTGAGTGACCATTCTGATGTCCTGTTGGATTTGATTACCAGTATTTTTTTGAGGATTTTTGCATATATGTTCATCAGGGATACTGGTCTATTGTTCTCTTCCTTTTTCTGGTTTTGGAATTAAGGTGATACTGTCCTCACAGAAGGAGTTTGGGAGGGTTCCTTCCCTTTCAGTTGTGTGGAATAGTTTGAGACAAATTGGAATTAGTTCTTCAAGAGTTTGGTAGAAGTGAAGCCATCCATTCCTGGGTTTTTCTTTGTTGGCAGGGTCTTTATTACTGATTAAATCTTCATCTTCATTAATGTTTTATTTAGATATTCTGTGTCTTCATGACTTAATTTTGGTAGATTGTATGTGTCCAGAAAGCTATCCATTTTTCTAGATTTTCCAATTTGTTGACATATAGTACTCTATAGCAATTCCTGATGATTCTTTTTATTTCTGTGGTTATTTCTGTGGTTATCTTTTTCGGCTCTGATTTTATTAATGTGGATCTTTCTCTTTTTTTATTTTGGTTAGTTTTGCCAATGATGTATCAATTTTATTTTTTCAAAAAACAGCTCTTCATTTCATTAATCTTTTGTATGTTTTGTTTCAATTTTGTTTATTTCTTTATTTCTTTCCTCCCTTTAATTTTGGGTTGGTTTATGATTTAAGTTTTTAATATCTGGATTAATAGAAGACAACCAGACCCTCATAACTGTTACCACAGTCAATCTATCATAATTTAGTATTTCAGTAGAAGCAAATAAAGACAATCTGGCCTCATAAAGATATATATTTGGAAAAGAGAGAAAAAATTTAATAGCCTACTTGGATAACTGAATATTCATCTTCAATAATACACCAAATTCTATAAGGCTACTTTCTTAAAGAATAGTTGTAATATACATACAGAAATCTACCAACAACAGATGCTGGAGAGGATGTGGGGAAAAAGGGACACTAACCCACTGTTGGTGGGAATGCAAACTGGTCAAGCCACTATGGAAGTCAGTCTGGAGATTCCTCAGAAACCTGAATATAACCCTACCGTTTGACCCAGCCATCCCACTCCTTGGAATTTACCCAAAGGAGTTTAAATTGACAAACAAAAAAGCGGTCTGCACCCTAATGTTTATTGCAGCACAATTCACAATAGCCAAGACCTGGAACCAACCTAAATGCCCATCAACGGTAGACTGGATAAAGAAATTATGGGATATGTATTCTTTAGAATACTATACTGCAGTAAGAAACAACGAAATCCAGTCATTTGCAACAAAATGGAGGAATCTGGAACACATCATGCTGAGTGAAGTAAGCCAGTCCCAAAGGGACAAATACCATATGTTCTCCCTGATCGGTGACAACTGACTGAACACCAAAAAGGAAACCTCCTGAAGGGAAATGGACACTATGAGAAATGGTGACTTGATCAGCATAGCCCTGACTGTTAATGAACAACTTAATACGTTATCCCTCTTAGTATTTTTTTTTTGTCTGTTCTACTTAATATGACTGGTTTAATTCTGTAATTATCACACAGTTATTCTTAAGTGTTGAAAATTAACTGAAATGTGATCCCTGTTAAACATAAGAATGGGAATAAGAGAGGGAAGAGATATATAATTTGGGACATGCTCAAGCTGACTTGCCCCAATTGGTAGAGTTAGAAACATACCAGGGGATTCCAATTCAATCCCACCAAGGTGGCATGTACCAATGCCATCTCACTATTCCAAGTGATCAATTTCAGTTCACAATTGATCATAATGAAAGGACTAAGAGTCAAAGGGAGCACATAAACAAGTCTAGTACCTGCTAACACCAACCGATAAAATAAATAAAGGGGAGAGTGATCCAACATGGGAAGCGAGATACTCAGCAGACTCATAGAATGGCAGATGTCCTAAATAGCACTCTGGCCTCAGAATCAGCCCTAAAGGCACTCGGATCTGGCTGAAAAGCCCATGAGAGTATTTCAGGCATGGAAAGCCAAGACACTCTGGCAAAAAGATCTCTGTGAGTGAGATCCCAGTGGAAAGAATGGGTCATCAAAGAAGGAGGTACCTTTCTCTGAAGGGAGGAGAGAACCTACACTTTGACTATGACCTTGTCTAAACAAGATAAGAGTCGGAGAACTCAAGGGGCTTCCATAGCCTTGGAAACTCATGACTGGTGCATAGGGAGATTACTGATGCCATAAACAGGAGTGTCAGTTTGTAAAGTCAACAACAGGAGTCACGGTGCACTTACTCCTCATGTAGGATCTCTGTCCTTAATGTGCTGTACATTGAGGCTTAATGCTATAACGAGTACTCAAACAGTATATTTCACTTTGTGTTTCTATGGGGGTTGAAATCTTTACTTAATGTATACTAAACTGATCTTCTGTAAAAAAAAAAAAAAAGAAAAGAAAAAAGAAAAAAAAGAAATTATCAATTCCCAACTTGACTCTCACTGGGATTAAACATGACAATAGGTCTGATCTGATTTCATCATCATTTAAAAAAATCATCTATTATTTTTCACTTTATGTTTCTGTGTGGGAGCAAACTGTTGAAATCCTTACTTAATGTATACTAAGCTGATCTTCTGTATATTAAGATAATCGAAAATGAATCTTGATGTGAATGGAAGGGGAGAGGGAGTGGGAAAGGGGAGGGTTGTGGGTGGGAGGTACGGTATGGGGGGGAAGCCATTGTAATCCATAAGTCATACTTTGGAAATTTATATTCATTAAATAAAAGATAAAAAAAAGAATAGTTGTAATATGAAATTTGTAATCTCATTAGTGAGTTTTCTGTGTTTGTTCTATTAAAATCCATGGCTCTATCTTCCATGTTGAATGGATCTTTTGCCCTCCATTGGTCACCTGGCTCCTGGTTCACTGAATTATGCAGACATATAAAATGTTAACATATTTCATAACACAACATTAAAAATAACATTTATTAATACTGTAGTTGATTTGTATCAGGAAAGTTTAAGTATTAGGAAGTTTACAAGCTCATAGTGACATATACCAGCTTCCAAAATTCTAATTATCACTCAAAAGCTCAAATATTATCATTGGTAAAAGAAAAAAAAATACTGCATGTAGTTTTCCCTGAAGTAATAGGCTCACTTTATTGTTTCTTTTAAGCCTGCCCAATATCCCAGATAGTTATTCTGTCAATTGCTCTTTCCAATAAAAGTAATACTCTATTTAAAAAGTGGCCAGTTCTGGGGCTAGCATTGTGACATGGTAGGTAAAACCTCCACCTGCAACACTGGTAAGCCATTTGGGCATCAGATCAAGTCCTGACTGCTCTGTGTCCTATCCAGCTCCCTCCTAATGAATCTGGGAAAACACCATAAGATGGTCCAAGTGTTGGTCCCCTACTACCCACGTGGGAAACCCAAATGGTTCCTGGCTTCGGCCTGGAACTATCATGGCCCTAACTATCATGGCCATTGGGCAGTGAATCAGCAAATCGAAGATTTCTCTCTGTCTCTCTCTCTCTCTCTCTCTCTCTGCCTTTCAAATAAATAAAATAAATCTTGGGGGGGGCAGTTCAGCTGTCAGCTCAAACTGTCACACAAGTACTTGTCCTCTACACTTAGGTGTACAACACAGTTGTTTTATGTGTACTTCCGATTGTGCCCCATGGGATATAAAGAAGATAAATACTCAAGAGTCAAGATTTAATAATATCAATATTTTTTACTGCTTCAGAGAGGACATCCTTGAGTGACAGTGGCTGTTTCTTTTTCCTGCCACCACCTGGTCACAAAGAATACAATGATACCAGTAAAATGGTTTGTCACTGACTCATGCTAAGGCACCAGTAATTCTGCCCACCATTACTATAATCCCACCAATGCAATGTCAACACTGTGGACAAAGAGGCAAACAGCATCTCAGTGTTATCATGAAAACAGTTTTTCAGCACTCTGGCCTGAAATCAGCCCTTAAGGCATTCAGATCTGGCTGAAGAGTCCATGAGAGTATTTCAGGCATGAAAAGCCAAGATACTGTGGCAAAATAATGACCTACATGAAAGATCTCAGTGAGTGAGATCCCAGCAAAAAGAATGGGCCATCAAAGAAGGAGGTACCTTTCCTTGAAAGGAGGAGAGAACTTCCACTTTGATTATGGCCTTGTCTAAATAAGGTCACAGTTTGTGAACTCAAGAGGCTTCCATAGACTTGGCAGCTCATGACAAGAGCCTCGGGTGATTACTGACATCATAAATAAGAGTGTCAATTGTTATATCAACAACAGGAGCCACTGTGCACTTGCTCCCCATGTGGGACCTCTGTCCTTAATGAGTTGTACTATGAGAATTAATGGTCAAACTAGTCTTCAAACAGTACTTTATACTTTGTGGTTTGTGTGGGTGCAAACTGTTGAAATCTTTACTCAGTATAGAGTTGATCTTCTGTATATAAAGATAATTGAAAATGAATCTTAATGAAGAATGGGATCAGAGAGGGAGTAGGAGATGGGATGGTTTGTGGGTAGGAGGGGTATTATAGGGGGGAAAACCGCTATAATCCAAAAGTTGTACTTTTGAAATTTATATTTATTAAAGTTTTCTATTAAAAAAAAAGTTTTGAAGACCACTGCTCTAATTCACTTTGGCCAGAAAAAAAAAAGTAGTGTTTCAAAATCTAAGCTTTATTGAGTAGGACTGTCCCTATAAAGACTTTTTAAAATTCCACAGAAACATTTTAACACATTTTTGTCACAAAAAATCAATAAATCATGATACTGAATGTGGAAATATTCCCTATTTGACTAATGCAAAATTACCACAATAATAATTTTATGGAACTGTATATTTTATTATATTTCTAAGTACATTTAATCACTCTATATTCTTACACATAAAAATTAATAGCCGCTTGCTCACAAAAAATAGTATCCTTGGTGGGGGCTAATTATTTCTACTCAGCTGACAAAAACACATGTAGTTCTATTTTAAATATAACATTTGTAAATTATTATCAGCCAATAACCTAACGATTTTCCTACCTGAACATTCAGGTATTATCTGACATTGAACCAAGTCCAAATCTTCATCTGACCCTTCTTTGGCTAATTTTGTTTTCTCAGAGAAGTGTTCTCCGTTATCATCATTAATATTTCCTCTTTCTTCTGTATCCATGCTTTCTGGCTGGTCTTCCTTACCAGAATTCAACTTGATTGCAGTATCAATCTAAAAATAATTTTAAAAGGCATGTTCCAGAAAAGACTATATTTTTAAATGATACATTTCTAGAATATTTTAGCATTAGTGAAAGCATATGTGGGGACATACAGAAATATATGCACTAGCATTAAAGTACTCAGGAGGGGTGGGCATTTGGTACAATAGATAAGAAACCACTTGGGACACCTGCATCCTATATTGGCGTACCTGGATTTGAGTGCTAGCTCCACCCAATTCCAACTTCCTGATAATGCATGCCCTGGGAAGCAACAGGTGATGGCTCAAGGAGTTGGGTCCCTGCCATCCTTGTAGAAGACCTGGATTGAGTTCCCAGGTCGCAAGCATTTGGGGAATGAAACACCAGATGGGAGGAGTGTGTGTGTGTATATCTGCCTCTCAAATGAAATTTTTTAAAAATTTTTTAAAGATTTATTTATTTATTTGAAAGGCAGAGTTACAGAGAGATGGAGAGACAGAGAGAGAAAGAGAGATTTTCCATCTGGGGTTCACTTCACAATGACTGTAACACCCAGGGCTGGGCCAGGCCAAACCTAGGAACCTGGAACTCCACCCAGGTCTCCCACGTGGATGGCAGGGTTCCAAGTGCCTGGACCATGTTCTGCTGCTTTTCCAGGCACATCAGCAGGGAGCTGGATTGTTAAGTGGAGCAGCTGGGACTTGAACCTGTGCTCATATGGATACCAGCATTGCAGATGGCAGTTTAACGCAATGCACCACAATGCTGATCCCAAAATAGAATTTTTTTCAAAAAGGTACTCTAGAAATAACACTTTTTTAAAAAAATAACTTTAATTCAATATAATTTAACCTACACACAACTATAATTAACAACATTTACACCAGAGAAATAAGCACCGTTCTCCAGCAATCTCTAGTAATATTGGAACAGGGTCAAAATCAGTCCCAAATGAGACATGGGCTGAGCTCCTTGAATGCACTCAGATGGACAGCCGAAGGTCTAGGCATGTGCTGTCCAATAAAATAGCTACTTGTCACATGTGGTCACTGAGCGGCTGAAAAGAGGCTAAATTCAGATGTGCTACTGAGTCTTCTGATCACAATCATGAGCTTTGGTTATTTATTTTTATATTATTCACAGGTTTCTATTTCATTCTAGATTCCTTTTACATTTTGACACAGTTCATTTGGAAAATACAGTTGTGCTTCCATAAGAAAGAATAAGAAAGGATATCTATGGTTGAGTCAGGGAAAAAAAGAATCATGGGGTCCTGACTATGTGTATAGCAGAAGTGAACATAGGCCAAGGGAGAGGCAAGATCTCAGAAAGCCAGTGTCAGCCACTTTCCAAAGAGGACCTTCTCCCAACAGACTGTCTGCTCCAGTGGTCTTGGTCCTTGGAAGGTTCCATGCCCTCTGTACACCAACATACTCAACACTCCACTACTACAATGGCATTCCCTTTGCAGGTCTCTAGGACAGAAGATGGGTGGTGCTGAGAATTTAACTGACAGAAATGCAGTTCACTAAATGAGCATCTCTTTGCCTGAACAAAAATATAAATGCAGAGGAACTGCACTGAGTCTACAGTATTGTAATCATATCCACCATTTATTAAAGAATTGCTATCAGCCATGTCCTATGCTAAGCAATTTCCACACACTGCCTCATTCACTCCTCTCAATGACCCTGTGGTATAGGTGTTCCCACGCCAGTGTAACAGAGGGGAAAACAGATCCAGTAGAGAATTAACCCAGTAAAGGCCCAGTTGGTAAAAAGCCTGCTTTATATATTCTTGGAGTTGTTAAAAAGGATTCTGTGTTCAAAAACACAATTGTATCAAAGGGCTGAAAGGGTTCTACAATATCCAGTTAGCCCTTTAGGCTATATAGTTCTGCAAAAAATGCTAACACTTCTAGAAAAAGTTCTATCACTCACTTACGTCTTGAACAAGTGTTGTGTTCCAGATGAGGGAACTGACAATATACAAATGATAACTAGATGGTATAACATACTTGGATAGCGTATTTCAGGGTACACAAAGACATTTCACTCCTATCATCCCATAAAATCCAAATTCAGAAGGAGCAGAAAGCAATGGAACAAAGATGGAACTGGAGAACTACAGCCAGAGTTCACAGTTTATCCATAATTCCCCACTCACTAGAAAACAACCATCTTCCCCATCCCATTGGCCCCTAGCCTATCTGTCCACAGCCCTTCTGTTCTACTCTGTGGTCTATATGCATAATTTTTCTTTCTTCTACCTTCTCAATACCATATTCCACCTCCAGTTTTCATTGCTCTGTGCCCTTCACTCCATACCTGCATCTTAATCCCAGTAAAGTTAAATATCCCATGAAAACCCTTCCCAACAATTAGATTCTCTACTTGAAATCCATAGGATGTTTTTCAAGATTTATTTATTTGAAGGGTAGAGTTACAGAGAGGGAGAGGGGGAGGGAGACAGGGAAGGAAAGGATAAGGGAGAGGCAGAGAGAGACGGGGGGGTGGGGAGGAGATCTTCCATCTGCAGGTTCACCCCCTAAATGGCTGCAACAGTCATGGCTGGGCCAGGCTGAAGTCAGGAGCCAGGAGCTTTGTCCAGGTCTCCCACATGGGTTCAGGGACGCAAGTACTTGGACTATCTTCTGCTGCTTTCCCAGGCAGGGAGCTGGATAGGAAGTGGAGCAGCCAGGACTTGAGCCACCTGCCATATGGGATATCAGCACTGCAGGGAATGGCTTTACCCACTATGTCACAGTGCCAGCCCCAACCCGTAGGATTTTTATGTGAAATACAATGATTGGCTGTTTTTGAGGGAAATATTCATAAGCAACAATAAACCAAAAGTTTTATAATGAAACATATTACTACAGAAATTCGATTAAAACCCCAGTATTTTAAAGTCATTTTCTACTCTGTATAAATCTATGGTAGTAATACACTAAATGACATATTTGAACATAAAATGAACCAAAATACCAGATTATTCCAAAAATATGTAAGGTTTTACAGACAATGAAATGTTCACCATCAGTAGTAAATATATAGCATATTTATAGGTTCTTCCCCCATATGACGTAAGCCTTACTAATTTCCTGAGTCTGATTAACACAAACCACAGCTTTTAGAAAATTTTGTTTTCAATATAACCATCAAAGTGCATGTTGGCTAATAAATATGCTAAGTCTAACCTGGAGCTCTGTGGCTTCAAGTAAAATCTGACTTGAAGTGATCAGTATCTGACTTGAAGTGATTAATATATTTATTTTAAATAAGTCTGGAATGAAGTAATATTAATCTATGCATTAAAGCATGTAAATGAAAACATCATAAAGTTGCTTCTTTTAAAAAAATCATCACCCAAAAATCAGTAAACAAAAGAACTATCTGCACCTCCATGTTTATCACAGCTCAATTCACAATAGCTAAGACATGGAAGCAACCTAAATGTCCATTAACCGAAGACTGCATAAATTGTGGGATATGTACACTATGGAATACTACACAGCAGTAAAAAAGGATGAAATCTGGTCCTTTGCAACAAAATGGAGCAAGCTGGAAAACCTCATACTTAGTGAAACAACCCAGTCCCAAAAAGACAAGCACCATATGTTCTCCCTGATTTGGGAGAATTGTAGTGCAACTAAAATGAAAGCTATAGAAGCGAAATAATCACTTTTAGAACTAATGTCTTTAAGAATCCTTGACCTGATTGTCGAGGGACAGTTAACCATTGTTACTTTTTACTGTGTATATCCTTTTTGTTTTGTTTTGTCGTTTTTTTCTCTGTTTTCTTTCTCTCTCTTATCTCTCTACTTCACACTATATGCTGAACTCTCTATGTAACACAGAGTTAATTATAAGTATTTTAAAGCAATTGGGAAAAGATTCCAGTTAAAAACAAGGGAGGAAATAAGAGATGGAGGAGGTAGTCTAAAACTGTAAAACAGTATAGTTCTGCATACAGGCATATAGACTTACCTGTCAGGGTACAGCCTAAGAACTAATCATGGGGCTCCAAATCCTAGGAATCAGTGGTATAAACACCATCTTCACTGTTACAATAATCATATTAAATGTTAAAGGCAACAGATAGACTGGTCTAAATTCAAAAGGGATGACATAAATATCATCAAGTACTTGGTAAAAATAATAGAATTAAAAAAGGAAGGAAGGACCAACATGGGAAGCAGTCCACACAGCAGACTCCTAGAATGACTTTCATAGTAAATAACACTCTGACCTCAGAATCAACCCATAAGGCTTCCTGGTCGTGCTGAAAGGCCTGCGAGAGCATTTCAGGCATGGAGAGATAAGACTGTGGGAAAAAAAAATCCTACACAGAGGATCTCTGTGATACCTCAGAGGAAAGGAGGGGTTATCAAAGAAGGAGACGCTCTTCTCTGAAGGGAAAAGAGAACATCCTCTTTGCTCATGGCCGTGCCAAATACTGACTAAGTCTATGGTCACCAAAGGCCTCCATAGCCCTGGCAGCTCACAATAAGAGCCTCAGATGATCACTGACGTCATAAAAAAAAGAGTGTTAATTGTTAAAGGAACAACAGTAGTCACTGTGCACTTGCTCCCCAGCTAGGACTCTGTCCCTATTGAATTGCAATATGAGATTGACTGCAAATTCTCTCCCCAAACTGTACTTTTTATGATGTGTGTGTGTAGGTGCAAATTGCTGAAATCTATGATTAGCATAGAGTTGGTCCTCTGTATATGAAGTCATACTAAAAATGATCCATAACGAAGAAGGAGATGGGAGAGGGAATGGGAGGTGGGAAGGGAGCAGGGTGGGGCATGGGGGAAAGAACCACTGTGTTCCTAAATAAAAAATATATATATATATATATATAATGGCTGAAACTAAAACTCAATTTATGACTATAAGAGAATATAAAAAAGAAATATACAAGCAGGAATACTTATTCTGTGCTATTCTAAAATGTATTGGTGGGGGGCCAGCACTGTAGAGTTAATGATGCCACCACCTGTGGAGCTGGCATCCCATATGGGCACCAGTCAGTTCAAGTTCTGGCTGCTCTACTTCCAATCCAGCTCCCTGCTAATGGCCTGGGAGAGCAGCAGAGGATGGTCCAGGTACTTGGGCCCCTGCACCCAGGGAGGAGGCCAGAAGAAGCTCCTGGCTCTGGCTTCAGATCAGCCCAGCTCTGGCCACTGTAGCCATTTGGGGAGTGAACCAGCGGATGGAAAACTTTTATCTCTGTGTGGAAACTCTGCCCTTCAAATAAGTAAAGAAATATTAAAGAAAATAAAATAAATGTATTAGGTCTCTAAAGATTATCCTAACTACAAAAGAAATGGAAAAGTCTTGACTTTAAATCTATTGAATGAGTAGTTCATGAATACCTACTGTGTGACTTTATGTAAAATAATGGGAATAGAAGAGGACAGACTGATCAAATGAGTTCAAGAGTTCAGACCAATAACTAAGATGCTTTGACTACTTGCTACCAATCATTGTTCTAGAACATTACATAGTTTATCTCTTATGTTTTTCATGGATATAGTATTATAACCCTTTTGAGCAGATAAGGAATCTGTGGCACAGAGTCAAAATAATTTGCCCAAGATTACATAAAATGTGGTTGGCAGATCCCTAATTTGAATCCAGGTAGTCTAACTCCAGAATTAGGTTTATAACAACTATGCTTAGGACTAATTAATCAAAAATTGGTTTTATATTCCAGTTTGAGCTATACAGAAGGCTGAATAATCTCCATCTATATATAGATGGGGAGGCGGTCAGCATTGTGGAGCAGCAGATTCAGCTACCACCTGTGATGACAGCATCCCATATGAGTGCTGGTTTGAGTCCCAGATGCTCTACTTCCAATCTCACCCTTGCTAATGTGCCTGGGAAAAGTAGCAGAAGATGGCCCAAGTACTTGAGCCCCTATCACCCATGTAAAGAGACCTGGAAGGAGTTCCAGGCTCCTGGCTTTGGCCAAGGCTGGCCCTGGCCATTGTGACCATTTGGGGGTGAACAAGCAATTAGAAAATCAATTTCTCTCTCTCTCTCTCCCTCTCTCCTTCTCTCCTTCTCTCCCTCTCTCCCTCTCCCTCTCCCTCTCCTTCTCTTTCTTCCCCTCTCTGTGTGTCTCTCCTTTTCTCTCTGTAACTCTGCCTTTCAAACAAATAAATAAATCTTAAGAAAAAAAAAGAAAGAAATAGATGAGCTCACAGGAACCTCAGGGAAATTGCCAGTGAATAGAAATTAAAAGAAAACTGGCCGGCGCCACAGCTCACTAGGCTAATCCTCCGCCTATGGCGCTAGCACCCCGGGTTCTAGTCCCGGTTGCTCCTCTTCCAGTCCAGCTCTCTGCTGTGGGCCAGGGAGTGGCAGTAGAGGATGGCCCAAGTGCTTGGGCCCTGCACCCACATGGGAGACCAGGAGGAAGCACCTGGCTCCTGGCTTTGGATCGACACAGTGCGCCAGCCGTAGCAGCTAATTGCGGGGGTGACCCAACAGAAAGAAGACCTTTCTCTCTGTCTCTGTCTGTCAGAAGAAGAAGGAGAAGGAGAAAGAAAGAAAGGAAGAAAGAAAGAAATTAAAATAAACTGAAAACTGGAACAGAAACCTTGTAAATCCTTATATCAGCTGCCCTTGTTGGGGGGTGGGGGAAAGAGAAACAAGGAGAGGAACATAAGAATTTGCTAGTCTCAGAAAGCTTTGGGCTTGGCATTATAATGCCCATGCAGGCATAAGATGGTAGGTCTTTGGCTGACGCAGGGCAAAGAAATGCAAAAGAATCTTTCCTCTCCTGCTCTGTAAAGCTACATCTCTTAAAGAGGTAAATCCTCAGTGACAGAAGAGACTAGAGGAGCTGGCTGCTGCGTAGCAGGTAAAGCCGCCACCTGCAGTGCTGGCATCCTATATGGGCACCAGTTCCAGTTCTGGCTGCTCCACTTCCAATCCAGCTCTCTGCTATGGCCTGGGAAAACAGTGGAAGATGGTCCAAATCCTTGGGCCCGGGGTTGCAGTGGAGGATGGCCCAAGTCCTTGGGCCCTGCACCCCATGGGAGACCAGGAGAAGCACCTGGCTCCTGGCTTCAGATCGGTGCGGTGCGCCGGCTGCAGCGCGCCGGCCGGCCGCGGCGGCCATTGGAGGGTGAACCAACGGTAAAGGAAGACCTTTCTCTCTCTCTCTCACTGTCCACTCTGCCTGTCAAAAAATAAATAAATAAATAACACACACACACACACACACACACACACACACAAATCCTTGCGCCCCTGCCCCTGCATGGGAACCAAGTGGAGGCTCCTCTTTGGATCAGCGCAGCTCCAGCCATTGCAGCTATTTGGGGAGTGAACCAGTGGATGGGAAGACTTCTGTCTGTCTGTCTGTGTCTGTCTGTCTCTCTCTCTCTTTCTCTGCCTCTGTGTAACTTGGCCTTTCAAATAAATAAATAAATCTTAAAAAAAAAAAAGAAGAAGAAGAAGAAGAAGAGACTAGAAAAAAAACACACCTACCTATAAACACAGTAGGTAGCAAAAACAAATGTATGAATTACAAGTGAAAAAAGGCCCTCCTGAGAATTCACAATTACAGAATCATGTTTCATGGGATATATATGTACTCTGGAAAACTTAAAGCTGAAAACTCAGCTAAAACTGAAAAAGATTCATGCCAGTGCATCCAGCAGAAGCAAACCTGAATCTGCTCTGGAAGGATCCATATAATTCCCAAAATTAAAGTTCACATTCTAAAAGTTCAAAAGCTATAAACACATGATAAACCATGCATAAGAATCATCTGACATGATAAATAGAACTTAAGATAACTAAGAAGTTGACAGAGATATCATAATATTTTAAAGATGACAGAGATAATAACATAAATATTTTAAATGAGGGTAAAGATGAAAGAAGGAAATCAAAAGACATGGAAAAAAGCTAACATACAGTAATGATTGGATGGAATTGAAAAAAAAATTTTAAAATGTCCAGAAAATTCAATGGGTGAATTAAAGAGCAGATTTCACATAGTTTAACAAAGAATACAAACTCTGAAAAATATGTGCTAAAAACTATGCAGAATGAAACATTTAAAGATATGTAATTGGAAAATGTTAAAAAGAAAAGAAGAGGCATGAAGGATAGGAGGGTAAGGTTCAGCACATATAAATGACTTCTAGAATGAGAAATTAGAGAAAATACATAGGTAATATTTGAAAGCATGTGAAAATATTTGGCATGGTTAAACAAAATTTGGCTCCCAAACTCATGTAGATATTTAAACCCCAAAGTCATAAATTAAGGATGGAAACTTAATCCAATTACGATGTTTGGAAGGTGGGCCAGTTGGGTGGCCCTAGGTCACTGGGGGTGTGCTCTTGGACAATAATTCTCATGAAGAGACTGATTGGAAAAGACTGAGGCCCACCCACTGTGTCTGCTTCCTGGCTCCCTGTGAGATTGTTCCTCTGCACGTGCTCCACCACTGCCATCCACCACCTTCCCAGATGCCAAGCCAATGGGCTCACCTAATCTGGACTCAAGCTCCAGAACCATAAGCCAAAATAAATCTATTCCATTCACAAATAGCTCATCTAAGGAATTTCACTGTAGCAATGAAAAGCAGACAAATACAATATTTGAAAATGTAACTAAGAATTGTTCAAAGTAAACGAAAAACACAAATCCTTAGATTAAAAAAGTTCAAGTCTCCAGAAAGATAGATTAAATAAATCCATCCCCAGTTGAGTAACAGTAGACATCAAAGACAAAGAGAAAAAAGGCAACCAGAGAAAAATATCTAAGCTAGACAAACCACAGTGGAATTAATATACTAGGTTTTCAAAAGTCTTTTCGTTGGCAACAAGAGAACCACAAACCAAGAGATTGATATCTTCAAAGCACTTTTTGAAAATAACTGTCAATCTAGAGTTTCATACTCAGCCAAAATATTTCTCAAGAATGAGGGGAAAATAAAGACATTTTTCAGAAGAAAATGTGTTTACTGCTCAGACTCATTAAAAATGAGTCCTAGAGGACACACATACAAGTGTACACAAAAAAATTCTTAAAAAAATAGTGGAAAGAAATTGTAAAACCCATGTATAGAAGGCTCATAGTAAAGTTCATGGATAATGCGTATCAAGAAAATCTATGCATGGATTTCAAAAACTTCTGCACCAAAATCAACTTACCTTTTAATTTTATTTTTCTATGAGCTTTTTGAAGTACCCTTTTATTTTAACATGAAAAAAATTAGAGTTAGAATAAAGAGGGGAAATCCAAAAAGTAATGGTAAACAAAGAAACCAATAACCATACAGGCAAACTGAAACTAGCAAATCCAAATAATAAAAACAATAATAACATCTACACAGAATATTAAGTACATGTACACCAGAAAGAATGATAAAATTAACTTCTGTAGCCTTTGCATTTTCTAGGAGGAAAGTAGGGACACTGGCAAACTTTAAAAGTTGTTAGTTCAAGTATGTTCTGGCACAGCAGATTAAGCCGCCATGTCCAACACCAGCATCCCTTATGGATATCGGTTCAAGTCCTGGCTGCTCCACTTCTAGCCCAGCTCCCTGCTAATGTCCCTGGGAAAGCAGCAGAAGGTAACCCAATTGCTTGGGTGCCTACCACCCATGCAGGAGATTCAGATGAAGCTCCTGGCTCCTGGCTTTGGCCTGGCCCAGCCTTGGCCATTTTGGCCATTTAAGGAGTAAACCAACAGATGGAAGATCTCTCTCTCACTGTCTCCCCTTGTCCCTCCCTGTAACACTGGCTTTCAAACAAACAAATAAATATTTTTAAAAAAAATGGGGGAGGGGAAAGGACAGAAATAAATGTTTAATTTTCAATCCAGTAGACTGAAGCAGGAGAAATACAAATAGTCAACCAATCCAATAAAAAGCAGTAAATTTAAAAAAAATACTAGAAACAAATCCAAATACCTAAGAACACATAATTATATTAAATCTGAAACAGAGAGGGGCTTTCAGATTAAATAAAATAAAATCCAGCTTAAAGTATACAGAGACAGGATGGTTAAAATTATTTGGCGCTGCACACATATTAATATCAAATAATTAGGTATTCCATACATAAAAATATTTTAACCTTGACCTATACTTCATGCCTTTATATTTCTCAACAGCAATTTACCTGAAAAGATGCTGGTTCTGGTGAGAGCACCTCCAAAGAAGCATTTGAATTTCTGCTCCCAGGATGGGTTCGTGAACTTGAGGCTGGTTTTGAAATTCCATCTAGGTTCCCCTTTATAATATCCATTGATATCCTGAAAGAAACAAACAAAAAATTAAAAAGCAAGATGACTGGGATTTCTGTTAGTTAATGTGAACAGCCAAGTACTCAGAGCCTTTTAGTGTCATGTTACTACCTGTCACACAATTTTATCAAAAGACATCTTTTGCATACACGGATTGTTAAATCTTATGTCACTGCAGCCTGAGAGAGGCTAAAAGAGTATGTAGAAGTGAATGCCATCTTGGTGGCTTCCTATACATCCATGATAAAACATTTACTGTGCTCTTGGTCGTCCCTGAGCCAACACTTACCAGGCCATCCTTGCCTCTCAACCAAATCCACTTGATCTCAATGATTTGCTAAGGCCTCTCTGGTTTCCTCTGGTTTCGCCTTCCATATCCTGCCTTTTCCACCCTAGCTCAGCCTTCAGCCTGGGATTCCCTCCAAGCTATTTCTCTTCACCTCTCCAGTGTCACACTTTCATGGAATACCTAACTCCAGGGCACTGCCTTCATGTTATCAATCCTCCCTTTCTAAAACCCAGCATTCTACTTCTGCCCTCTAACACAAAAGAATAAAATCTACTTCCTCTAGAAGATGACAGACTTCCATTATCTGGCTCTCTTTACCAGTATCTTTAACTAGCTTTCATGTGACACTAAGGCCTCTCACCACCCTGGCTGCTCTAGTCACACTGTTGATTCCTGAAGCAAGAAATACGGGCCAGGTGGCTTAAGGTAGATGGAGAATGTGGGCATTGTAAGCACACTGATCAAAACCATTCCAGATTTGTCCAATGATATGGGACTAACATGCATGCTGAATAAAAGGTAAGAAACAAAGAATTCCAGTTTTTACACCCTCAACACTCAGCTGTACACAATGAACGTATGTTCCTGCAAACCCTTCCCTAAATTAATTAAACCATTTCACAACAGAAAGAAGAAAGACGATCGGCTCTACTCCTTGCAAGTATGACAATGTGACAATGTCTTTTTTTTCTTATCCTATAAAACACTTATCTATTTTCTTTTCTTTTCTTTGAATCCCGCAGGCAGAAACCAGAGAAGCTTTGGACATTGGCAGAAGCACAAACATAAACGACCTGCAGTTCCTCCTCAGCACACAGAGGGACAATATGGCCTGGCCTCCAACCATTCAAAGTGCCAAAGCTAATGCTTAAGAGACCAGCAGGTCAACTCTTTCCACTTCAGCAAACGAAAAAGGCATTGAGCCCAGCATTATTCAAACTCTGAAAAAGGGTTTCAGCTCACTCAAGAAAGCATTGACATTATTATAGTCAAATGATGGATCACCCTCGCCTATCACATCACAACCAGAAAGCTTAAGTCACCAAAGGCCAAATGTCTTGTAAATGCCCTTGGCAGCCTGTCATGGGAGACTTATTGCAGTTCACAGAGGGAGCAAGGAGATGGAAGCACGTGCAGAGCTGACATAATACACACCAATAACGGGAGATGCACAGGGAGCCATCCGTGACATGGATCAGCTAAAAGGCTCCACAGATGTTTCAGTCTGCTTTAGCAGTAGGTCTCTTCTATCATCTGTGTCCCTGAAAATAATTTAAATAAAATATAAGTCTAGGGATAAGCGAGGATGCAACTAACCAACTGTCTTATGAATTTGGCCACAGAAAGAAAGGTGGATGGATAAAAAGCATTGATATAGGATCTTATAGATTGAATATTTGGAAGAAATCTAAGCTGCCACATAGAAATTCCACAAGAAAAATAAAGCACTATAAGAGAAACAAAGTAACCAAACAACATGTAAGTAGTAATAATTACTTAGGAACTGAATGTTGATTTAACCAAATAGTGTGCCTTCATTATATCAAGTGAATGTGGGAAGGGGTGTGTAAAAAGACACTGAATCCATAATAAGAAAAAAAATCAAAGGGAATGTGCAAAATTTGATAAAGCTAAATAATAGGTAAGTATAATACTGACAAGTTCAAGATGGCTGCCTTTGGCACACAAGACTAACAATTCTTCTTTGCTCCTCCTTTATACATTTATAGTACAGTCTGAAATTTTTTTACCGTATTACTTTAAGAAGAGTAAACACTAATTTTAAAAGTAATAAATAAATGTAAAATATGTACTCTCCAAGGGACTGGAAGGAAATATAAAAGCAATTTTCCTAATTATGCAATTAATGACTTATTAGGCATGCTACCAGGAGCATAGATCAAAAAAGAAGAGATGATTACAAAACATTTAATGTTCTTGAGTCTCAAACATAAAAAATAATTCTAAGTGAAATTAAAAGGTACCTGAAAACTGGGGAGAATATATACAACATAAACAGGCAAAAAGTTAATAAATTTACATGAAGAGTTCTTACCCATCAATAATGGGAAAAAATAGTCCAGTAGAAAACTGGCTATGGACATAAACAGCAATCTACATATTAAAAACAAAGAGGAAAAAGAGGGAGGGAGGGATGGAAGGAGGAAGAGAGGAAAGGGAAGGAAAAACTGTGAATAATCTTGCTTAAGTTCAATTACAGGGGCAGCCTTGTGTAATGGGTAAAGCCGCTGCCTGCGACACCACCACCAGCATCCCATGTGGGTGCCAGCTCCCGTCCCAGCCGCACAACTTTCAATCCAGCTCCCTGTTAATGACCTGGGGAAAGCAGCAGAAGGTGGCCCAAGTGTCTGGAGGCCCAGATGAAGCCACTGACTTCAGCGTAACCCAGCGCTGGCCCTTGCAGCCATCTGGGGAATGAACCAGCAGATTGAAGAGCTCTCTCTCCTTCTGTAACTCTTTCAAAATAAATACATAAATCTTTTGTTTAAAAAAACTTCAATGTCTCTAACTAAAGGAAGATGTAGAAAGAGACCTGAAAGATGATTACAGATGAAGGGAGAGTGCTGTGTTCTGAACTGGTGGATTTCTCCATGTTCTTGTGTCCTTTTGTTATCTTTTGCTTATCTGTATTTTCTGGTTTTCTAATAAATATATTGTGCATTCTTAATCAAAGAATGTACTTGTTCTAGGATTATTTCTATAATTTACTAAAAAGCATTCAAAAATTAACCAAAATCACTAAACAGGAGCATATGACTGCTGTAATTTTTGATTTGGGATAAATGAAAGAATCAAAAGAAAATGAGCCCTCCCTGAGCCCTCCTCTATTTAATAATTACAAGTAGCAAAACTTTAAAAAGTGGAACTGTTTTGGGCACTGCCACTGCTGGGCACCTCAAGACCCCACTGCTCCACTTCCGAACCAACTCTCTGCTATGGCCTGGGAAAGCAGTAGAAGATGGTCCAAGTCCTTAGGCCTCTGCACCTGCGTGGGAAACCCAGAAGAAGCTCCTGGCTCCTGGCTTCAGATCAGCACAGCTCCGGCCGTTGTGGGCAACTGGGGAATGAACCAGAGGATGGAAGACCCCACCCCCACCCTGCTCTCTCTTCTCTCTGTGTAATTCTTTCAAATAAAAAATAAAGTGAAACTTTTATTTTCATGAATTTTTATGGGTAAAAACTACAAATGGACAATTTTTAACTTGCCTTTAAAACAAAAAAAAAATACAGAAAAATGTAAAAGCTTTTAAAGTCAAAATATCTCTCATCCTATGTACCAGTGTCACAGATTCTTATCTCATGTTTGTTTAGGCATATGCAAACTTTCAATCTTCCTCCCTAACACAAACACAAAGAGCACAGTGCTTTGCAACCTGCTTTTCTCCTTTTACATATTTTAGAGATTTTCTTCTGTATCACATTTCTAGATTACTTCTTGCTTTCAAACAACAGCATAACATTCCACTACAAAGATGAACCACTCTTTAAGTCAACTCATTTAATTTGTAAATTTGCTAATAAAATCAATTTTAAAACTTAAAATGGATCACAAACTAATATAAAACTTGCAACTAGGGGCCAGTGCTTTGGTGTAGTGAGTAACAGCCGCCACCTGAGGTGCCGGCATCCCATATGGGCGCCGGTTCGAGACCCGGCTCTTCTACTTCCAATCCAGCTCTCTGCTATGGCCTTGGAAAAGCAGTAGAAGATGGCCCAAATCCTTGGGCCCCTGCACCCACGTGGAAGACCCGGAAGAAGCTCCTTCCTGGCTCCCGGCTTCGGATCGACGCAGCTCCGGCCATTTTGGCCATTTGGGGAGTGAACCATCTGGTGGAAGACCCCTTTCTCTCTCTCTCTCTCTCTCTCCCTCCCTCCCTCCCTCCCTCCCTCTCTGCCTCTCCTTCTCTCCCTGCATAATTCTGACTTTCAAATAAATAAATAAATATTTTTTAAAAAACTTACAACTATAAAAGTTTGAGAAAAATACATGCGACTGTAGGCTAGGCAAAGATTTCTCACATATAGTATCAAAAGCACGATTCATAAAAGAAAATATTGATAATTTGCAGCGCACCAAAACTTAAAACTTGCACTCTTCAAAAGACATTTAAAAAGGAAAATAAAACCCAAGGACTGGGAGAAAAATATTTGCAAAACTTCTATCTGATATAGAACTTGCATCCAGAATAAATAAGACAGAATCAAGATGCAATAAAAAAATGAACAAACCCATTCCCCAAGAAGATGTACTACAGCAATATCAGCACATGAAGAGATATTCAACATCATTAGCCCTCAGAAACATTTGAATTTAAATCACAATGACAAGGTGGGTGTTTGGCTTGTAAGTACACACAATCCCATATCAGAGTGTCTGGTTCCAGTCCCGGCTCCTCCACTTCCCATCCAGCTTGCTGTGCTAATGCACAGCCTGTGAGGCAGCAAGTGATGGCTCAGGCACTTGGGTTCCTGCCACCCATGAGGAAGACCCTGGTGGAGTTCTAGACTCCTGACTTCAGCCTGGCCCATCCCTGGCTATTGCAGGCATTTGGTGAGTGAACCAGTTGATGGATTATCTACCTTCCCACACACTCACCTTTCAAATTAAATAAATAAATAAATTTAAAACCTCAATGGAATACCACTACACACCCATTTGAATGGTGAAATAAATTTTAAAACCCCAATTAAATACCACTACACACCCATCTGAATGGTGAAAATTAATTTTTTACAAAACTGAGGTACCACGTACTGACAAAGGTAGGGAGGAACTGGAACTCTCATATATTGCTGGTGAGAACGCAAATTACAGCAGCCACTTTGCAGAATTCGGGGCAGTTTCATATCAAGTTAAACATATACCTACCATAGATATGCACCCAATAAATGAAAACTCACATTCACACAAAACGTGTACTTGAATATTTACAGAGGCGTCACCAATAACTGCCAAGATTTGGAGACAATCCAAGCGTCCCTCAACTCCAGAGTGGGTTGACACACCCGTCCAATGGGACACTACCCAGCAAGGCGGAGAGACACTCAGCCGATCCACGGAGGGGGAGGAACAGCAACTGCTTCATGCTGAGCGGGAAGAGGCCGGGTTCGGAGCCTACACAGGGTTCGCTTCCACCAGGGCTGGGGGCCCGGACGGGCCTACCACAGGGTTCCCGAGGGGCTTGGGGCATGACGTCACCTGTTGTGTGTGCTGACTGTGGTGGTAATTACGTAAACGGGTGCGACAGTGAAAACCCCGAACAACTCTGCCGCGAAAGCGTGAATTTTCGTCACGTGTAAATTCCCCTCAGTGTTTACATTAACACCTTTTTGGCCGCCTTTCTTTAGTTGTGTTCATAGATTCGGTGGATAAATGAGAATTGCCGGGCCAAAGAACCGTTGCATTTCAAATTATGGTCATGGGCCAAAAGGTCGTGCCACATCGGACCCTCACCAAGAGCACGCGCGCGCCCACGGCCTCACACGGGCCTGCGGCCCATATACTTGTCTGGAAAGCCTTTCCATCTTCGTCAGGCTGACAGGTGTCAAAGGCATCTGTGAGTCTGATTTACATTTCGGTACGCAGGAGGCAGTGGCGTCTCTCGTCAAATGCTTACTGTATTTGTTTATTTGTTGTCTGTGAAACGCCCATGTCATCTTTGCGCATTATGGTCTTGTGTAGGTGGCAAGAAGCCCGGGAATGTGGGAATCCTAAGGGCAGGAAGCTTTGTTACCGCGTTCAGGAAAACCCTGGCGAAAGGCCTCGCCAGAGAAGACTCTGAGGGGCGCTGAGAAGCCCCTGGAACTCTCAGGCGCCAGCTCCTCCCAGGCCTGGGCCCGCCCCTGATAGGCCCGTCCCCAGGACCGAGCCCGCCCCGCACGGCCCGCACGGCCCTCTCATTGGCCCTGCCTGCTCTTCCTGACAGCCCGTCCTCGGGCCCCCCGCCCATTCAAAGCGCGGCGCGCGGCGACGAGCTCCGCCCATCTGCGCGGTTCCTCACCTTCCGGGCGGGGACCTGAGGAATTACTGGCAGGTGGCAGAGTAGCGACGGGCGCCAGAGACGCTCCGTGACACTCGAAGCGTCACGTACTTTCCCCAAAAAGGAGGGATCTTTCCCGCCACCGCAGCCTTACTGGAGTTGGCAGAGGCTGCGGGTCCCAAACCCTCCTGCCTCCGGGAACGCCGTTCCCTTGGCAACCGACGCCTCCAGTCTCGCGATAGGCGAAAAGGGCTGTACCATCCCGAGGGGGGACGTTGGGCCAGGCCACGGAGGCGGCCCCTGCGGCCGGCCTGAGCGGGCTGGTTTGAGTTGGACGCGGAAGGAGCACGCCTGGCTCCTCGCAGTGCTGTCTCTGGTTATTGTTGTGAGGCGTCTCTGAGCCCAGTTTCCCCACCGTAAAACGGGGGTGACGACAAGTCCCTGCTCACGAGGCTGTTGAGCGGCTCATGTGGATGGCGTGCATGAAGCTCTATGTGAATGAGTGCTGTGTAAACAATAAGCAAGCGTTAATTTCGCACAGCGGGGCTACAGGCCAGCCATGTCAGTGATGACTCCTTCCACCTGCTTTTCCTCAGCGTTTCTCTACTGCTCAGCGCAAGACCAGCTCCCTGAGCTCCCAGGGGGACTCCTGCGTCCCCATCCCCGTCAGATGCCGGCGGCCCTCAGGTCTGAAGGGCGTGTTGCCGCTTACGAGGCTGTTTCGCCTTCTTGGCCCCCTTGTCCCCCTAGCTTTTTGTAGGTGTTTTTCAGCGAAGCAAACAGGCGCAGGTTCAGTGAGGTGCCCGAAGAGTGCGGCAGCCACCGCTGCTGATCCTGCTTGTGGACCCTCCAGGCCGGACTGCCCTGCCCCCCAGGCTGCTTTATCTGACGTTTCCACTGAGCTGTGCAAGAAGACTGACACGTGCGGAAACCTAGCATGCGGAAAAGCAAACCTCGGCGCCCTACCATCTCGGCAAATAGCAACGCCATCCTGCCAGGCTCCGACCACCAGCCTCGGAGTCCTCGGCAGTTCCTCTTCCTCGCATGCTCCACAGTTCGTTCTAAATCCTATCAGCTCTTCGCTCAAATCAGTGTCAGAATCCAAACACTTTGGAGGCCCGGAAGGTAAAGCCGCCTCTGCTACGCGTGGAATGCAGATTCGAGTCCTGGCTGCTCCACTTCGGATCTCGCTTTCTGCTAATGCACCTGGAAAAGCAGCAGATGTCCCAAGTCCTTGGGCACCTGCATCCGCGAGGGAGACTCGGAAAGAGCTCCTGGCTCCTGGCCTCATCCGGCCTAACCCTGGCCATTGTGGCCATCTGGAGAGAGAACCAGCAAATGGAAGATTCTCCCCTCCTCCTTTCTATAACTGCTTTTCAAATAAATGAATTTTTTTTAAAAATCCAAACACTTCTCACAACTTCACTGCCTTCAAGTCCACACTGACCCTTTCTCACCTAGATTTTGGCACTAACCTCCTAGCTATATCTTGCTGTTGGTCCCTACTCAACTTTCAACAAAGCAGCCTGAATTTTGCTCTCCACACCCAAGCCAAACGATGCCACTCCTCGGGACTCTCTATGGCCCCCCATTCCACTTACAGCCCTCGGGATGCCCCCAAGTCCTTAGTGATCAGGTTTGTTACCTCTCTGACCTACAGTGCTGCCACCTTCTCCCTGATAAACTCTGCTGCACCCTGACTGTCCTTGCTCTTAGTGTTTCCAGGCAGGAGTTTCTCTCCCAAATTTCTCCAGACGTCTGCATGTTTTTCCAAATCCAAAGATTTTAAAACACCGGTCGAAAGAAAATGAGAGGATGCATTCTAATTCTCCAATGAGAATTAAACCTTAGCAGTTGACAGAGGGTTGTTACTAAAGAAATCCACTGATGCCCAGTCAAAAGCAAGAGCAGAAAATGCTGACGCTCTGAGTCACAATTCGAGGTCAACATTTCCAGGAATCAGGGCAGGAGCACCTGGAAGAAACATGTCTAATCAGACAGTCTGGATTGTAGCTAGAGCCATGTTATAAGTGCTTGTTCCCGGTCCTGTCTGCTGCTGGCAGTGAGACATCCTTGAACATAAATATTAATAAGGTGACATTCATTGTGTACTTGATACAAATTCTATGAACAGTGTTTCAAACAGTAAAGAGTTTTGGATGCAAAATAAGGCTTTAAATTGACCATTTTGAACCTGTGATTCTATGTAGTGCTGCTAAAGCTTACGGTAGATTTCTGTGTTACCTGAAAAAAATTAAACGACTCAGGCTGGGGCTTTCTAAAGTGGACTCCGTTGACTAGGAGAGGATTGCACCCACACTTACTAAAGGTCAAACCACAGAATGTTCCAATGGGCTTAGATAAACAACTCAAGTCAATAGCCCCATAGCCTTCAACATTGCACAGCTGGGACTAATGAACCCACCAATCAGAACAACTTTGCAATTTACAATTTCTGCCCAACCAATTAACTGCCTCTGAAAACAACTTTTTGGAAATCCCCTATTTAAAAGAAAAGAAAAAAGAACCTGTCCTGTGATGCCTTGCAGGATGCTATACAGTGCTACCCAAGTTGCAATGGTTTATTTTCCAAATAAATGCTGTTTTCTTTGATGTCTCCTCAATTTTACTCAAAAAAGCACCCGATAATTTCTCTCTGTTTTCCAGGGTCTGAATATTTGCTGTAGGCTACAGTTCTTATAAATACTTAATAATGTGCTTACTTTTTAAACAAATATTTCAGACAGTCCTAATAGCAAGAACATGAAGAAAGTTGGGAAGTATTTCAAGAATAACTTAAGTTTCAGGAATTCCTACCAATTCTGACTTCCTGTTTCTGTATCCCAAAGATCAGTATCTGTCAGGAATCTAGAAACATTCCTTTTTTGCTGTTCCTTCAATACAGATAATACACACACCACCACCACCACCCCCCAACCAACTGCTTCTTGCCTGAAACCCAATTTCCCTGCCATCTATACACCTTTGTTTCAGTCTTTTGCCAGGAGCCTTTCCTAACCAATCTGAAAATGATCATCCCCACCCCTTTCTTTACACTCCCTATCCTCTGTTCCCTCAACCTTGTTTTATTTTTTTAATAAGGAGAAAAATACCATTAATTGGATTCTTATACAAAATAGCTGTGTGGTTTTGGATAATTCTGGGAAACAGTTTCTTCATTTGAAAAATGAAATGAGACTGGTTTTAAAAAATTATTTATTTGAAAGAGTTGGAGAGAGACTGAGAGAAAGAAAGAGCTTCCGTCACCTTATTCACTCCCCCAGACAGCTGCAACAGCCAGAGCTGGGCCAGGTCGAAGCTCAGAGCTTCTTCCAGGTCTCCCACATGGGTTGCAGGGACCCAAAGACTTGGGCCATCTTCAGCTGCTTTTCCCAAGCCATTTGCAGGGAGCTGGATTGGAAGTGGAGCAGCAAGGACAAGAACCAGTGCTCATATGGGATGCTCGCATCACAGGCAATGGCTTCACCTGCTACGCCACAGTGCCAACCCAGGCCTGGCATTTTTTTTTTTTTTTTTTTGTGACAGGCAGAGTGGACAGTGAGAGAGAGAGACAGAGAGAAAGGTCTTCCTTTGCCGTTGGTTCACCCTCCAATGGCCGCCGCGGCCAGCGCGCTGCGGCCGGTGCACCGCGCTGATCCGATGGCAGGAGCCAGGAGCCAGGTGCTTTTCCTGGTCTCCCATGGGGTGCAGGGCCCAAGCACCTGGGCCATCCTCCACTGCACTCCCTGGCCTCAGCAGAGAGCTGGCCTGGAAGAGGGGCAACCGGGACAGAATCCGGCACCCCGACCGGGACTAGAACCCGGTGTGCCGGCGCCTCTAGGCGGAGGATTAGCCTAGTGAGCCGCGGCGCCGGCCAGGCCTGGCATTTTAATACTTAATTCTACTGCACATTAGAATCACTTAGAGAAGTTTCATAGAATACTGATCCTAGGTCTGCATCTGACACCAGCTGAATCCAAAACTCTGCTCTAGGGCTTGTCAAACATTAATGTGCACACAAATCACCTGGGGATCTTGTTTAACATGCTGATTCTGTGTCAGGTGGGACCCAAGCCTCCACCAGGCTCCCAGGTGATGGCAGTACCCCTGGTCCACCCACCACTCTCTGAATGACAGACTAAGTCAACTCCAGGAGCCCATTCACTCCCCAGATTCCACAAGCAAAGGCCATTCTTTCCAGTTTCTAGTTTTTGGAGAATAGTGGTGGCCCTTAAGGAAACAAGGCATCCTAGATTTCTTGGGGATGTATGGGGTAGGGGAGAACTAAGAAAAAAGCAGAGCTATGACAGGTGTGCACCATCAGTTTTCTTTTCCTTAACTGTTACCTTTTAAATATATGCAATATGAAATACATATAAAGCGAGGAAAACTGGAACTCAAGTTCAACAGAAACTTTGTGTCTCTTCACTATCAGCGAACTTTCCAAACCAAGTCCCCATGGGTGATATTTTGAAAAAACTCATTGTTTTCTGTGGCTGTGCCATTCTCTTTGCTTATTTACCTCCTGGTGCCTCTCTCTTGCAAATCGCTGAGAGGCTGTGTGTGCCTTCAGGGCAAACTTCAATAAATTGCATTTGTTGTGTATTTGGTTAATTTCCTGAAATACTTCTGTGTCAGCTAATGCAGGTGACAGCATTCGGAAAGAAGTCAGCACCTTGTTTCTCAATGCTGTGTTTCCCATGGTTCTGTGTTCAAAAACTGCCAACAGATCCTAGAAAAGTCTTAGGCCTTTCAAAGTAATTCATAAAAAATTTCTTCCTGAGTCAGAAGATTTCAAGCTAAATTTTCCTGGTCTTATTCCAGGTTGGTGACATGTGGCAATGTTGGTTTTGGAGTTAGCTTTTGTTTTTGTTTTCAGTATCTCCCTTCTCTTGACACCCTCCTTCTGCATGGAGTCAGATTTGAATGAATGAGAGGGAATCCACATTGTGGTCCATCTGGGCTCCAACGGACCATTCCAGCCTCACTGTCCCAATTTCTCTTTTCTCCCAGTAAGCTTTAACCGCATGTAAGATTGTGCTGGGAGAGGATCCCGTTAAGCTTCGTATCATCGATTCCATGGAAAAGAATAAATAGCCATTTCACTTGAAGGGAAGCTAATAGAGTGTGTTATTCAATGGTTTCTACCTCCTGCTAATCTGTGTTTAGCATGACTAAAAATTACATTTACGGAGTGTTTAGAACTTGCCTTAGATCCAGCATTCACTTCGTTTCTTAACATCCCCAGGATCTGCACCTTCATCATCCAGATGTAGAGTTGAAAAGCAGAGCCAGCCCTGAACGGTTAGCTCATTTTCCCAGGTCACCTGGGAACTAACTGATTTTCCAACTCAGGTTCCAAAGCCGCCTGCTCTCAACCCGCTCACAGTCTGAATTCAAGAAAAATAAATGTTATCTATGTCCACTAGAAGGCGCTGTTGTCTTCTGTTAAAGAAAACCACAGCTGGCACTGTCAGAAACTCATTTTCCGTGGATTTTAGGTGTGATTGAAGAAACCCCTGAGCTGAAAAATCCTGTATGTTTTGAACAGTACTCAGTTTATCTTTAAATAGCTATCCAAATAGGAAAAGTGAAAATTGTATCTCAAAAAAAAAAAAAAAAAAAGATAAAAAAAAGGTTGGTAGAGCAGTTAAGACACTGATATCCCATATCAAAGTGCCCAGGGTTCAGGCCCCAGCTCCTCCACTTCTGATCTCACTTTCTGCTAATGTGCACCCGGGAGGCAGCAGGTGATGACTCAGGTAGCTGATCCCTGCCACCCACTTGGGAGACCAGAGTGAGCTCCTGGCTCCTTCCCCCCGTCCCAGGCCTGGCTGTTGAGGACATTTGGGGGGTAAATTGATGGAAGGAAGAGCTCTGTCTCTCTGCCTTTCAAATAAAATAAAAATAGATAAATAGATACATAACAGAATTTTCCTATGATCAGTACTTACAGATATCTAATAGAATCATTGATATCTTTGAGAGATTCGACATTCCCTCACATATTTACATAACAGCAAACCTAAAAAGTAGTCCATATTTTATCCCATTTACCCATTTTATCCCAACTGCTCTCCAACCAGCACCTCCCAATCCTGCTCAGCCGAAGCTGCCCAGGTCACTAAGGGTTATGGGCAAGGAAGAGACAAAGCCTTAAAGAACAAAAATCAGATTCTGGAACATGGCACGTTATTTGCATTCAAGGAAAATGCATGCATGTTTAGTAAAGTTTTCATTACTTTTTTCTAGTAAGCAAAAGAAGTGACGTCAATTTGCATCAAAAGAGTTCTCAGATTTGTCGTTCATGGGATCAGTAGTGGTGTCGTTTAAAATGTTAATTCTACTCCCTGTATGCTGACTCAGCAGGGCTGGGGTTCAGGCCAGGAATCTACATGTTGTAACACCTTGGTGATTCTGGCGCAGCTGAACCACGAGCCGGCTGAGCAGAGTGCTGAGCAGGTTTGTGTCTGGAGGAGTGGAGAGGGGTGAGGCCGTCGATGGGCAGCAGGGGGTGGCAGCTCTGACCATTGACACTGCTTCCCCAAGGCTGCCCCTCCGGTCTCCTGGGGAGAACTGCACAAAATTAGGTGCTGGTCAGTGGGTATCCCCATTCAAAAAAAATAAGAAGGAAAAGCTTGACATAGGTTCAAACGTAAACTTCTAAGTGAGGAGTTAGTCCATGCGGTCCTGTGACGTTGTTCCACTAGTTCAAATCCTAAGAATGTCAGGGTGGATGTGGGGGAAGATGTTAGTAGATCACCGAGATGTGTGAAAATCAGTGTGCACACGCACACGCACGCACACGCGTGCACACGCACACACAGCATGGTTACAGGCTTTGGGCCCAGGAAGCGAGGAGAGGCTTGTTTTTAAAGACCGTACAGAGGCTGGCGCCGCGGCTCACTAGGCTAATCCTCCACCTGCAGCGCCGGCACACCGGATTCTAGTCCTGGTTGAGGCGCTGCATTCTGTCCCAGTTGCCCCTCTTCCAGTCCAGCTCTCTGCTGTGGCCCGGGAGGGCAGTGGAGGATGGCCCAAGTGCTTGGGTCCTGCACCCGCATGGAGACCAGGAGGAAGCACCTGGCTCCTGCCTTCAGATCAGCGTGGTGCGCCAGCCGCAGCACGCCAGCTGCAGCATGCCGGCCATAGCGGCCATTGGAGGGTGAACCAACGGCAAAGGAAGACCTTTCTCTCTGTCTCTCTCTCACTGTCCACTCAGCCTGTCCAAAAAAAAAAAAAAAAAAAAAAAAAAGACCGTACAGCAGGCTGGCGTGGTGGCGCAGTGGGTTAGGCTGCCACCTGCAAGGCTGGCATCCCTGTCCAAGCACCAGCTGCTCGGCCTCCTACCCAGCTCCCTGATAATGGGAAGGCAGCAGAAGATGGTACCCAGATGCAGTTCTGGGCACCTGGCTTCTGCAGCCATTTGGGGAATGAACCAATGGATGGAAGATCTGTGTGTGTGGGGGGGGGGTGTATGTGTGTGTCACTCAAACGAAATAAATCCTTAAAAAAAAGAGATATTAAAGTAAATCAACGAAAATGAAGACATGCTCTGCTTGTCCAGAGTGACAGGGCAGCAGGGAGTCACTCGGTTCCCCGCAGAAGGGTCCCCCACCCCCACCCCACCACCGTGCCAGAGCTGCCCGTGCATCCTGCTCTTCGGAAAGAAGCAATGTGTTCCCCATCGCCGCGGTGACCATGTGCTGCACCTAGAAAGCATTACAGTGGCCAAACGTGGCGCCAAGGCGCTGCAGGGCCAGCTGCGATGACTGCGTCTTCACTGCGTCTTCAGCCAGGCAACTGGTCCCTGACCACAGAATACACGAGACACGACTGCCGGCCGGTGGTTCACGGCAGCCCTTGATCCTGGCCTGAAACCTGTGTTTTGCACTGAGTGTCATGCTTCACTCTTCAGTCTGCTGGAGCACCTGCATTGAGCCCAAAACACCACTTCTCTATTGAACTCGGCCCCTGGAATCCCATAGGAGTTTTATCTATTTTCTATTTTAAATTAGGTCTCCTGCTTTGTATACAAAATAGAATTTTAGTATATAAGTTATATAAACCTTCATAATTATGGAAACCTTTGTATTTATTTTAATACAAAGTAAAGGACATTAACATAACACATCTTATTAGAAATACATTTAAGGCAAATATCAAGGAACTTATGCAGTAATATACAAAAATTGCTTTTCTATAGGAGCCGATGCTGTGGCATAGAGGGTAAAGCTGCTGCCAAGAGCTGTGTGGCCTGGGTCCAGCCTGTTTATCCCTCTCTCAATCTCAGTGTCTGTCTAGTAAAATAATCAAGTGGATAAAGTGCTGGCATTCCATATGGGTGTAGGTTCAAGTCCTGGCTGCTCCACTCCCCATCCAGCTCTCTGCTATAGCCTGGGAAAGCAGTAGAAGATGGTCCAAGTCCTTGAGCCCCTGCACCTGTGTGGGAGACCCAGAAGACGCTCCTGGCTTTGGATCAGCCCTGCTCTGGCCATCGAAGTTATCTAGGGAGTGAACCATTGGGTGGACGATCTCTCTCTCTCTCTCTCTCTCTCTCTCTCTGTAATCCTGCTTTTCAAATAAATAAATACATAAATCTTTTTAAAATGTGCTTTTCTCAGAATCAGCATCTCAGATGAAGAAAGCATCAGGAAACAGCACAGGGTTTGCTCATCAGTCATGGGTCAGGCTGCCACAACACTTGATCCCCATCCTGGCATGCAAGGCTCACTTGATTCTTCCCAGGTCTCTGTTCCTGGTTGAAATTCAAGGTAATGTTTTTATCTGAACATGCAGTGTGTTTATTAGACTAGGAACTGGTCATCGTTTGGATTACTCTTGGCTTTTTTTATTTAGGTCTTTTTCTGACTTGGGCATCCATACTCCTTACACAGTGAGGCCTGTTTATCATCCCTTCATTTCATCATCACAAACTGGAGTTAATCTTCTCATTTCATTCTAAATTTATATTTCATGTTCTTGCACTCATAGGTTAACACAAAACCATTTAAAATTGTTTTCCATTTATATATTTTTAAAGATTTATTGTTTCATTTATTTGAAAGGCAATGTTACAAAGAAACAGAGAGAAACAGGTCTTCCATATGCTGGTTCACTCCCCAGTGGCCTGGGGGTGGGGTGGGGGGGCGCAGGCCAAAGCTAGGAGCCCAGAGCTGCTTCCAAGTCTCCCACATGGGCACAGGCCCACTTGGGCCATGTTCCACTGCTTTCCCAGGCATATCAGCAGGGAGCCGGATCAGAAGTAGAGCAGCCAGGTCTTGACTGGTGCCCATATGGGATCCTGGCTTCGCAGTTGGAGGCTTAATCTGCTGTGCCACAGCACCCGCCTCATGTTTTTCATTTATTTAATTTTTTCATTTATTTGAGAGGCCTAGAGACAGGAAAGAAACAGAAAACACACACACACATACAGAGAGAGAGAGAAACTTCTACCTACTGGTTCCCTCCTAGAATGCCCAGAACAGCTGGGGATGGGCCAGAGAGAAGCCAGAAACCTGAAACTCAATCCGGGTCTCCCACATGAGTGGTAGAGACCCAACCACTTGAAGCCCTCAGCTGCTGCTTCCCAAGGTGTGCATCAGCAGGAAATGAATCAGAAGTAGAGCCAAGACTTGAATCCAGGCACTTCGATATGGATGCAGAAGTCCCAAAGGTGTCTTAATTGCTGTTCCAAGCATTCACCCACAAAACCATTGTAAGTTATGCATGCTTGGATTCTCGTTCTGCCTCTGCCAAGAGCTGTGTGGCCCAGGTCCAGCCTGTTTATCCCTATCTCAATCTCAGTGTCTGTCTAGTAAAATAATCAAGTGGATAAAGGTTTCTAGAGCTACCTACAGCTCTGAGGCTTTGTCATCCTCTGATTTAAGCAGCCTCTCCTCTCTCTGAAAATGAACTGCTCATGTGTTTCAACCCATGCCGAAACAACACTCACACCAACGTAAAAGGCACCTGCTCAATATTCTGAGCAAGAATCGCCTGTTTAGAAACATCTGGGTCATGATGACAGCCATCTGCTTTGTCCCTTGCTGTCTTCCAAAATGAATTAAGCAAAGCAAAGCCACAAGAGGCATGCCCTATTTTGATAGCATGGCTTGAGAAGTGGTTTTGGGTTTATGAGATTTCCATTCATGTTCCACTTCTATTATTGATTCTGAAAAGACAAGCCTTTCACTTCTCTCAGCTTCAGTGTACCAGCCCATCCACCAAATAATGGAGAGAAAACGCCTTAACTCGCTTCCTTATTCTGTAGTATAGAGGGGGAAATGTTCTTGAGATGCTACTTTAAACATTTCATCACGATTGTTAATAAAATTAGTACTTCTATTTCAAATAAAAGCAGCCATCCAATCAATGCTGGAAAATGAAAAAGGTGAATGATCTGTTGCAATTCTCTTCTGTTAAGCGTTAAATGCTCATTTGCTGTGCATACCTAGCTTCAAATGTTGGTATTTGTGAAATTGCAACTATTTTTCATGAGTGTAGAGATCATTAGCTTGACCCAAATGGATGGAAATTTGTATTGAAGTGGCACACTTACATCCAGGCATCTGTTATCTATTGGACACTTACTTGAAGTGAAATCCCCTAGCAAGATCTACCTGGGTGAGTGAACTTTTCAGCCTTCCCCTAATCATGCCTCGCTGCTCAGATTCTGCCAGGGGCAGGAGCTTGATGATCACAGAAAACTTCTCCCACTCCCAATTCTGCTCATTCTAGAAAGAGTCAGGAGTCAGAGAGATTGCTGGGTATGAACTAAGTTATACTAACCTAGCCATCCACAATATCTAGCAGGGAGAAAATAGAAAGCATTGGTTAGGGGAATACTTCCATATCCTCTCCAGCATTTATTTAAATTACTTTATTTCATCATGAAAAATATATTTTAAAATCACTGGGTTTTGCTCCCCACATCTTGCTTAACTATTAGGCATTTTTTAAAACCATGACCTTTGGTTCATGGTCTTGAACAAAGCACTTAGCCTCCAGGGCATATTAAAGTCCTCAAGTTAGAGTACAGAGGTGGTAGATGGCCAGGCTAATATCCTCATAATACTAAACACTATGAATATATGAAGTAAATGGGCATTTTATGGAGAAAGAAATTTTTAGAAAATTTGCTATCCAATGACCATCATTCAGGAGGATGTACTGTTTCCATGAAACTTAATTTTCACTTTGCTTCTAGAGTTCTTGTCAGTACTTGCTCATTTACTCCTCTCTCTCTCTCTCTCTCTCTCTCTCTCAGGTTTTTTCACCCTTAAGCTATGTAGACAGCAGGGATCATATCCTGAATGTATCCTGGGCTTTGTATTCTAATATAATAGTACGTGTTCAATGCAATAGTGTTTACTATTATGATGAATCAATCTTATTAATATTTCATCTACTTGGAGGGAGAATAGTAAGTGACGTTTAGGGGTGTGGATAATGGCTGAGAGTGATTTGATGGCAATGACTATTAAATTAAACTCAGGATAAACTCAGCATGGAATCAACAAGGAAGATCTGAGGCAGTCAAGGAAGCCAGGGCTCCCAGCAGACTGATCTCAATCTTGGCATTCCTTTCGGAGTTTCTTAACACTTCCTCTGAATTGAATGCCCTTGCAACCAAACAGGGGGAATCATGAGGCAGAGAAAATCTGAAAACATTGATAGAAACAGCTGCCAGGCATTAAGGGTTTTAATCTTGTCCTCTGCATGATTTAGTTGATGTGCCAAGTGGGGATTCAGAAAATAGTCATGGTAACCACCGACGATCATGATGATCGCACTTTGCAGAGGGCGGTGGAGGAATTGGCTTTCGTGCTTCTGTACTGTTTTTAGCTCTAACTTGCTTCATCTTTTAGGGCTAATGAGGTGGCCATCTGTGCCTTTACTTTGCCCATCTGCAAAACAGAGAGTGTGTCATTTCCTACAGAAAGTTGGTAGGCTGCGTTTTAATATCCTCCAGTGAAACAGCTCGTAAATGCAAAACCGGCAAACAGAAGCCACATGCTCCCAAAGGGACCAACTTGAAGACACAGAGTGTTGTAAATTAAAATCAATTAAGAACTTCAGATAATGGTCTAAGGATTTGAACTGGTTGATGCAAAGGTACTTACCTAGCATTCATTCTAGGCTGTTTTAAGTACATGAGAACATACATCATAAATAAGTAAACAAATCCTAGACTGCTTTGACTCATTAAACTTAGCACTTTCATACATATTTATGTAAACTATGTGGGTTCTAAATTAATTTCCAAAACATTACTTAAGCTTACTCTAACAAGGTAGTAATCATTCTTACCTTGGCCATTGTGGCACAGCAGGTTAAGCCACTGCTTGGGAACATGCGCCCCACATTGGAGTGCCTGGTTCAAACCGTAGGCACTCCACACTTCCAATCTAGCTTCCTGCTCATGCACATCCTGGGAGAGAGTATGTGATGGCCCAAGTGCTTGGGTCCCTGCCACCCATGTAGGAGACCCAGACAGAGTTCTGGGCTTCTGGCTTTGGTCTCATCTAGTTATGGCCATTATAGGCATTTGGGGAGTGAACCAGAAGATGGCAAATCTCTGTCTCTCTCTCTCTCCTATTCAAATAAATATTTTTAAAAAGTAATTTTTTTTTAAATTTTTTGACAGGCAGAGTGGACAGTGAGAGACAGAGAAACAGAGAGAAAGGTCTTCCTTTGCTGTTGGTTCACCCTCCAATGGCCGCCATGGCCGGTGCACCGTGCTGATCCGAAGGCAGGAGCCAGGTGCTTCTCCTGGTCTCCCATGCGGGTGCAGGGCCCAATGAGTTGGGCCATCCTCCACTGCACTCCCAGGCCATAGCAGAGAGCTGGACTGGAAGAGGAGCAACCGGGACAGAATGCAGCACCCCGACCGGGACTAGAACCTGGTGTGCTGGTGCTGCAGGCGGAGGATTAGCCTATTGAGCCGCGGCGCCGGCCTAAAAAGTAATTCTTAAAACTACTGTAATAAATACACAAAGGAAAAAAAAATCTTTCTTCTTTGTTACTGAGAAGATACGGGGGAAGGAGAACTCAGGCCAGCCCACAAATGCCTACTCTACACAGCCAAATCAGAGGAATCACCTGAGTCAACTGACATGATTTGAATAAAGCAGCAACAGGCACCAGTTACTCTGACCTGACAGCTGAAACCGCACTGTGTTCTCAACTCCTTTCAGTGGCTCGCATGGTTTTCTCTTTTTTGCTTTTGTTTACTCTGAGGATGCGATGAAAAATTCAGAAACTTTCGAAAGTTTATTGACATTTTTATCAAAATAAAGAAATAGAAAATGGCCCAAGTCCTTGGGTCCCTGCACCCATGTGGGAGACCTGGAGGAAGCTCCTGGCCCCCGGCTTCGACTTGGTGCAGCTCTGGCCATTGCGGCCAATTGGGGGGTGAACCATCAGATGGAAGACATCTCTCTCTCTCTCTGCCTCAGCCTCTCTGTAACTCTGCTTTTCAAATAAATGACTCTTTTTAAAAAAAGAAACTTGGTGATCAATTGATTATATTAGGAAGTTGGGCTATTAAAGAGGTGGTTATGCTGGGCAGTCGTGTGCAGCAGGTTAAGCCTCAACTTATGATGCCAGTATCCCATATCAGAGCATCAGTTTGAGTTTCAGCTGCTCCATTTCCAATCTAGCTTTATGCTAATGGAGCTAGGAAAGCAGCAGAAGATGGCCTCGGGTACTTAGGTCCCCGCCATCCATGTGGGAGACCTGCATGGAGTTCCTGGCTATTATGACCATTTGGGGAGTGAACTGGCAGATAGAAGATCTCTCTTTCTCTCTGTCTCTGTCCCTCTGACTCTTTGCCTTTCAAATGAATAAATCTTTTTCAAAAGATAAGAAAGAGCTGTGCTTGTTATGAGGGTGCCTTCCATCATGAATGGGATTCAGACCTAGTAAGAGAAGCCTCATGCCTTCGGTAGTCTTGGCCTTCTGCCTTCTGCCACGTGAGGGTGCAGCAACATGATGCCATGTTGGAGGCAGACAGCAACCTGCACTAACCTGCCAGTGCCTTGATCTTAGACTTAACTGTCTCCAGAATGGAGAAAATGAACGACTATTCTTGATAAACCTGTGGCATCCTGTTATAGCAGCATAAACAGACTAAGTCATCTCTCAAGTGAGTGCTCCAGTATGGATTGATACCAACACCCAGCACGCCAACAGATGTCACCCTAAGATCTCCCTTCACCACCCTCCTGTGCTACACGTCCTGTGTCTCACCTCCAGCTCCTTTCTGTTTTAGAGGAGAATGTCCTCTGATGGCTTTTAGGAAAACAGTGAATGAGAGGTAAGTATTTGTTTTTTAAGTTTTTTAAAATAAATTTTTAAAATAAATCTTTGAAAAAAAAAATGAAGAAGTGGAGCAGCTGGGACTTGAACCTAACTACCAGGGTTTTGCTGGGGCAGTGTGGGAAGAAGACCAGGAGATACAGGGCTGGAGAGGGGCAGCTGATTCAGCTGTGTGGACCACAAGGGCAGATAGGGCTGGGCCCTAATTACCTCTCAAACAGCTGTCAACCTCCCTCACCTTATATTCAACCCCAAACGTTCTTGTATCAGCCAATGCCTTAGTCAAGAATTTCCAGCTGCCAGAAAAAAATAAAGCCCTATATGAAATGTAGACCCTGGGGCTGGCACTGTGGCCCAGTGGGTTGGACTATGGCCTGCAATGCTGGCATCCCATATGGTCATCAGTTCAAGTCCCAGCTGCTCCATTTCCAATCCAGCTGGTATGCCTGGGAAAGCATTGGAAGATGGACCAAGTCCCTGGGCCCCTGCACCCAGGTGGGAGACCTGGAGGAAGCTCCTGGCTCCTGGCTTTGGCTTGGCACAGCCCTGGCCATTGCAGCCATTTGGGGAGTGAAGCAGTTGATGGAAGATCTCTGTCTCTCCCTTTCTCTCTGTAACTCTACCTTTCAAATAAAAAATAATTTTTAAAAAATAAAAAAAGAAATGTAGACCCTAAGACAAACCCACACAAACTTAATTCTCTTCAATACCCTCAGAGATATATTAGAAGACAGTAATTCATGCCCTTAAGAAGGATATACAAGGGACGTGAGGGTGATCTGGCTGTGACATCCGTCACCCGATTGATCGCCAGGGTTGATTCGACTGATCTGGCTGGCTAGGCGGGTGTCCCCTTCCTCCCTCACCATTCCATGTGCATCCCTCCCGAAGCTGCGTGCTCGGTCGAAGAGGATAACCTTCCCCGCTAGAGGAGGACCAGTCTTCAGTCAAGGGTATTCGAGTAGCTGCACTCCCCTGCTAGAACCTCCAAACAAGCTCTCAAGATGGATATACAAGGACACACACACACACACACACGCACACTGCTGCCTCCCAAATGAAAGCTCCTGGAAATTTCTTGAGGCTATTGCTGTCAGTTCCCATTGCCATCTGTTTTCTGGCTTCTTTTATTTTTTAATTTTTTTTATTTGACAGGTAGAGATATAGACAGTGAGAGAGAGAGAGACAGACAGACAGACAGAGAGAAAGGTCTTCCTTCCATTGGCTCACTCCCCAAATGGCTGCTACGACCGGTGCTGCACTGATCTGAAGCAAGAAGCAAGGTGCTTCTTCCTGGTCTCCCATGCAGGTGCAGGGCCCAAGGACTTGGGCCATCCTCCACTGCACTCCCGGGCCATAGCAGAGAGCTGGACTGAAGAGGGGCAGCCGGGACTAGAAGCCAGCGCCCATATGGGATGCCGGCGCTGCAGGCAGAGAATTAACCAAATGAGCCACAGCACTAGCCCTCCCAGCTTCTAAAATTTGTTGCTATTGTAGAGTCAACTGGAACCACAGAATACACTGTTTCCTCTTCTATTCCTTGCATCTTTTTTAAAAACATTTTTTAAAAAGAATTATTTGTTTGAGAAACAGAGTTACAGACAAAGAGATGGAGAGACAGAGAGAAAGATTTTCCATCCACAGATTGGCTCCCCAGATGGTTGCACTGGCCAGAGCTGGGCCAATCTGAAGCCAGGAGCCAAGAGCTAGGGGCCTCCTCAGGGTCTCCTATGCAGGTGTGGGGGTCCAAGCATTTGGGCCATCTTCCATTGCTTTCCTAGACTATAGCAGAGAGCTGGATCAGAAGAGGAATAGCTGGGATGCAAACCAGCGTCCAAACGAGATGCCAGCAGCACCACCCCCACCCTTTATTTTTTAAAATATTTATTTATTTGAAAGGTAGAGTTACAGAGAGCGGGAGAGACAGAGAGAAAAGTCTTCCATCCACTGGTTCACTCCCCAAATGGCTGCAACGGATGGCCTTGTGTCTTTAAGGATTTTTGACTTCTGCTTTTAACCCTGAAATGGAATTTTAGTGGAATTTCAGGAGAGAATAAAATTAGAAACATATATTAAACCAGCCATCTATCAGGAACCCCAAATAGTTCCTTTGTGGAATTTTCTCATTAAGTTAACATAAAACAGATTCCACAAAAAGAGATAGATCCCAGATAGGAAAGCCATGGATTACTCTGAGAACATTGCTTTTGTTAGATTGTACCCAAAAGCAGGAGCAATTTTCGAATGTGTTTTTCTTTGCAAGTAATAAATCAGCTTGCTTACCAGTGAGAGTGCTTTCAGCTGAAAGCCGCAAAGCTCAGACTCGAACTGAGGCACATAGTGCAGAATTTATTCTCTCACAGAACTGCGAGTTCAAAGGTGGGGTCTAGGATTTAGCAGCTAGGTGATGTCATTAAGACGATGTCACCCTGTCTCTCTGCTCTGCTGTCCTGTTTGTCACCCTCTTCCAAGGCTGGCTGCCCTCACAGTCATTATGCTTGACTGCGGAGTATGAACACAGAAAACAGTGAATTCGTAGAAGCGTCTTTTCTTGATCCTTAACTGTAGCCCAGGCAGATCCTATGGCTCTCTAGTCACCTGCGGGTATTAAAGAGTCTTGTCCAGTTCAAACCTTCCTTGTGGTTCCTAATTTCATGCTCTGCCCTTCCTCCCACTCCGGCGTGAGCCCAGGGAACTCACATGGGAAGATGAGCATGGTCTCCATCTGTACTTCCCTCTTCCCTCTTCGGGGTCTCCCTGTTGTCTCTGTGGGGAGTGAGGGGGAAACTAGGGGGGAGGGAAAGATACCTTGTGGACTGACAGTCATTGCTTCTCATTGGATACTCGTGGGAGAAACTTGAGAGGCCCGCCAGGTGGCCCTGTCCTGATACCAGTGAAGGCACAGGTCTGGCCACGTCAAGCCCGCTCAGCAGTCACCCACAGCCTCCTTCCAGACTGGCCAGTGGCCAGCTTTGAAGCTGAGCTTCTGCGGTGCTCACCTGGCATTTGAGAAGAGCACCCATTCTCACTACTCTGCCTGATGGGTGTACAGGATACCTCTCTCTTGGCCCTGCTTGCTCGCTCGCTTTCTCTCTCCAATTCCTTTTCCACACCTCAAACATCAGCAAGCCCAACCCCTAATTAGATTCCCGACTGCAGAGAAGAAGGGCAGATCTGTCTTTTCCTCCAAGTAGGTATCTTAGGACCTAGATCATACTCCTTAGGTTTCTTCTGCTCTCTCTTCAAAGGTAGCCTGGGTATTATGTACAGAGGACAGGAGAGAGAGTTGAGACAGCAGAGTTCATTCTGCTGTTTTTTGTTAACCACACAAATGTGAGAGGTTAAGCTGCTCTTGTCCTCAGCTTTGCGACCTGAGCCACAATCCCCAGACTTCAGGGGAAGTCTCGCTGAGCGTCTTGCCTTACAGTCCTCAGGTGAGCACACCAGACAGATTCTGGTCTCCATGCTTCCTCGTTTACATGTAGCGGGCACTCACTGGTGAGTCATTTATTGGATCAACTTGGGGCACAGACCCATCCCCAGAGAGTCACCAGGGCCAGGTCTTGCCTGATCGGTTTTCCCTAATCAGGATTAACCACCCCTGCCCCGGAAGAGGAAAAGGGTGGGGGTCTGCTTGGGCAAGGGAGACAGGTGGATGCCTAGGACGTGAGTAATGGCATTTGTGACAGCTCATAACCTGTGATCCTGTAAACGCATGCTCAGGTCTTCAGAAGTTTCATGACTGAATATGCTGGCCTCTCTTTCCCTCAAACACCTCCCAGTGAGCCCGTGAAAGCCTTGATCAAAGCTGACTTTCCTGTCAAAGCTTTCAATTTTCTCATTTCTTGGCATCTGTCATGACTTTATTGTGGGAATGGGGATCCCCAAATTATTGTGTGCAGATTGAGAGCCCTGGCTGGGCTCAGGAAGACCCCCAGGTAGACTCAGTCCAGGTTCTTGTCTCCCCCTGTTTAATACAACCAGGAGACAAAGGTAGAGGTGGACAGAACAGCCGGGGTTACTGAAAGGCAGAAGGAGAGTACACACTCAACCAGCTGTGAGAGCAGGTGATGGGGAGAGGGAGGGGGAGGGAGAGAGAGAGAGAGAAATTGCCCCCACCCCAAGTTTAATTCCAGGCTCCTGGGTTCAGCCTGGCCTGGCCCAATCCAGCCATTGCTAGCATTTAGGGTGTGAACCAACAGATGGAAGATCTCTGTCTCTGCCTCTTTCTGCTTTTCAAATAAATTTTTAAAATTTCAAAAGATTTTTATAAGTGTGTCCTCATGTGGAATAAAACAATAGGCTATAGAATCATAACATTTCAGAGTTGAAAAGGACCTTAAAGCTCTACTTCCCCTTCAAGGTTTGAATGCAACTCTTTCATCAGCTCCTATGTGACAGAGTTCTCCTACTGCTCTAGGTGCTATTATTTATGCCTTCATTTATCATTTAAATTTGGCAATAAAGAAGTTCCTGAGTTCCCAGAACGTTAGCAGACAGAGAGGTTCACATAAAATGATGCTGGAGATCACAGTTCCACTTCCCTGAAGGTCTTTGGGCCTTTATTCCACTGGTTAGCTAACTTCTCTCCTTGGTACAAATCAGGGTGGGGAGAAAGTGTTTGAACCTGAGGCTAAGAGAGGGGGAGATATTTTACTTCCAAACCCCGATGTATGGAGGATCTAAGATCACTCCTGCTCATTTTACAAAGCTCTCACATAAAGGCTTTGGATGCTACCCTAGGCATTAGCACTAGTTTCAGATCCTGCCTTATTCACATATTCCCAGATTATTTATCACAATTCCTTTTTCTTTCGGCTGTAGAGCTCTTAGATAGCACGTGAGTAGTGATACAAACCTGCTAAATATATGCAATTCTTGGGGGGAAATTAGACATGTTATGATGGTATTATTCACATTGTATGTGGGTGATTGGTAGACAACAGTATGAAAGCATTAACTTTTCCCTCATCAAAAGTCAACCCGAAATCTGCATTTTTTTGGAGCATCTCAGAGCTCCCACATGGCAGGAGCTATGTGTAGGCCATGCCAGCCCAGCCCAGGTGCAGGTGTGCAGAAGCCCAGCATGACTGAGCAGTGGCTTCCCTCTCCAGTGTGTTTGCACTCCAGGTATTATTCAGTACACCCAGTGATTACCTCAGGGCACCCTTTCTATGGGTGGGGCCACTTTGGATTTGTGTGCCTACCACTTGATACTCTGTGTATTCTCCTCTGTACTTCCTTAACAATGTAAATTATTTGAATCTGGTTTATAGATTTGCAGCAAAGTTGAACATTCTGTTAAAAATGTCTTTAAAAAAAACATAGAATTGTCTAGTTAAGAAATTTGCAGCTTATTGTTATTTTTTCTTCAGGGAGTCAAACAGTCCTTTGGCATCATGAACTGCCTCAAAGTGCCATCACTGGGGCCGGTGCTGTGACACAATAGGTTAATCCTCTGCCTGGGAGCTGGTTCTAGTCCTGGCTGCTCCTCTTCTGATCCAGCTCTCTGCTACAGCCTGGGAAAGCAGTGGAAGATGGCCCAAGCGCTTGGGCCTCTGCACCCGTGTGGGAGACCCGGGAGAAGCTCTGGCTCTTAGCTTCAGATCAGCTCAGCTCTGGCCGTTGCAGCCATTTGGGGAGTGAATCAGCAGATGGAAGACCTTTCTGTTTCTCCATCTCTCTGTCTGTAACTCTACCTCTCAAATAAATGAATAAAATCTTTTTTTAAAAAAAAGTGCCATCATTATGAATATTAATTATTTCTGGACTAAGAGGTGAAGTTAATACAGTTAATTAGTTTTCTGAGTAACATTCCAAATAAATTCCCTTTTTAAACGTGGTCTCCAAGCGTTAACATTGACAGAGCTTATGCTGTGCCAGACATTGTGTCCAACAGATCCTATCTCTTACCATCCTGCCCCAAGGTTCACTATTTTCTCACCTGGATTCTCCTGAAAACAGTGCCTTTCACAGGCTTTGTGCAGGCAGATTTGGAGGGAGATCTTTGAAGGCATGAATTGAGACTGAAGAGAGAGACCTGGAGGGAGAAGGAAGCGCAAACGTAAAGATGCATTATTTAGGCACCATGGGTGAGGCCTCAGTTCGGCTCGACATCCCGAGCACTGGACAGATACCTCTCGCAACTGTCCAGCAGAGGGGTATCAGTCCACTAGTTCCCAGGCCCCACAGGTCAAGGGTTGTCCCTGAGCTAGGGAGCTCTGCCAGGGCAGAAAATAGGGAAGCTAGGCCTGGACTGCCAGCAGGGAAGTGAGAGGATGCAGCCCACAACAGCCCACTGTACACACAGCTAACATAAGAGGTGAAGTACGCATGTCAGGGCAACAGAAGCCTCTGGCACAATTATCACCTCATTCCAGAGACAATCGAGGCACAAGGAGGTAAAGTCACAAGGCAAGTCAGTGGTGGAGTCAGGATTTGAACATGGGTAATCTAAACTCAGAGGGCTCCTGGCCCTAACTCTATACTACGCCCCCCCCCCCCCCCCGCCTTTTTTTTTTTTTTTTTTTTTTTTTTTTTTTTTTTTGACAGGCAGAGTGGACAGTGAGAGAGAGAGACAGAGAGAAAGGTCTTCCTTTTGCCGTTGGTTCACCCTCCAATGGCCGCCGCGGCCGGCGTGCTGCGGCCGGCGCACCGCGCCGATCCGATGGCAGGAGCCAGGAGCCAGGTGCTTCCTCCTGGTCTCCCATGGGGTGCAGGGCCCAAGCACCTGGGCCATCCTCCACTGCACTCCCGGGCCACAGCAGAGAGCTGGCCTGGAAGAGGGGCAACCGGGACAGAATCCGGAGCCCTGACCAGGACTAGAACCTGGTGTGCCGGCGCCGCTAGGCGGAGGATTAGCCTAGTGAGCCGCGGCGCCGGCCTCCCCCCCGCCTTTTAAAGATGGATTTATTTATTTGAAAGGCAGAGTTACAGAGAAGCAGAGGCAGAGAGAGAGAGAGAGAGAGAGAGAGAGAGATGTCTTCCATCTGCTGGTTTACTCCCCAAATGGTCACAATGGCCGGAGCAGGGTCGATCTGAACCCAGGAACAGGAGCTTCCTCTGGGTCTCCCACACAGTGCAGTGTCCCAAGGACTTGGGCCATCTTCTACTGCTTTCCCAGGCCATAGCAGAGAGCTAAATCAGAAGTGGAGCAGGCCAGCGCAAGGCTCACTTGGCTAATCCTCTGCCTGAAGCACCAGCAGCCCGGGTTCTAGTCCCGGTTGGGGCACCGGATTCAGTCCCGGTTGCTCCTCTTCCAGTCCAGCTCTCTGCTGTGGCCTGGGAAGGCAGTGGAGGATGGCCCAAGTGCTTGGGCCCTGCACCCACATGGGAGACCAGGAGGAAGCACCTGGCTCCTGGCTTCGGATCAGTGCAGCGCCAGCTGCAGCACACCGGCCGTATTGGCCATTTGGGGGGTGAACCAATGGAAGGAAGACCTTTCTCTCTCTCTCTCTCTCTCTCTCTCTCATTGTCTAACTCTGCCTGTCCAAAAAAAAAAAAAAAAAAAAGAAGAAGAAGAAGAAGAAGAAGTGGAGCAGTCAGGACTCAAACCGGTGCCCATATGGGATGCTGGCACTGCAGATGGCAGCTTTACCGGCTACACCACAGTGCCAGCTCTGTAATACTGCCCCTCCCACATGATGGGTGATGGCAGGTGCGTGCCACTCTTCCCCTGTGAAGCTCCACCTAGAGATTTGCACAGTCCATCCACCAAGTTGGACCCCATCTTTGTGATATTCATGAAAATGCTGCATTTTTCCCCTTTGGGAATTCATTATCTTTTAGTAGCAACAACACAGAAAAATGCTACTGTGATGCTGCCATCTGAATTTATGAAAGATCTTTCATTTGTGACCAAGTGGGAAGGGAGAGGGAAAAGAAAACATAGCTCAGACAAGTATGTGTTCAGAAACCATTTTTCAATTTTTTATTAAAATGTTATTCTTCAAAGAATATAGAAATACACCTGGCAATGACCTGTTAGAAGTCAGTCGTCTGCTTCAAACGTACATAATAAATATACCCAACCAAATTCTGCTGCATCAGCATTTATTAAGTTGTATACACATAGTATCAGAACGACACCACAGGGGCTACATTTGACAAATGCCTGGAAAGTGGAAACAATTATCTGACAAATTATGTTTTTCCTTGGTAGAACGTACAAAGGTAAGGGTTTTGAAAGGTAAACTTGGAGGGCCACAATGTTAACTGTCAGGGTAAGGAGCCACAGATGCCATGCACAGGGGACCCAGGAAGCAGAGGGCCACAAGGCAGTGCGGCAGCCCTCTGTTTCAGCTGTAAGAAGACAAATGCAAAGAAGAAGGCTCTCCCTCTCTGGGGGTAGGGCCCTGGGGTTCACAACTGGGAATCACAAGATACCGCACCCAAGAGAAGAGAAGAAAATCTTTCCCGGAGACTGAGCCTCCCCCAAGGCCAAAGGGGCAGTGTAGCTACAGGAGGTGGTACATGAAGACCACTGCCTTGAGCCGTGGATCTTTGCTGCGGAGGACCTATTCCCCATCAGGCTTGCCTGGCGCCCCCAAGTACCCTTAACAAGAACAAGACGCTCCAGAGAGAGAAGCAGGCTGGCACTGGATTCGCCCTCATTACGAATGAAGTGTCATGGTGGTTTGAGTCCAGCCTGCTGAAATCCTCCCCAAGGTGGACTCCAATCACTTGTGAGACACCGACCTCCATCTTCTACCCACTCTGGTTCCTAATGAAACTTCACTGGGAAAGAGGAAGTAAAGAGCTCACCTGAGGCCGGTGCTGCAGCTCAATAGGCTAATCCTCCACCTAGCGGCGCCAGCACACCGGGCTCTAGTCCCGGTCGGGGCACCGGATTCTTTCCCGGTTGCCCCTCTTCCAGGCCAGCTCTCTGCTGTGGCCCGGGAAGGCAGTGGAGGATGGCCAAAGTGCTTGGGCCCTGCACCCCATGGGAGACCAGGAGAAGCACCTGGCTCCTGCCTTCGGATCAGCGCAGTGTGCCGGCCGCAGCATGCCAGCCATGGCGGCCATTGAAGGGTGAACCAACAGCAAAAGGAAGACCTTTCTCTCTGTCTCTCTCTCTCTCACTATCCACTCTGCCTGTCAAAACAAAACAAAACAAAACAAAAAAAAACCTCACCTGAGCCAGTGTCACCTTAGCACTTAACAATTTATTATTTCTTGATATTATGCTCCTCCTCTGTGTCCAAAGCAACAGGAGAGCCATAGTTGTACAGACTGAAAGTACGTTCTGGGTCTTCATCCCAACAGGGCTGTCTTCATTGGACTCTTGCCAGTGCTGGACAGAGTCGCCTCTGCTAGTCAAGTACTTTTTAGCCTGATGTTTCCCAAAGGACCCAGCCTGTGCTAACTGTGCATTTCTAATTACCTTTCAATTCCAAAATTTTGCATAAGATGATTTTTTTCAATAGACTTTATTCATACTGATTGATAAGTAGCACCTTTCACGTGACAGCAGGTGGAAAAGACTATAGTGCTGTGGTCATTTCTCAGTCTTTCTTCTGCACCTGTCAGCTTCTCTCTCCTCTGTTGAGAACACACATAAGACAGAGGAAAGACACAGTGAAGAGTCTGCAGGGGCTTCCAGCCAACACTGACACTGACTGCAGGGTGCAGGTGCATCTTTCTGAGCTTGGTAATGCCAACAGAATGTCAGGAAACCAAGGATGAATTAACTCCCTTATCATGGGCATATCTACTGCCATGTCTGTCAATTGGGGGTGGAACAGTCATCCCTTTCCTATGTCCCAGTGAAGAGGGAAGAAAGGTATCAGAAGAAACACTGAATCTATGATTGGGGCTTCCACAAAAATGGTGTCAGGTGCCAAGTCCTGTCTTACCAGTAAAAAAGGCTTTCCAGCCGGCGCCGCAGCTCACTAGGCTAATCCTCCACCTTGTGGCGCCGGCACACGGGGTTCTAGTCCCGGTCGGGGCGCCGGATTCTGTCCTGGTTGCCCCTCTTCCAGTCCAGCTCTCTGCTGTGGCCCAGGAAGGCAGTGGAGGATAGCCTAAGTGCTTGGGCCCTGCACCCCATGGGAGACCAGGAGGAAGCACCTGGCTCCTGCCTTTGGATCAGCGCGGTGCGCCGGCCACAGCGCACCAGCCGTGGCAGCCATTGGAGGATAAACCAAAGGCAAAAGGAAGACCTTTCTCTCTGTCTCTCTCTCTCACTGTCCACTCTGCCTGTCAAAAAAAAAAAAAAAAAAAAAAAGGCTTTCCTACTTGTCATCTTCAAGGTACCCAAATAGGCATGTTCCTTGTGGCCACCTCACACCTTGGATTTCCCTTTCAGTGCCACTGCTCCCTGGGAGCCTTTGCACACTCTTCTGTCTGCGTGCTCTCCGTGAGGCCCCCGGGAGGGAGAAGTCTCCAGAAAATGCCCACGGAGTGCCCACCCCGAGACCTGCTCCAACTCCAGCCTTCATCCCCCAGAGAGGAACGCGGACTAAGGATGTGGATCCCTGGGACAAGTAATGCACTCCCTCAATGAAGAGGGTATTTGACGTGATACAGATTTCCCTGTCATCTCAAGCTGTTAGCCCACACAGGAGGAATCGGCCTGGAGGGGTTGCGATGAGATCACACAAATCGCAGGGCCAGAGCTGGGGGAGGGGAGAGTTCAGGCCTCCCCACTGCTTCCAGGGCTTCGCGGTCCTCGCTAGGAATCTACCTTGGGGAAAATGCTCACTTTGTTGTTTCTGCTCATCTTCCGCTCCACCCTGCCCGCCCTGGGCATCTTGGTCTGGATCAGCTCCTCTGGGGTATTCCCCAGTGGGGGGAGCAGCCTCTTCTTGCTGTGCCGGCTCTCTGAAAGCCACTGAGGAGGCAGCTCGAAAGGCCCGAAGCTAAACTGCAGGGAATACTTGTCAGGAAACGTCTCGGGTTCCACAGCAGTTACTGGTGCCACCTGGGATGTGGAGTCCACTGTGTCCGGCGGTGGGGCAGGGGGTGCAAATCGTGGCCCCTGCTCTTGGTCTAGGCAGCCAGGAAGCATCTCCTTGGCCTGGAAGTCAGCCGAGCCAGCGTACTTGGTTTCACTCTCTTCCTCATCCTCTGTAGACTTAAAGATCTGCTGCTGCCCAATGTGGAACATCTCCAGGAGCTGGCTGCCTGAGCGCATGCTGGGTTCTAGGCTGGCGTCGGGCATGCCACTCCCCGTGCTAACCACATTACGGCGGCTGTAGCGGTGGTGCAGCTGCACCAGGGTCCCCATCAAGCACTTGCGGACAGATTTGTTCACAGTAAGAAAGAGCACGGGGTTTGCCAGCAGAGAGACTTTAGGCAGCCAAATGGCAGTGAGCAGCAAGAAGACAGAAGTGTTGGGGACATTGAGCACAGTCTGGTACACAACCAGGGTGGCATAGGGCACGCTGCACAAGATGAAGACCATCACCATGGACAGCAGCGTGGCGTGCAGCTCAGCCTCCCGCTGGGAGGCATAGGGGATAGAGATGGTGTTCTGCGGGGTGCGGAGGGCTGCTATGATGACCTTCTTCTTCTGGCTGGCACTCAAGGCCCGTCGGATCAGGATCAGGAAGAGGAAGACCACAGCCACAGGCACAATGACTGTGGTGATGTTGTAGATCAGAACGTACACCAGGTGGCCCAGGGAGTTGCTCCAGACCTCCGTGCAAGTGGACATGGCATAAATGTCGGCCACGTTGGTCACTGCGAACACAGGGACGCTGGCCACCACTGCATGGGCCCAGATGTACATCACCAGTTCACGGGATTTGGCATCAGATATTTTCCTCTCCAGTGGATAGAGGACAGAGTAGTACCTGCAAGATACACAAACTGATTTCACAGAAGGAAATACTCTTCCAATCGGGGACTCAACGTCAGCAAAAGTAAGTGAAAAGGGAAAAAAGGGTGAAGTTATTTTATTTGGCCTAAAATAGAAGGAACCACTGGGGGGAATCCAGGAAGCCAGACCTTAAATTTTGAGGAATTTACCATACAAGGAAAAGCCTCACCAGACTAAATTGTTTTTTTTTTTTAATACCTTTCCATAGGAGCAAAGAAAAGCCCTGTCTTCATGTGACTCTTAAAAGTCTTTACTAAGTAAACAAGTAAATAGTTTCAATTCATAGATAACTTTATAATTACTGCCACCAGGATTAAAGCTCAAGAAGTACCCTTGATATAAAAAAAAAAAAAGAAAGTTGGGGCAGTGCTATGGTTCAGCAGGTAAAGCTGCCACCTGCAACACCAGCATCCCTCATGGGCAACTGTTTCTGCCCTGACTGCTCCACTTCCAATCCAGCTCCCTACTAATGTGTCTGGAAAAAGCAGCAGAGGATGGTCCAGGTTCTGCACCCATGTTGGAGATCCAGAAGAAGCTCCAGGCTCCTGGCTTTGGCCTGGCCCAGCCCTGGCTGTTGTGGCCATTTGAGAGATATCTCTCTCTCTCTCTCTCTCTCTTTCTCTTTCTCTCTGTAATTCTGCCTTTCAAATAAAATAATTTTTTTAAAAAAGTCTATATCTGCTTTAAAGACATCTACAAGAGTACTTCAAAAATTCAAGGAAAAACAGAATTAAAAGTTGTTTATTTTGGTGCCAAAAATTCTAAAATCCATCCATACAAAGAGTTTTCAAAAAGCTCATGGAAATGTGTGTTATGAAAAACTATGCATGGACTTTCAAACTTTTTTACACCAAAATAAACTAATTTCAAAATTCTGTTTTCCATGAACTTTTTTGAAGTATGGTATTTTTCAATTAAAAGGTAAAGAGTAACTTGTAAAAATTCTTAAAATGGCTAAAAAAGCTCTAGGGAAATTTTCAAAGCCACAAACAGAAAGAAATTTGTCTACACATTTATCCAAAGCCAACCGTGCTGTGGTCTATGCACTGAACAGCATTAGCAGCGAAAGCCGCTCAGGGCAGAGATGCCGGGTTTGAAAAGGACTTCAACGAGGTCCTTCAGCAAAATCAATTCAGCTGCCAAACACTGTGTCTGCTCAATAGCCAATGTTCCCATGATAGGCACTCAGTGGTCCAAACGCAACTGATAGATCTAAAACGCCTACACAAGTAGATTTCTGTTATAAATCTATGTTTCTTTTTCCCTCCAAGCTTTCACTTGATCATTCTGTAACCACCGAAACAGACTTCTAACAGCACTTTGTTTCAATGCCACTAATGACTTGAGAGAATCTAGTACTGCTCCAGACCCTGGAGCTGTATCTGCCATCACAGGTATAGAACACTTCCGCCCATTAGCCAAGCCCTCTTCTCTGCAGTCGGCTGTTGCTGGGGTTGACTTTACAACCCCATTGACCTTCATTCACTCATGGGGCCAGGTAAGCATGCATGGCTTCCTTTAACAAGAATCCCTGTAGCACCAGGCCCTGGGTTACAAAGATGGAAAGACACATAGGAATATCTCCAGACCCAATAGGGAGAAAGACATGCACATGAACAGTTGTAAACAAAGAGATGATGGCTCTACTGGGGGCAGGCACCAAGGAGGTACAAGACAGGGAGTCACCTAGAGCTACCTGGGAAAACATCAAAGAAAAGTCAACACTGTGCAGGAATCTGGCAGGGGAAGAACTGGAGGAGAAGGCTCCAGGCTGAGAGAGATGTGATTCAAACGCAACTGTGACCATGGATGATCAGGGAAGCATGGAGCATGGTGAAATGTATTCTAGATGTCTCCTGAGTGGCAGCAGCGGGGAGTACATGATTGATGCACACTCTCAAAATTTGTGGTGTCTGAATATGGATAAGCTCTTCAAATCACAGTTCCCTAAATATGTGATGGCCCTGCCCCATCCATGAATCCATACCTAAGAGTCCACCGACTGATTCCCGTGTGATCACTGGCATGTGACAAAAGGATCCCATCAGGTTCCAATCGCACTATGCACTGGGAAACAGACTGCGACACTAGTGAACAGTTGCAATATAAACGACTGTCTTAATGTGCATGTCTCTGGAAGATGATGCAGGAAGTGGAGGAGGGCTCCCAATCAACTTGCCGACTTGAGGCCATGAAATTCATAGCTGCAAAAGAACTCAAAGCGTTGTTTTCCCTTCTTCATGTGCACTGTACTTCTGCCTACAAGGAATGTGTATCTCTGAATAATAAAATAGGTATTTATCAGCCTGTTTTTTCTACTAAAATGACTTGTTTACCTTTTTGCATTAATGATTACAAAAACACAATAATTTTTCCTTTGGAAAGAAAATAAAGATTTTTTATTGTTTGCATATTTCCTTGTCTAAGATCAATGTCCCAGCAATAAACCACAGGGATTACTGCATTGTTCTCAGGTACAACAGCAAGCTGTTCAGAATAACGTGTTCCCAGTCTTGTTGAATCCAATACTTAAGATACCTTCAGGATTCACAGCAGCATTGTTTAAAATAGTCAAGCAAGGAAACAGCTCAAATGTTCATCAGACAGTAAATGGATCAAAAAATGTGGTAGACTCCTACAGTGGAATATTATTTGGCCACAAAAAATGAATGATGTGCTGATAATATGATACAACATGGATGAACCTTTAAAACATGCTACGTTAAAGAAGCCAAGCCCAAAAAAACACATATGAAATACTACATGTATGAAATACCCTAAGAAAGCAAACATACAGAGGCAGAAAGTAGATGAGCGGTTGCTGAAGTCTGGGGATGACACTGGGGAGTGACTGTAAATGGATTTCAGGGTGGCCCAAGGTCATGGAAATGTTCTATAATTACACTGAAGTGATGGCTATCCAATTCTACAAAGATGCTAAAACTCATTGACGTGTACACTTTATATGGATGAATTTTACAATATACAAATTATATCTCAAAACCGTTTAAGGGGGGGCCAGTGCTGTGCCATAGTGGATTAACGCTCTAGCCTGAAGCGTCGGCATACCATATGGGCGCCAGTTCAAGTCCTGGCTGCTCCTCTTCCCATCCAGCTCTCTGCTATGGCCTGGGATAGCAGTAGAGGATGGTCCAAGTCCTTGGGCGCCTGCACCCGCATGGGAGACCTCGAAGAAGCTCCTGGCTCCTGGGTTCAGATCGGCACAGCTCCGGCCATTGCGGCCAATTGGGGAGTGAACCAGCAGATAGAAGACCTCTCTCTCTCTCTCTCTGCCTCTCCTCTCTCTGTGTACTCTTTCAAATAAATAAATAAATAAATAAATCTTTAAAAAAAACTGTTTAAGGAAATAAATTATATCTCAAAAATGGTAAAGAACATAAGTCCAGAATGTAAACCTGAGGACTTAGCACATCACCACAGCAAGCTCTACATGGAACAACTAAGACATCTGCCATGCACACAAAATGCATTATAGCACCCACCAGGATATAAACCCGAGGACTACTTTAATTGTTACATTCTAGTCCTATTCAATGATTCTTTCCAGATACTCAAAGATCTCTTGTTGAGCAATAGAAGGGACAGGGGCCGGTGCTGATAAATACCTATTAGCACAGGCTAATCCTCCGCCTGTGGCGCCGGAATCCCATATGGGCCCCGGGTTCTAGTCCCGGTTGCTCCTCTTCCAATCCAGCTCTCTGCCATGGCCCAGGAGTGCAGTGGAGGATGGCCCAAGTCCTTGGGCCCTGCACCCGCATGGGAGACCAGGAGGAAGCACCTGGCTCCTCGCTTTGGATCGGCGCAACGCGCCAGCCGTGGTGGTAATTTGGGAGGTGAACTAACGGAAGGAAGACCTTTCTCTCTGTCTCTACCTCTCACTGTCTGTAACTCTTCCTGTCAAATAAATAAAATAAAAAATCTTTATTAAAAAAAATAGAAGGGACAGACAATTCATTGTGAAGCAGTCATAGCAAACTGGCACACATTCAGCTTGCTAAAGAAATTCTGATAATCTACATCACATTAATTGAATAAAATTTGATTTCAAACATTTAAAAAATGAAAAATTTGGATTTTTAAAATTAAAAAAAAACATGTATTTATTTATCTGAGAGGCAAAATTACAGACAGAGAGATGGAGAGACAGACAGAGAGGTCTTCCATCTGCTGGTTCACTCCCCTAAATGGCTGCAATGCCTGGGCTATATCAAGCCAAAGCTAGGAGCCAAGAACCAGGAGCTTCTTCTGGGTCTCCCATGTGGGTGCAGGGACTCAAGCACTTGTGCCATCTTCCACTGCTATCCCAGACCCATTAGCAGGGAGCTAGATTGGAAGTGGAGCAGCCGGGACTTAAACTGGTGCCCATATGGGATGCAGGCACTGCAGGTGGAGGCTTAACCTACTATATCACAGTGCCAGCCCCCAAATTTTTCTTAAAAAAGAGTAAGTCCTGCCCACTAAAGTTAGATACCCACAAAGCAACTACCAGCTGTACCTACTGAGTGGCTGATCTCTATGAACAGGAATTAGAACACATTCCCCATGAACTACAACCCCAACCTGGCCCTGTCACTTGACTTTGTCACCCTTGTTGACTACCTCTGTGAATGGTGAGATTCTAGTTTCTTCTAGAAACTAGTGAGACCTTGTGGTAAAATGACAGTAAAATAAGTCCAAGGAATGATGTGCTGATTGAAAGGGATACCAAGGGCAAGAGGCAAACATTGGTGCAGTCCATCCACGCACAGGCCATAAATAACTCATTCTACTGTTCTTATAGCTGAGGAACCCAAAGCTCAGAAAGGTTAAGCAACTTTGCCCACAGCCACCTGGCTAGAAAGCCATGGAGCAGGACTCAAACCCAGACTTCCGGCTCTCGAGTCCACTCTCTTGACCACAAAGGCAGTGACTTCTCCCAGCATGTGAGGGTCTTTCCAGGACACTGCATCCCTCCATGCAGGCAGTGCAATCAGTGCTCCAGGCCTGAGGCTGAAGTGATGCCACAAATCCTCACAGATACATAGGGCATGTTTCGAATGGACAAGGAATTTAAGAATTTTAAATTCACTTAAAATATACTTAAGTTTTAACAAAGAGTACAAAAGTCAGAATAAACAGCACTTTCCCTTCAGCAACTTTTCTCCTCTGTACATCTTGAAATCAAGAACAAGTCAGGCACAAAATACTTCTCAATTCTTTTTGATCTACTTAACTCTGTTCTCTAAAATGTACTGTTATCTAAACTGTACTCGCAAAGTGCTAACAAAGGGAAAAGGCAGGAAACTACTGATTACTGAAATCATCACATTTAACTTCGATACATTTGATCATATTATTTCTGATGGCCATAACTAAGATATAAGACTCATCAAAATGCTCATCCTTTAAATGGGGATGGGACGAGAAAACAACTACCACCAACATGTGAAGACTTGGAAATAAACCTTCCAGAAGAATTCTGCTGTTACCTGACCAGGCCCAAATAGCCCATCTAACCATTTATAAAATAACCACTGCATTGTTCCCTGGTTCTTCCAGAAATGTTCTCATCCTGCTTCAAAGAGCCCTGATTGCAGATATTTCAGTCAGATGAGCAATCTACTATAAACCGCGTTGTAAATACCAATTCCAACCAAGCACCATGATCCTGTAGCTCTGTCCCATCCTCACCACATAACCCTACCCCAAGGTCTCTTCTCAATGGTCCTATTTTCTGTGATTGCTGTTAAATCAACTGTCCTTTGTGAGGTATCCGATTTGGGCATCTGTTATTTTTCTGTTGACCACAAGCGGACTAACACACAGTGTATGGAACATTGACTATTCATCATTTTCTTCATGATGCTTGTTTTTTGATACATTTCAAAAAAATGAACTCCTGGCTACTGATCTTACCTGTCCAAAGCAATGGCAGGGAAGCTGAGGACAGTCACGGAGCAGAAGACTTTGTGCAAAAATTTCACGACCTTGCAGAAGAGCATGGTGTAGATCCACCAGCAACAGTGAGGACTGGTGCTGAGGATGATGTCGAATGGCACGCAAACCAGGCTGGCACAGATACCGGAGCAGGCCAGGTTTTTAATGAACCTGTTGGTAACAGATTTGAACACGGCTGTGCGGCAAGTTGACCATAACACCATGAAGTTTCCTGGCCAGATATGCAAAAAAAATAAAATAAAATAATAAAATAAAAAAGAATTTAAATGAAAAAGACAAAGAAAGAAAATACAGATTAAAAATATTTTTAAAGCCATATTTGAGATCTGAGACTGCAAATGCTGATTTCAGGGAATTTAAATATGTTAAATTATATTAAATGTTATATTGTCAATTCATGTGAAAGTATTAAATCATTTATATGTACATAAAGGAGTATAGAAGAGACCTTAGTAGGGATTTTTATTTAATTTTAGGCTAAAAGATACGATGATGATGATGACTCTGTCTCATTGGTGAGTTAATACTTTGCTAGGGATTACTTAATGTCAAGCAGTCTACTCTTACCACTTGCTAATGACCTCCAGTATGCCAAACTCTGTAGTAGAAATATGATACAATCCACACGTGAAATTTTAAATTTTCTGGTTGCTTGATTTTTAAGTATTAAGCTAACAAGCAGTTGAAGTTTTAACAATATATGTCATTTAATCTAGTACCTCCCAAATATCATTTCAACACGTAATTATCACTTAAAAATACTAATGAAATTTTTTCATTCTTGCTTTTGTACTAAGTCTCCAAAGTCCAGTGTACACCAGAACTTACACTTCAAGCACATCTCTGTACAAGTCACATTTCAAGTGCTCCACAGACACACACAGCTACCTAGCAGCTACTGAGCTGGACAGCACAGTGCCACAATCAACCATCTCTCTTTGAGCATTCTCCTCTGTGCCTTCCGATCTTCTGGTTTTTCTCCCTCCCTCCCCCTATGCCAGCCCTGGCTGCTCTGAGTCTTCTTTCACAAGGTCTTCCTCTGCTCTCTCTTTCCCCACCACTCCCTAGGTGAGAGTACCCATTCTTGAGGCTTTCAATCAAAATGCTGATGACTCCCAAATTTATGTCCCAAAGTAAGCCTCTCCTCTCAATTCCAGTCTCCCATTTCTAATTATTCTTCTGATTCCCCGACCCTTTTCAATCTATTATGCCTTGCCATGGTGTCTTCTAGGACCGACATAACCTGGTGCCTACCTGCCTAATCTCAGACGTCCTTCTGGCTCGCTGAGTACAAGTTGCTCCACATTTTTTGTTTCTGAAACACATCAAGCTAATCCTGCTTCGGTGCATCTGCACACATTTTTCATTAGCACATTCCTCATAACATATGATTCCTTTTAATCCAGGTCTTAATTTAAATGTTGCCTCTTCCATAAGGCCTTCTCTAATGATCTTCCTTTAAAAACCCACTGCTCCTCCCTTCATTACTCCATGTGTCCTTCATAGTTCTTATCATAATTATTGTTCATTTGTTTTCTCTCAATTTCATGAGGACAAAAGCAACATCAATCTTGTTCCCTAAATTGCCTAGCTCAATATCTGGCACAACAGTAGGCATTTGGTAAGTGTTTGTTGGGTAAATCAATGTTAAAAATAAGCAAATAGGGGCCAACACTGTGGCATAGTGGGTGCCAGTTCTAGTCCTCTTCTGATCCAGCTCTCTGCTGTTGCTTGGGAAAGCAATAGAAGATGGCCCAAGTGCTTGAGCCCCTGCACCCACAAGGGAGACCTGGAAGAAGCTCCTGGCTCCTGGCCATCTGGGGAGTGAACCAGCAGATGGAAGACCTTTCTGTCTGTCTCTCCCTCTCTTTCTAACTCTACCTCTCAAATAAATAAATAAAATCTTTTGGGCCGGCGCCGCGGCTCACTAGGCTAATCCTCTTCCTAGCGGCACCGGCACACCGGGTTCTAGTCCCGGTCGGGGCGCCGGATTCTGTCCCGGTTGCCCCTCTTCCAGGCCAGCCCTCTGCTGTGGCCAGGGAGTGCAGTGGAGGATGGCCCAGGTGCTTGGGCCCTGCACCCTATGGGAGACCAGGAAAAGCACCTGGCTCCTGGCTCCTGCCATCGGATCGGCGCGGTGCGCCGGCCGCAGCGCGCCGGCCGCGCCGGCCATTGGAGGGTGAACCAACGGCAAAAGGAAGACCTTTCTCTCTGTCTCTCTCTCTCTCACTGTCCACTCTGCCTGTCAAAAAAAAAATAAAAATAAAATTAAAAAAAAAAAAGTGGGAGAACCAGTGAAGAGGGTAAGTAGGGGAGGGAAAAAGGACAGGGCACTGAGAAATACTATGTGGGGGAGTAGACACTTCTATTATTACACTATGTCACAGACCTGTGGGCCCTATACCTTGAAGTCACCTGGGTAGCTATTAAACTACAGATGCCCAGGCCTTGGTGCTACTGATTCAGAGCCCTGGAGAGACTGGGAACCTTTATTTTTAGGTACTCAGCAGGAAATTCTGATGCTCAGCCAATGTGAACTACCACAGTTGCTCACTGCCAGTCTCTACCATACTGAGCACCCCAGGAGCACTGTGAAACTGTTCTCTCAAATATCAAGATCCTTCACCCCCAATTTTAGAAAAAAAATAAAACTCAAACCACAGTGAGCACTCATTGTAGTCTGCATAGAGCCCCAAGGAAATCCCTCTTTGGTCAAGGACTAGTACAGAACTTTTGCCCAGTTTCTCAATGTCTGCAGACACAAGATGAACTACTGCTGCAGAAGTAGCTTTTTCTTTTTCTTAAGATCTTAAGATTTTTATTTATTTGAGAGGTAGAATCTCAGACAGTGAGATAGAGCGAGAGAAAGGTTTTCCATCTGCTGGTTCACTCCCCAAATGGCCAAAATGGCTGGAGCTGCGCTGATCCGAGGGTAGGAGCCAGGAGCTTCTTCCAGGTCTTCCACATGGGTGCAGGGCCCAAGCACCTAGGCCATCTTTCACTGCTTTCCCAGGATATAACAGAGAGAGCTGGATCACAAGAGGAGCAGCCAGGATTAGAATCAGTGCCCATACGGGATGCTGGTGCTGCAGGGAGAGGCTTAACCTACTGCACCACAGCGCAGGTCCCAGAAGTGGCTTTTTCTTTTTTTTTAAGACTATAGTTTTTTTAAAATATTTATTTAAAATGCAGAAGTGGCTTTTTTTTTTTTACCAGAGGAGAAACAAAAAAAGGATCATATCCTTTGACCAATTTTTTTATTATAAATATTCATCAACAACTTTGCATCTCTCTCAGCTGGTCATTATCATAAGCCAAGATTTTAATGAACTATAATCTATTTTTCCATTTTTAAAAAATAATGAGCTCATTCATGTAGTGGGCATAAAATACACCAGCACTGTATATTTTGCTTTACAGAGAATAGAAAAAAGCTGAAAAACATGTTGTTTACTAAAGCTGCAAAAGAAATGAAAAAGTAGAATGGAACAAAAGAGAACACAATGCAAGAGCCTTGTCTTCAGCCTGCAGCCTTGGTTGTGCACTGTGGCATACGCCTCGGCCATCAGGACAGCTGCGATTAGTAGGAGATCTGAAACTTTCAGGGCACCATTTTTGTTTCAGGTTTGTTTTTTGTGATTTCCAAATGACACATTGTATTTTTTTGACAGGCAGAGTATAGACAGAGAGACAGAGACAGAGACAGAGACAGAGAGAAAGGTCTTCCTTTTTCTGTTGATTCATCCCCCAAGTGGCTGCTACAGCCGGCGCCCTGCGCCAATCTGAAGCCAGGAGCCAGGTGCTTCCTCCTGGTCTCCCATGTGGGTGCAGGGCCCAAGGACCTGGGCCATCCTCCACTGCACTCCTGGGCCGCAGCAGAGAGCTGGACTGGACGAGAAGCAACCGGGACAGAATCTGGTGCCCCAACCAGGATTAGAACCTGGGGTGCTGGCGCCGCAGGCTGAGGATTAGCCTAGTGAGCCACGGCACCGGCCATCACATTGTATTTTTTATGATTATTAAAATAATATACAGTTAATTTGTAAAATTCAAACAATGCATTACCTTACCCAATGGTAACCATATGTAAACTTTAAGTATTTATCTTTCCAAACTTTTATATATATATATTTATATTTTATATGCACACACATACACTTTCATTTATGCGGGTAGGACCAAACTATGTATACTACTTTTTAACTAGTTCTTCTCACCCGAGCAACAGTTTTCCCATGCCAATTGCCAAGATAAAAAAATACTATCATGTTAACAACTACTTAAAAGAAACAGTGTTTTTCTGGTTATACCCTAATTTCTTT